>NC_081557.1:219676602-219930392 GCF_022355385.1 Mustela nigripes | reverse complement strand
GGTGAGTGCTGTGAAGTGTGTAAACCTGGTGATTCACAGACCTGTACCCCTGGGGATAAAAATATATGTTTATAAAAAATAAAAAATTTAAAATAATAGCTGAATAAATAAATGTCCCGTGGATGAAATCCTTAAAAAAAAAAAAAAAGAAATAAGAAACTAATAGTAAGATGGCAGGTTAAAATTCAAGCATATCAATAATTACATTAAGTGTAAATGGAGAAAAACTCCAATTAATTGACAGAGATTGATAATAGAGAATTAACAATAAAATCTAGGGAGTCTACGTGTCTCAGTTTGTTAATCCTCCAACTCTTGATTTTGGCTGGGGCCATGATCACATGGTCCTGTGATCAAGGTCTCTGAGCTGGGTGTGGAGCCTGCTTAAGATTCTCTCTCTCCTACTTTCCCTCAGCCCCTACCCCCCACCCCTGCCATGTACTCTCTAAATAAATAAAAGCAAAGTCTAGTTACATGCTATTACAAGAGATTCATTTTATTTTTTTTTAAAGATTTTTAAAAATTTATTTATATGAGAGACAGAGAGTGTGAGAGTATGAGAGATAGAGCATAAACAAGAGGGAGGGGTAAAGGGAGAAGCAGACTCCCTGCTGAGCAGGGAACCCAATGCAGGATTCAATCCCAGGATCCTGGCATCATGACCTGAGCTGAAGGCAGAGGCTTAACAAACTGAGCCACCCAGGTCTCCAAGAGATGCATTTTATTTTATTTATTTATTTATTTTAAAGATTTTATTTTTCAGAGAGAGAGAGAGAGGGAGAGCGAGCGAGCACAGGCATACAGAATGGCAGGCAGAGGGAGAAGCAGGCTCCCTGCCGAGCAAGGAGCCCGAAGGCAGCTGCTTAACCAACTGAGCCACCCAGGAGTCCCAAGAGATGCATTTTAAACATGAAGAACAGCTTAGCTAAAAGTTAAAGAACAAGAAAAGGCAATGCCATGAAAATACTATACAAAAGATACTCAGAATGACTATATTAATATCAGACAAAATAGATTCCAGGATCAATAGATATAGAGAGATATTTAAAATGGTTAAAGAGTCAATTCACCACAAAGATATAACAATTCTAAAAGTTTGTGTGCACCTTTTAATTTAAATGATTTGATGATTTGATCATTTGTGTAGAATGAAGTTTCCTAATAAATGCTATAAAGATCGTATAAATAAACATTTGTAAAGCTGCTATTGCCATTATACCAGTATTAAAATGTGTTATATCTTGTTTCTTTTACTAATTATTATGACAGGTTTTATATTGTACCCATTTGAGAATCCTGTAAATGCTATGGCTTCAATAAGCTGTTGTTAATCATATACTTTCAGTGCTTATTTTCAGACTGAATAACAACCAGAGAATATAAACACCAAGGTACATCTATCTGATTATGTTTTTAAATAAAGAACAGTTTTAAAAAAGTCTGTACATACCTATAAAGAGCTTAAATAGACATATCTACAATTATAGTTTGTGACATTTTATTTTTATTTTTAAAAATATTTTAATATAGTTTGTGATTTTTAACATTCCCTTCAGTAGCTTATAAAACAATTAGACAAAAAAAATTTAGTAAGAATATGAAAGAATTGATGCATTCCATCAACTATTTTAACCTCATTTATATATATGGTATACTGCTCCCCCAAATTGCAGAAAATAAATTATTTTCTAGTGAACAGGGAACATTCATAAAGATAGATCATATGCTGGGCTATAAAAAAAATCTAAAAAATTTCAAAGACTATATTATCTGACAAATATTAGAAATCAATAAATTAGGGGCACCTGGGTGGCTTAGTCAGTTAAGTGTCAGACTCTTGAATTTGGCTCAGGTCATGATCTCAGGATTGTGAGATCAAGCCCCACACTGGGCTCTGCATTGGGCATGGAGCTTAAAATTCTCTCTCTCTTTGTCCCTCTGCCCCTCCTTCCACCTCTCTTCTCTAAGAAAAAATCAATAAAGTAGATAGCTAGAAAATTCACAACTACTTGGAAATTAAGCAACATACCTCTAAGTAAAACATGTGTCAGAAGAAAGTACAGTGATATTTAGAAAATATTTTAAACCGAATGATAAAGAAAAGATTATATCAAAATTTGTGAATATAGCAACAACACAGCTAAAATTTTAAATTCTTATATAAGAAAAGAAAAAAAAGTTTTGAAGTTAATCCACTTTGAGATATTAGAAAAAAATGAGTAAATAAAACTAAAACTAAGTAGAATAAAGGAAAAAATTAAAATGAGTAGAAATCAATGAAATAAGTAAAAATGGAGGCAATTAATAACATTCAAAAGTCATTTCTTGGGACACCTGGGTGGTTCAGTTAGTTAAGTGTCTGCCTTCAGTTCAGGTCATGATCCCAGGAGCCTGTGAACAAGCCCCACATCGGGCTTTCTGCTTGGTGGGAAGTCTGCTTCTCCCTCTCCCACTCCCCCTGCTTGTGTTTCCTCTCTTGCTATGTCTCTCTCTATCAAATAAATAAATAAAATCTTCAAAACAAAAACAAAACATAAGTCATTTCTTTGAAAGTGTAATACAATTAAAAAATATTTAGGTGAACTGATGAAGGAAAAAGAAAGAAATAGTTATCAAATATCAATAATGATGGGATCACTATAAATCCTTATAGGAGTTTAAAGGATAATTGAAGAATAATATGAATAACATGAATAGCACTCTGATGCTAAATTTGGGTACTTAAGTTAAATGAACTAATCCCTTGAGGGAACATTTTTTTTTTAAATATTTTATCTATTTTTTTGAGAGAGAGCACAGTGAAGCACAAGCAGGGGAGGAGCAGAGGGAGAGGGGCAAGCAAACACCACACAGAGAGCAAAGCCCACTATGGGGCTCAATCCTATGACCCTGAGATCACGACCTGAACCAAAATCAAGAGTCAGACACTTTAACAACTCAGTCAGCCAGCCAGGTGCCTGAAAGGATCATATTTTTGAAACAGACACAAGGGGGGGGAAATATAGAAAATCTGAATAGCCATACATCTGTTAAATAAACTGAATTCATAATTAAAAACCTTCTTAGAAAAAAAAAACACAACACCATTTCCATGTAGCTATATTGGTGAATATAATCAAACATACAAGGAGGAAAAATTACCAATCTTCCATACTTTCAGAAAATAAGGCAATACCAACCTGATCAGATCTTATAAGAATGGTTATGTTCATCAAATACCAATATTCCTCGTGAACATATATATGGATAAAATATTAGCAAATGGTAATATGTAAAAATATGTAAAAATCATAATATAGCATAAACTTGTGGAATCTATTCCAAAAATGTAAGGTTGTTTGAACACCCCAAGATCAATTAAAGTAATTTATCAAACTAATAAAGGCTAAAAATCATATCATCATTTTAGTAGATGTAGGAAAACTTTTGAAAAAGCTCAACATAAGTTCATGATAGCAAACTTTCAGTGAACTAAAAATTAGGGAGAAATCCCTCAATCTGATAAAGGATGTCTTTAAAAAAATAATCTTAGCTGACATGATACTTAATGGTGAAACCTTAAATTGCTTACTTCTATCCATATTTTGGAATGAGTCAAGGACATCTACTCTCACCAGTTCTATTGAATATTATACTTCAAGTTTTAGTCAGTGAAATGAAGAAAATGACCACAAAGGCATACAGATTAGAAAGGGAAAATTTGTCTTTCCTTTTTTTTTTTTTAAAGATTTTATTTATTTATTTGACAGACAGAGATCACAGGCAGAGAGAGAGAGGGAAACAGGCTCCCCACTGAGCAGGGAGTCAGATGTGGGAGTGATCCCAGGACCCTGAGAGCATGATATGAGCTGAAGACAGAGGCTTTAACCCACTGAGCCACCCAGGAGCCCCTGTCTTTATTTTCAACTGACATGATTTTCTAAGTAGAAAATCCAAGGCATCTACAGATAAATTATTTAAAAAACAGTGAATTTAGTAATGTGAGAGTATACAAAAATCAATTGTATTTCCATTTATGACCAATGAATAATTGGAAAATAAAATTTAAAATACAATTATCAATAATATGGAAACATGAAATCCTTACAAATAAATGTAATGATATATGTGAAAGACTTATAAACTGAAAACTACAAGATAATTCTGAGCAAAGAAGACTAAATAAGGGGAGAGATACATCATATTGTTAGTTTGGAAGACTCAGTGTTCAGATATCATTATCCCTAAAATGTTCTATAAATTCAATGCAACCTCAATCAAAAGCTTAGCAAGCTTTTTGATAGATATTGGCAGAGTGATTCTAAGAAATTATATGAAAGTTCAAAAGGCCTAGAATAACCAAGACAATTTTGAAACAGAATGAAATTTGATGACTTATACTACCTAATCTCCAGACTTACTAAAAAGCTATAGTAATCTACAAAGTGTAGTTCTGGCATAAGTGTAGACAAAGAGATCAATGGAAAATAATAGAAGCCAGAAATAGACTCGTGCATACCCAGTCGCTTGATTTACTACAAAGGTGCCAAAGGAGTTCAATGGGAAAAGAAAGTCTGCTCGCCAGACGGTGCTGAAACAACTGGATATCCACATGAACGAAAATGAATACGGACTCTTAGCTAACATCCTATACAAAATTGAATTTAATTCAAATCATATACATAAACATAAAAGCTAGAACTACTATTGTTCTAGGAAAAAAAAACAGCAGAATATATTTCTGACCTAGGAGTAGCCAAGTAATTTTTAGGCAGGAGCACAGAAATTAGGAAGCTCCTACTAAATGACAAATTGAACTTTATGAAAATTTAAAACTTCCATTTATCAAAATGTATTCTTAAGAAAATGAATATATGTCAATGAGAGGAAAATGCTTGCAATACATATTTCTGACAAAATACTCACATCCAGACTACAAAGCATTCTTATGAACAACCCAATTATAAAATACAGAACATACTTGAACAGACCATTCCTAGAGGAAGAAATCCAAATGGCCAATAAATATATAAAAATGCAGTAGACATGGTAATTATCAGGGAAATGCAAATTAAAACCGCAATGACATACCACCATATTCTCTCTAAAATGGCCAAAATTTAAAACCACTGAGAATACCCAATGTTGGTGAGGATATGGAACAACCAGAACTTTCATATGTTGTTAGTGAAATTGTAAAGTAAGGCAAGCATCTTGGAATATGGTTTGTGAGTTTCTTCCAAGATTAACCCCTTGTTTTCCCTGTTGTCCCAGCCATTTGGCTGAGAGAAACCAAAGTTTATGTCAATGGAAGGACTTGTACAAAAATATTTATGACAGTTTTAGTCATAATAGGAAACGGAAACAGCGCAAATATCCATCAACCAGAGAATGGATCAGCAAGTTGTGGCATATTTATAGAATTCGGCAATAAAACTGAATCATCTACTGATAGACACAATACCATGAGTGAATTTCAGAAACATTATGCTAAGAGATGTGCACTTACCGCATAATTCTATTTATGAAAAGTTTTAGAACAGGCATAGCTGGTGTATTGTAGTAAGAATCAGAATCAGGGTATCCTCTAAAGGGGGAGGATTTACTCTGAAGGGGGCATGAAGGAACTTGCTGAAATGAAGGAAATATCTATATGTGAACAGCAATATGGGTTTCAGGCTTGTAAAAACTCATGCAACCATTCAGCCAGTTGTGCATTTTACTATGAAAACTGCATTTCAACTTTAAAAAAAAAGAACCTAATTATATAATTCTGTGAGTGACATAGTATTAAACAAAAATTGTAAAATTTATGAATTTAAAATAATTCCTTTATGTAGACAGGTATTTTATTGATCAGGATTCATAATTACAAACAAACAACACACTCCAGGAATTTATTTAAAAATACTTAGTTCCAGGGGTGCAAGTGGCTCAGTGGTTTAAGTGCTGGACTCCTGAGTTCTTAGGGTGGCGAGATAGATCCCCACATCGGGTTCCTGCTTGAGTTTCTCCCTATCCCTCAAACAACAACAACAACAACAGAACAAAACAAAACCAAAAAAAAAACACAAAAAACCCAAAACAAAAAACTTAGTCTCATGCTGACTCTTCAGGAAAGTCAGGGACTTAGGCTTGCATGCCACATAGTCAAGAACAAAACAGAAAGACAATCTCTCAGCAATGGGATTTCACCTAGCCATTGCCGCCGCCATCTGCTGCTTGGCACTTAGGATGCCAGGGTAGAACCAGCATGCAAGCTACACCCTAGATATCCAGATGTCTCCACCACTATAGATTCAAGGAGGTTTGGTTTCCCTGTGTGAAGCTGCCATCTCACATTGCTCACTTCCCTCTTGCAAGACGTTTGCAGTGCAATCTGCTGAGTGAAACCCTTGTTGCAAAAGACCTGGGAAAGATCTTTGGTTTCTGAACAGGAAGATATGGTGCAGTCCCAAAGGGAATGGGAGTGGCTGACGACCGAACCAATCTGATTCATCTACCACAGTTCAAATACTTCATACACATTCCTTTTTATGTGCAAAAATGTAAACAACAGGAGTAGCACAATGTGTTCACATTGAACATATGTAAAAACACTTGTTTTTACAAAACCAAAATTGGATTCACTCTATGTTATCCAAAGGGGAGATACAACGTCCTGTCAGTTATGACATCCAGAACTCTGGGCAGGTGTTTTTTTTTTTTTTTTTTTTTTTTGTACCTTAGCTGAATTGCTGTCCTGCCTCAGTATTTTATAACCTGTGGACTAAGTAATAAATCTAACCATCACTAATATACTCCCAAAATACACAGCCAACATGAAACACAGTTCTGCAGTTGGTCATGAGGCCACTGGTATTTATAATTATCTTCCTCTACTATGTATTTTGTGTTTCATTTTTCTTCAAAAACATCTTAGTTGGTTGTTGTTTTTTGTTTGTTTGGTTTTACCTGGTGGAATAAACAAATTTGCTGTTCTGGGGTAGTCAGGTCTTTGATGGACTTTCCTATAGTGTTGTTTTAGTCTTACATTAACACTTTATAGTGGACTTGAAAACACTAGAAGGTACTCAGAATGATCCCCACTTATCTAGAATGCTCCTCTTTGGCCTAGTTATAGAGTAGCAATTTTCCATTGGTGATTATGGTTAATAACCCTGTCCATCCAGTAACCCAAGGATCCCCAAATGACCATACGGCAGTTTTAACTTTAAGTGCAGTGGTGGGAATTACTCTCTGAGGCACTCAGACTTATAATTAGCAGAGCCTGGAGTTCTAGACCATATTTTTTATTTTTTATTTTTTGTAAGTAGGTTGATAAGTGAAAGAGTGCAAGTTCCTTTGCCTACTCTCAGCCCCTGGTTTTGACTATGAGAGAAACAGCATGATGTATTGATTCTTGTCCAAAGCACACTTATTTCCTCAACTTCTCAAGTCACATTTCAAAGCTGGTACTTACCTAAGTCTTCTGTAGATTGTTCTTTATGATACACTCTTTCCTAGTGAATCTGAAGGTATTGCTCACAGAAGGGTGACTAAGGAAAAACCAGTCTACATTCCCCATGCTCTTAGTCTACTACCAGGTAGCCAGGTCATCACCCAATTCTAGAAATTGATGTTTCTGTTGACAAGAGTGGAACTTTGCTCTTTTAATGGCCAGGCCAAATGTAGTGAGGGAAGTTCATGCTTTACACATAAACAGTTTATGTTCTTGCTATCTTGGCCATTTTATGTTCATAATATTAGAGCAACTTGCTAAAGTTGCTCTGGCTCGGGAAACAGGTTAAATAACATCCATGGAAGAGACTTAAAAAAAAAAAAAAAGATTTATTTAATTATTTGAGGAAAAGAGAGAGAGAGAGAGAGAGAGCAAGGGGAGGGACAGAGGGAAGGAGAGAATTCTGACACAGACTCCCTGCTGAGCAAGGAGCCCAACTTGGGTCTCAAACCCAGGACCCTAAGATCATGACCTGAGCTGAAATTGAGAATTGGCAGCTTACCTGACCAAGCCATCTAGGCAACCCAGAAGAGATCTTTTTTTTTTTTTTTTAAATAAATATACAATGTATTTTTATCCCCAGGGGTATAGGTCTGTGAATCACCAGGTTTACACATTTCACAGCACTCATCATAGCACATACCCTCCCCAATGTCCATATCCCCACCACCCTCTCCCATCCCCCCTCCCCCCAGAAACCCTCAGTCTGTTTTTTGAGATTGAGTCTTTTATGGTTTGTCTCCCTCCAGATCCCATCTTCTTTCATTTTTTCTTTTCCTACCCCCCAAACCCCCCACATTGCATCTCCACTTCCTCATATCAGGGAGATCATATGATAGTTGTCTTTCTCTGATTAACTTATTTAGCTAAGCCTTATACCCTCTAGTTCCATCCATGTTGTCGTAAATGGCAAGATTTCATTTCTTTTGATGGCCGCATAGTATTCCATTGTATATATATACCACATCTTCTTTATCCATTCGTCTGTTGATGGACATCTAGGTTCTTTCCATAGTTTGGCTATTGTGGACATTGCTGCTAAACATTTGGGTGCACGTGCCCCTTCGGATCACTACGTTTAGGGTAAATACCCAGTAGTGCAATTGCTGGGTTGTAGGGTAGCTCTATTTTCAGTTTTTTGAGGAACCCCCAGACTGTTTTCCAGAGTGGTTGCACCAGCTTGCATTCCCACCAACAGTGTAGGAGGGTTCCCCTTTCTCTGCATCCTCGCCAGCATCTGTCATTTCTTGACTTGTTTATTTTAGCCATTCTGACTGGTGTGAGGTGGTATCTCATTGTGGTTTTGATTTGTATTTCCATGATGCTGAGTGATGTGGAGCACTTTTTCATGTGTCTGTTGGCCATCTGGATGTCTTCTTTGCAGAAATGTCTGTTCATGTCCTCTGCCCATTTCTTGATTGGATTATTTGTTCTTTGGGTGTTGAGTTTGCTAAGCTTTTTATAGATTTTGGATACTAGCCCTTTATCTGATATGTTGTTTGCAAGTATCTTCTCCCATTATGTCAGTTGTCTTTTGGTTTTGTTAACTGTTTCCTTTGCTGTGCAAAAGCTTTTGATCTTGATGAAATCCCAATAGTTCATTTTTGCCCTTGCTTCTGTTGCCTTTGACAATGTTCCTAGGAAGAAGTTGCTGTGGTTGAGGTCAAAGAGGTTGCTGCTTGTATTCTCCTCAAGGATTTTGATAGATTCCTTTCTCACATTGAGGTCCTTCACCCATTTTGAGTCTATTTTTGTGTGTGGTGTAAAGAAATGGTCCAATTTCATTTTTCTGCATGTGGCTGTCCAGTTTTCCCAGCACCATTTGTTGAAGAGGCTGTCTTTTTTCCATTGGACATTCTTTCCTGCTTTGTCGAGGATTAGTTGACCATAGAGTTGAGGGTGTATTTCTGGGGTCTCTATTCTGTTCCATTGATCTATGTGTCTGTTTTTGTGCCAGTACCATGCTGTCTTGATGATGACAGCTTTGTAATAGAGCTTGAAGTCTGGAATTGTGATGCCACCAACTTTGGCTTTCTTTTTCAATATCCCTTTGGATATTCGAGGTCTTTTCTGGTTCCATATAAATTTTAGGGTTATTTGTTCTATTTCTTTGAAAAAAATGAATGGGATTTTGATAGGGATTGCATTAAATGTGTAGATTGCTTTAGGTAGCATAGACATTTTCACAATATTTATTCTTCCAATCCAGGAGCATGGAACATTTTTCCATTTCTTTGTGTCTTCCTCAATTTCTTTCATGAATACTTTATAGTTTTATGAGTATAGATTCTGTGCCTCTTTGGTTAGGTTTATTCCTAGGTATCTTATGGTTTTGGGTGCAATTGTAAATGGGATTGACTCCTTAATTTCTCTTTCTTCTGTCTTGTTGTTAGTTTAAAGAAATGCAACTGATTTCTGTGCATTGATTTTATATCCTGACACTTTACTGAATTCCTGTCCAAGTTCTAGCAGTTTTGGAGTGGAGCCTTTTGGGTTTTCCACATATAGTATCATATCATCTGCAAAGAGTGATAGTTTAACTTCTTCTTTGCTGATTTGGATGCCTTTAATTTCTTTTTGTTGTCTGATTGCTGAGGCTAGGACTTCTAGTACTATGTTGAATAACAGTGGTGATAACAGACATCCCTGCCATGTTTCTGACCTTAGTGGAAAAGCTTTCAGTTTTTCTCCATTGAGAATGATATTTGCAGTGGGTTTTTCATAGATGGCTTTGATAATATTTAGGTATGTGCCCTCTATCCTTACACTTTGAAGAGTTTTAATCAGGAAAGGATGCTGTACTTTGTCAAATGCTTTTTCAGCATCTATTGAGAATATTATATGGTTCTTGCTCTTTCTTTTATTAATGTATTGTATCAAATTGATTGATTTGCGGATGTTGAACCAAACTTGCAGTCCTGGAATAAATCCCACTTGGTCATGGTGAATAATCCTTTTAATGTACTGCTGGATAATATTTGCCAGTATTTTGGTGACAATTTTCACATCTGTGTTCATCAAGGATATTGGTCTGTAATTCTCTTTTTTGATGGGATCCTTGTCTGGTTTTGGGATCAAGGTGATGCTGGCCTCATAAAATGAGTTTGGAAGTTTTCCTTCCATTTCTATTTTTTGGAACAGTTTCAAGAGAATAGGAATGAATTCTTCTTTAAATGTTTGGTAGAATTCCCCCTGGGAAGCCATCTGGCCCTGGACTTTTGTTTGTTTGGAGATTTTTGATGACTGTTTCAATCTCCTTACTGGTTATGGGTCTGTTCAGGTTTTCTATTTCTTCCTGGTTCAGTTGTGGTAGTTTATATGTCTCTAGAAATGTATCCATTTCTTCCAGATTGTCGAATTTGTTGGCGTAGAGTTGCTCATAGTATGTTCTTATAATTGTTTGGATTTCTTTGGTGTTGGTTGTGATATCTCCTCTTTCATTCATGATTTTATTTATCTGTGTCCTTTCGCTTTTCATTTTGATCAGTCTGGCCAAGGGTTTGCCCATCTTATTAATTCTTTTAGAGAACCAGCTCCTAGTTTCATTGATTTATTCTGTTTTGTTGTTGTTGTTGTTGTTGTTGTTGTTGTTTGTTTGTTTTTTAGTTTCTATTTCATTGATTTCTGCTCTGATCTTTATGATTTCTCTTCTGCTGGGTTTAAGTTTTTTTTGTTGTTCTTTCTCCAGCTCCTTTAGGTGTAGGCTTAGGTTGTGTATTTGAGACCTTTCTTGTTTCTTGAGAAAGGCTTGTACTGCTATATATTTTCCTCTCAGGACTGCCTTTGTTGTGTCCCACAGATTTTGAACCATTGTGTTTTCATTATCATTTGTTTCCATGAATTTTTTCAATTCTTCTTTAATTTCCTGGCTGACCCATTCATTCTTTAGAAGGATGCTGTTTAGTCTCCATGTATTTGGGTTCTTTCCAAATTTCCTCTTGTGGTTGGGTTCTAGCTTCAGAGCGTTGTGGTCTGAAAATATGGGAATGATCCCAATCTTTTGATACCAGTTGAGACCTGATTTAGGACCCAGGATGTGGTCTATTCTGGAGAATGTTCCATGTGCACTACAGAAGAATGTGTATTCTGTTGCTTTGGGATGGAATGTTCTGAATATATCTGTGATGTCCATCTGGTCCAGTGTGTCATTTAAAGCCTTTATTTCCTTGTTGATCTTTTGCTTAGATAACCTGTCCATTTCAGTGTTAAAATCCCCTACAATTATTGTATTATTGTCGATGTATTTCTTTGATTTTGTTGTTAATTGGTTTATATAGTTGGTTGTTCCCATGTTAGGGGCATAGATATTTAAAACTGTTAGGTCTTCTTGTCGGACAGAGCCTTTGAGTATGATATAATGCTTTTCATCATCTCTTATTATAGTCTTTGGCTTAAAATCTAATTGATCTGATATAAGGGTTGTCACCCCAGCTTTCTTCTGATGCCCATTAGTATGGTATATTGTTTTCCACCCCCTCACTTTAAATCTGGAGGTGTCTTCAGGTCTAAAATGAGTTTCTTGTAGGCAGCATATTGATGGGTTTTGTTTTTTTATCCATTCTGATACCCTGTGTCTTTTGATTGGGGCATTTAGCCCATTAACATTCAGGGTAACTCTTGAGAGATATGAATTTAGTGCCATTGTATTGCCTGTAAGGTGACTGTTACTGTATATTGTCTCTGTTTCTTTCTGATCTACTACTTTTAGGGTCTCTCTTTGCTTAGAGGTCCCCTTTCAATATTTCCTGTAGAGCTGATTTGGTGTTTGCAAATTCTTTCAGTTTTTGTTTGTCCTGGAAGCTTTTTATCTCTCCTTCTATTTTCAATGATAGCCTAGCTGGATATAGTATTCTTGGCTACATGTTTTTCTCGTTTAGTGCTCTGAATATATCATGCCAGTTCTTTCTGGCCTGCCAGGTCTCTGTGTATAAGTCTGCTGCAATTTCATGTTTTTAACCCTTGTATGTTACAGACTTCTTTTCCCAGGCTGCTTTCAGGATTTTCTCTTTGTCGTTAAGACTATAAATTTTAGGGACGCCTGGGTGGCTCAGTTGGTTAAGCAGCTGTCTTCGGCTCAGGTCATGATCCCAGCGTCCTGGGATCGAGTCCCACATCGGGCTCCTTGCTCCGCAGGGAGCCTGCTTCTCCCTCTGACTCTGCCTTCCACTCTGTCTGCCTGTGCTCGCTCTCACTCTCTCTCTTACACATAAATAAATAAAATCTTAAAAAAAAAAAAGAATTTGGAAGACTATAAATTTTACTATTAGGTGACGGGGTGTGGACCTATTTTTATTGATTTTGAGGGGCGTTCTTTGCATCTCTTGGATTTTGGTGTTTATTCCCTTTACCATAATAGGGAAATTCTCTCCAATAATTCTCTCCAATATGCCTTCTACTCCCCTCTCTCTTTCTTCTTCTTCTGGAATCCCAATTATTCTAATGTTATGTCATGTTATGGTGTCACTTATCTCTTGAATTCTCTCCTCGTGGTCCAGTATTTGTTTGTCTCTCTTTTGCTCAGCTTCTTTATTCTCTGTCGTTTGGTCTTCTATGTCACTAATTCTTTCTTCTGCCTCATTTATCCTAGCAGTAAGAGCTTCCATTTTTTATTGCACCTCATCAATAATTTTTTTTAATTTCAACTTGGTTAAATTTTAGTTATTTCTCTAGAAAGGGCTTTTATCTCTCCGGAGAGGATTTCTCTAATATCTTTTATGCCTTTTTCGAGCCCAGCTAGAACCTTGAGAATCATCATTCTGAACTCTAGATCTGTCATATTACCATTGTCTGTATTGATTAGGTCCCCAGCCTTCAGTACTGCCTCTTGTTCTTTTTTTTGTGGTGAGTTTTTCCACCTTGTCATTTTGTTCAGATGAGGTTTGCTTTCTCCTCCTCTGGAATTCTGCTATTCTCCTTGGTGAGTGAAGTTGGTCTTGGCTGGGTTTCTTGTTGATCTTCTGGGGGAGGGGCCTGTTGTAGTGATTCTCATGTGTCTTTGCCCCAGGTGGAATTGCCCCGCCCTTATCAGGAGCCAGGCTAAGTAATCCGCTCCGGTTTGTTTTCCGGAGCTTTTGTACCCTGAACGCTTTCCGTAGTGTTCCAGAGGATGGGAAAGATAATGATGGCCTCCCAATCTCTGATCCAGAGGAGCCGGGAGCTTGAGGTCCCACTCCTCAGTGCGCCTTCAGAGTAAAGCACACAACCGCTCCCATCTCCCTGGCCTCTGGTCACACTTGGAGAAAAGCACTCAACCAATCGCGCTTGGAGAAAAGCACTTAGTTGCTTCCGTCTCCCTGTCTGCCAGCTGTGCTCTTGGAGAAAAGTGCTCAGTCACTTCTCCCTGGCCTTCGGCTGTGCTCCGAGCTCACCCAGCCTGTGCCTGGTTGAAGGTAACCCTAAGTTGAGAGCTCACTCCTCGACTGTTGCTGTAGCTGGCTTCACCACTCTAATACCTGCAAGCTCTGCGACACTCAAACACCCCCACTCCTTCTGTGACCCCGTGGGACCTGGGGTTACGCTGACCCTGTGTGTGCTTCCCCCTGGTTTAGCCTCTGGAGCGATGTCCCTCAGTGTAGCACACTTTTAAAAGTCCTGATTTTGTGTTCCATAGCTCTGCCGCTTGCCAGGAGCTGGCCCCTCCCCCCGTGGTCTATCTTCCCATCGCTTTGGATTCACTTCTTCGCAGGTCCTACCTTTCAGAAAGTGATCGATTTTCTGTTTCTAGAATTGTTGCTCTTCTTCTCTTCGATTTCCCCTTGCATCTGTAGGTGTTTGCAATGGTTAGATAAGCTATCTAGCTGATTTCTTGCTACCTGATGTCATCTCAGCCTGCTATTTCTCCACCATCATGACTCTTCCCCCCAAGAGATCATTTTTTTAACCTTATCAGTAAGTCTTCTCTGTTCTCTTTCTCTTCTCCCACCATGGGGGCTCTGTGGTAATCCTTTATATGGCCATGTATACTCTTACACTCTGAACTTATTAAGAGTGGTTTATCCATATATTTCTTTCAAAAGTCTTATTACCAAATGTAAAATCTCGTTTTTCTTTAATTTTTTTTTCTTAGTACTCTGCTGTTAGCCAATTCATTTAGCCATTATCCATGAACCTATGGAGAGACTGCACAATGGTCCATGCACAAGGGACCATGCAACTAGAAGCATTTCTTATATAACTGTCCTTCAGGATCTCAATCAAAATAGGCTACAGTATCATAGTATTCTTCTCCCACCTCAGCATATTATGCAGAATCCTCTGCCAATCATTTTTTCCCCTTAGTCAGTCAGTCATTGAGAATTTATGAGGACAAAGATGTAGATGACTAATACATGATAGTGTGTTAAGGGGAAGTACATTGTTAGTGAGAGCCAATTCTACAAAGTACTTGTGCCTCCAAAGATCTGCTTGCATTTGACCTTGTATGTACAGCCTCACTAGATCATGATGCTGCTGGGAACACCTGAAGTAGTTTCTTTCATGATACACAGGTAAGTACTCTTCCATGGTTATGTGTTTGGTCTCTACAGAGGTCCAGTAAAAAGCCAAGACCTACTTTTCAAAAGAATAGTTACCTGCTTAAATGGGGGATGGATCAGCTCCCAAACCTGCTGTGATTCTCTGTAGAGCATCCTCATCAGCCACAGACATTTTGGGTAACACTGGGTCTACTTTGTAATAGGCATAAGAGGGCAGAACAGCTTGAATTGGAGTTCTCAAGTCCCTCTTGAACCTGGTGGCTATATTAGTAATTCAGTAAGTGGGAGCAGTAGATCCAGCTGATATGTGTGATGTTTCCAAAATTGAAAGACTACTAGATATTGGATTTTTTTAGTGGTTAGTAAGTGTGAAATATAGCAGTTTTTCTTTCAATTTTGGAGAGGATATGCTGTCATAATTTAGACCACTGTATAAGAACTAAGGTATGGGAATTAGATGAGAAGTCTTAATCATCTGTTTATTATACTAGAGTTTTGGGTATTTTTTATTTGTTTGTGTTTGTTTCTTTGGGTCATATAAGTGAACTAGAATTAGTGGGTTACTGCTAATGATGAGACCATCTGTGCACAACTCAAGGGTATACTATTCCCCTGATAAAACACACTGTATCAATCAAAGATCTCTTTGGGCCAAGTTATAATCTTCTTCATCCTAGTCCTCTACAAATTATTGCACACTGTGCCATCTTGTCTCTGGTGGCTAGGTGCCACCATGAGATCTCATCAATTTCACCAGAATAAGGCAGTCCATTCATTGACAGTGCCTCTTACATTTATCTTCCTGGGAATGCTGGAAGCTGCCTCTAGTTTTAGTCTAAGAGGCAATGAGAGTTGGTAGATTTGGGACAAGAATTAATTACAAGAATCAGCTCCATTAGGGGATGCTTCTGCTAGCTAAGGAAGTTCAGATGTTCCTCTTCCTTTTTAGAGTCTCATTCTCTCCCAGTCAGTACCCGGGTTCTCATGTAACAGACCTAGACAAGGTTAAGAGTTTAACTTACATTGCATTTTAGTAATCTGCTTGATCAAATTTTTGGTCTGATTATAGGCTCTATCAGCTAGCAGTGGTAAGAAGTGATGTAGATTAGCATAGTTACAAAAACTCCTTGGCTCCTGCATGTGTCTTAAGAGTGAAAAACTATGAGTTTGTGATTTAATTGTTAAAGTTATCCCATGCAGTTAGAAGTAACTAGCCTATTCCTTAGACTTCATGATGATGTTTCTTGGTATCCCTTCTGCCAAAACTTTATCCCCAGTAGACACTGCTGTCCAGGAAATGACAGATAATTCCATGTCACCGTTTTGTCACTGTGTGCAGCAAGTGACTAGTGTTGCATTCTCTAAGGACAGTGGTTGGTCACTGCCAACAACCTCAGGTTGGTACCAACTGAGATCTCTATTTCTTTGAGTGTCCTGCCTGCAAACACCTCTGTCCATAGTTATCTTACTTGTCAGGATATTTACTTAAAAATCTTATATTTCACTCTCAGTAGTTGAAACAAATAGGATTTTTTAAACAAGTTATTCTATTACAAATATGTAGCTTCAGAATTATTTTTTCTGTGGAGGTGGCACTGGAATGTAGGGAACAAAATACAGACAGATGACTCATTACCAGAAAAAATACATTGTGGAAACCTCCATAATCCAACAGATTGTTTTAGTGGGAATCTCAGTACTGCCACTGACTTTAGTCTACATTTGTATTGTAATGGGCTAGACACAAGAACCTTTGCTATTATCTGGCAGAGATATCTGCCAGATATCTGGAACAATTCCAGATTATCTGGAAGAGATTATGCTGAGTGAAATAAGTCAAGCAGAGAAAGTCAATTATCATATGGTTTCACTTACTTGTAGAGCATAAGGAAGAACATGGAGGACACTGGGAGGTGGAGAGAAGTGAGTTGTGGGAAATCTGAGGAGTAGACAAACTGGACTCTGAGAAACAAACTGAGGGCTTTGGAGGGGAAGGGGATGGGGTGTTGGGTGAGCCTGGTGGTGGGTATTAAGGAGGGCAAGTATTACATAGAGCACTGGGTGTGGTGCATAAACAATGAATTTTGGACACTGAAAAAATAAAATAAAATTTATTTATTTTTATTTTTTTTAAGATTTTATTTATTTTCTGACAGACAGAGATCACAAGTAGGCAAAGAGCCTGGCAGAGAGAGCGGGGGGAAGCAGGCTCCCCAATGAGCAGAAAGCCCGATGTAGGGTTCCATCCCAGCACCCTGGGATCACAACCCAAGCCAAAGGCAGAGGCTTTAACCCACGGAGCCACCAAGGTTCCCCAGTAAAATTAAAAAACAAAAAACAAAAAACAAAAAACAAACAAACAAACAAACAAAAACTTCTGCCATTATTGACCTAAGAATCAAGCACTTCTTGCCATTATATTTGAAGGAAAACCAAGTCTGTCCAGGTGCCACTAGTACATCACTTTATTTTTTTTCACCTTCCAAATCTCATATCAAACCCAACTCACATGCAAAATCCAGGTTTCTAGATTTTGGGAAATTACACCTGTTGAATAAGGCAGAAATATGTTTGCACAAAAAAGCTCTATAAGGCACACATAAAAATGTTGCTGACAATTCTCTCTGACTGGAATGGAACCTAACATATTATCTTTATTGCCTATTTATATCTCTAAATTCTCAATAATAAACATACTTTCTTTATGAAGTAAGAAAAAGTTGATTTTAAAAATTCAATAAAAATCCAAGAAGTGTTTTCTTTTGCTTTTCACACATCACGATTATCAGATTAGCAGGTATTTGCAACACACTGAATTCAGTCCTTCAGAGCCAGAGGAACTGCATGTCATTATTGTAGTTTGTTCTCTCTCAGAAGTTTATTGATAGATTGATTCACCGAAGAGTAAGAAATTGCTAATGTATGGTTATTATTGTTCTAGGTTCTGGAGATGTATAGAAGAATGAGACATATAACTCTCCTCTGCGAATATGCTGTCTGGTGGGGTAGATAAGAACATGAGGAAGTGTAATAAAGCAAAATATGTCAATCAGAGAAAGGCAATTATCGTATGATCTAACTCATGTGTGGGATTTAAGAAATAAAACAGAGGATCATAGGGAAAGGAAGGGATGAAAAAATAAAATAAGACAAAATTGGAGAAGGAGACAAATGATAACAGACTCTTAACAATAGGAAACAAACTGAGGGTTGCTGGAGGGGAGGTTGGTGGGGGGAATGGAGTAACTGGGTGATGGGCATTAAGGAGGGTGTACGATGTAATAAGAACTGGGTGTTGTATGCAACTGATGAGTCACTGAACTCTACCTCTGAAACTAATAATACACTATATGTTAGTTGAATTTAAATTAAAAAAAAAGAAGTATAAGAGTTATTGGTGCCAAAATTGGCCTGTATAGAAGGTGTTCATAATATAAGCACACATGGATTTACAATAGAAATTGGACCATTTCTACTAAAAGGAAAAAAAGAGGGGTTAAGACAAACATCAGAGAGGTTGTTGATTATTTTGAATTTGATCTTAATGGTTAAATACATGTTTAACATGTGGACAAGAGGGTGAGGGAAGAGCAGGAGTAATACGTGTGAAACACCATGTTGCCCTCCTTTGGCAACACTCACTTCAGCATCACACATTCCTTTATGATTCTGCTCCTTGGCTTCTTGCAGAAAGTAACAGATTTATAATTATCATAATTGATTCTCAATCAGAGAATTACACTGAGTCATCTTGAAGCAGAATATGGGTTATGGAATATCCCCCATGATCATGCTGCAAATAATTAAAAAGACTGCAAAAGTAAATCTAAGAGCTTCTATTCTGAAGCAAAGCACAACTGCTTTAGGTTCTGGTCCCACCACGTATCTCATCTTGGGAAAGTAATTTAATTCCTCTGAGCTTGGGTTTCCCACACCTATCAAGCAAATATCTAAATAGTAACTGCTTCTTAGAGTTGAGGAGATAAATTTAACAAGATAATGTCTTTAAAGTGCTTACCTGTTCAGTTCCTGACCAGAATAAATACTCCATAAACATTAACTAATATTATTAGTTTTATTTGACCTGGGTTTCATTGTGTGACTCCATATATCTAATCAATTATATACTATCTATTCTTCTATGAAAATTTAATTAATACCAGATAGCACTTAAGATTAATTAAGAAAAGAGATTACTTGAGAAACACCAAACCCTCCAGGTAGGCATGCATTTTTTTTTCCTATTGCTATTGCTTGAACTGACATATTTGTTGTAATGTCACTTTCAGTGACATACATGGAGTAGATTATTTAGGGATGGAGTAACCACAAATTCTAGTTGACTGACTCAAAGAGACTATTGTCTACAGGCAACAGCTGTGTTCATGGTCTCAAGTAAAGCTGAAATAAGTTAGCACCAACATAATCATTTGAAAAATTATGTTGAACAATTAGTCACCTCAGGGAAAAAAAAAAAAAAAACCGAACCTGATAATTCATAATCAGGCAAAGGTACTCAAAGTGTTGAGTTCTCCTTCCATATTTTTTAAATTGACATATAATGTATTATTTGCCCCATGGGTACAGGTCTGATTCATCAGTCTTACACAATTCACAGCACTCTTCATAGCATATACCTTCCCCAACATCCATCACCCAGCCCCTTTCCATGGTTTTTTTTTTTTTTTTTGGTGTCATGTTTCAATTATCTTTTTTTAAAATTTTTTATTTTTTATAAACACATTTTTATCTCCAGGGGTACAGTTCTGTGAATTGCCAGGTTTACACACTTCACAGCACTCACCAAAGCACATACCCTCCCCAATGTCCATAATCCCACTCCCCTTCTCCCAACCCCCCTCCCCCCAGCAACCCTCAGTTTGTTTTGTGAGATTTAGAGTCACTTATGGTTTATCTCCTTCCCAATCCCATCTTGTTTCATTTATTCTTCTCCTACCCCCTTAACACCCCATGTTGCATCACAACTTCCTCATATCAGGGAGATCATATGAGAGTTGTCTTTCTCCGCTTGACTCATTCTGCTAAGCATGATACCCTCTAGTTCCATCCACATTGTCGCAGATGGCAAGATTTCATTTCTTTTGATGGCTGCATAGTATTCCATTGTGTATATATACCACATCTTCTTGATCCATTCATTTATTGATGGACATCTAGGTTCTTTCCATAGTTTGGCTATTGTGGACATTGCTGCTATAAACATTCGGGTGCACATGTCCCTTTGGATCACTACGTTTGTATCTTTAGGGTAAATAACCAGTAGTGCAATTGCTGGGTCATAGGGTAGTTCTATTTTCAACCTCAGCCACAGCATCATCTTCTTAAGAACATCACTTTTCCATGTTTTTAACTAAATATGTTGGAATCCCGTGCAAACCGCTCTTGGTCAACGCTATGCTGTGGAAAAGGCTGTTGACTGAACTAATGTTCTTATACAAGAATAGAATCTAAAAATAAACCATAAGAAAATGAGGACGTATATTTCAAGTGGGAGAAAATGGATTGTGACTTGCATTAGTATGTATTACCAAAGTGACAGTGTAACATGGTGGTGAAAAGTGATGGCATTGGCGCCAGAATACCTGGTTTGTACTTCCTTCTCATCCATTTACTATCTATGGGAACTCGAGCAAGCTTAATTTCTCTTTGCCTTAATTTTCTTTATCTTAAACTAGGAATGATAGTACCTTATAGGACTGAAAGAATAAGTACATGTAAAGTGTTTAGAAGAGTCTGGACCTAGTAAGCTTTTAATCAATACTAGTTATTTTTATTAACTTTGTGATCTTAGCTTAATTATTTCTAAATCTCTATTTCCCCCCATGTAAGATGGGGATAAAAGTAAAACTTAACTTAGGTTCTCCCTGAAAAGAAAATGAAAAAGGTATATATAAGAAAACACACACACACACACACACACACACACACACAGAGGGGCATGCATGTGTACACACGCACACATACATAGACATATTCATTCTTAACAAAAGTAGCTTTTTATCTATTCTGCTCTCTGCTGAAATGCTGCAAATAGCTCAGACATCCTCTCCAAGGAGGATGAGGGATGCAGGTGCATTGGCTTCCTAAAGAAAGAGCAAGAACTGGTGGTGGAGGCATTCCCCAATTTTATTTTAAATATGGTGAGTTTAAGGATTAGCCATTATTCTGAAACAACATGATTCTTAATTCCCTGCGACTCCATCCAAAACAGCTACCTTAAAACTTCATTATCTAAATGTTAGGGTGACATTATCATTCAGAGAACCTTGCTTTATTTCATTAGTTTTTGCTTGTCCTTTGAGAATTTTTTAATTCTCTTCATCTCATTTTATTTTTGGTTATCATCTCTTACAAGACGTTTCATAGAAGATTGTAAATTAATGTTACAGATGGAATGTATTAGATCATTTTTAAATAAACAGAATTTAAATCTTTCTAATATAACCCAAGTTCTTTTAGATGTGGGGTTGACATGACAGATCAGGCAAACTGGAGAAAAGTGTGAATTTCAGTTTCTGGGAGCACTGGGTGGCTCAGCTGGTTAAGCCTCTGCTTTCAGTTCAGGTCATGAACCCAGGGTCCTGGGATAGAGTCCCACATCAAGTTCCCTACTCTATGGGGAGTCTGCTTCTCCCTCTACTCCTTCTTCCAATCATTCTCTCAAATAAACAAAATCTTTTTAAAAAAGAATTTTATTTCTGCCCCCCATTCCACAAATATTTGAGACGTCCCCAGTTGCCCATGATAGAGCACGGGTTCCTCTACTTCCTTGTCATATTCAGCCTAAACAAATCCATGTTTCTGTTTCTTTTTATTGTCTCCTCAAAACTCACCTGTCCAAAGGTCTTAGCTCAATTCTCAGACTTTTCAAGCAGTTGAAAGTCTATTGATGGAATTAACATATAAGAAGTTGATAATGTCCAAGCATAGTGTAAGAATAATATGATAATGTAATCTCTCTAGACAATGATTATTTTTTTCTAATGGGAGAGAGCCAGTACCTTCAAACAAACTCATTATTAATAAGACTTTGTTTTAGATTTAGATTTAAGGAAATGGTTTTGGAGGAAAAGTTTATAGAATTCTTCAAATCATGTAAACTCCTAAGAAACCTTTGCCTGGGGAAGTGTGATTAACCAGGAATGGAAGAAGGAGTCCAAGATCCCAGTGGCAGGCATGCTATGTAACAGATAATGATTATGAAGTCCTCCTTAAGTGCCCTGCACTTAACATGCATGTTAGCTAATTTAATTCTCAAAACAGCTCCGTAGAGTAGGTAATGTGAAGAGTCTTATTTACGAATGAGAAAACGAAGGGACACAGGAAGTGAGGTTACACTGCTAGTTCTCCTACAAACAAAGTTCAAACCCAGACTCTCTAGCTCTGAAACGTTGCCACTTGCCTCCTCTGCTACCCTGCCTCCCAGGAAGTAACTCATTCGATCCCCAAGGAAGCCATGAACTATGTCAGTGCTATTAGTTCCACTTAAAGGAAAGCGTATTTGCTCAGGGTCTCTCAGCAAAGAAACAAAATGGGATTTAAATTCAGCCTTTCCTGTTTCCAAAGGCTGTTATTTCCACGTTACAAACTGCTCCTACCTAGGTCTCTGTCCCTTTCACATTGGCAGTTTCTCTTGCGATGATTTCCTTGTGGTGAGGTTGATACAGACCATGTACTTCAGGCAAAGGGGACTTGTCTTTAGTCATTCATTTCTCTGATGACATCTGGCTGTGGGTGGGGTCTCACACCTCCAGAATATCTTTCAGAATGCTTCTGACACTGCAAATAATTGTGGCCTCTTCTAGCATTTATGCTGTTTAATGGCCAACTTCACAAACTAAAGGTGACTTTACTTAGATAAAGTAATTCCGCTGGCACTGCTCTAAAGTGATTTAATGTCTTGTAATTCCATGTGCCATTAAGGGACAATTAAAAACAAGCACGGTAGGTTTCAATTCTCTAAATGCTGCAGCACCAAGTCACAGATCTTGATTCCCATTTCATTTGTTTTTAGTGGCAAGGCAATCAGGACACGGATCTTTCTTATTTCTTTTTCTGTTCTTCATTATGCTTCACATCCTCCTTGCCATTTAAGGGACATACACTCCTGTGACAGTTCTGTAGGGGGGGGAGGATTAGGATGATACAAAGGTATGAGCATTGGAGGTGGTACAGAAAATAATGAGTTCAGAATAATCCAGACAGGCTCTGATTTCCAGAATGGTGTTCTCTTCCTAAACCCCTCTTTTTGGCTCTGCAACAATTGACTGAATTAGTCTCTTATTACACTAAGGGAAAAGGCTTCAACAGAAAAATGGCCCCGGGAGAGGAAAACTCATGCTGGGAAGGTAAATGATGCCTGTACCAGATTTTTTTCCCCCCTTGAGAGCAGGTATTATTAGGGGGAAAGAAAAGGAAGGTAGTTCAGATATTTGGATGCCTCTCTGCCCCTGCCAGCATTAGGATAAGCCACTGGATAGTTCACCTTCCAGAGACTCCTGCGAACTATTTACCACCTGGATTTTACAGTTGATGAAATCACAAAGAGGTTCAATTACTTGCCTGAGGGTGTACAGAGAGGTTCAGGAGGCAAGTCTGACTCTAAAAACTGGTCTCTCTCTTTGGATGTCATCACCCTTTAAACTGATTAACATGTACTTGTTAATTAGGACACTGCTTTTCATACTAGATATGAAATAGTTGAGACTTGAATGGTGCCCTCTGTTGGAAAAGGGTAGAACTTTCTCATATGAGTCATGTTCCCATTTGAAGGGACCCCCAATTAATAAAGTAACACTCCTTGCTGTGAAGTGTGTAAACCTGGTGATTCACAGACCTGTAGCCCTTGGGATAAAAATATATGTTTATAAAAAATAAAAAATTTTTAAAAAATGCCAAAAAAAAAAAATAACACTCCTGACATCCTGCCTTGACCCTCAGACCCTCACTGTCCTTCTCCAAGTCAGAGGAGGGGCCCCTATGACTGGTCAGTTAGGGAGGAAAATATTGAGCACAAGTTAGCCCTCTTCTGTTTCGGGAACTACCTGTTGGCAGAAGGGATACAGCTTCCTCATCTAGTCTTACCTATCTGGCAATTTTAGGTTGAGTGGGGTTGAGTTTTCAGTTCTGCTGTTGAAGGGCAAGTTCATAAGTATGGTTACATCTGGGGTGTATTCCTTTTAGCAAGCCAATAAAACTTCTCTATGCCCTGTTAGTTTTCAATAGCAACTTCAGCTCTGATAAAGGTAGTAATCCCTACTTCTAATCTCTGTCTGCCTGACTGTTGCTTTGTCTATCTCTCAATTAGTTGCAAAACAAGTTGCAACCCCCAGAACCTTCAAGAGATTCTATCTTACAGGAAGAGCCAAAGTAGCCCATGATAAAATAACATTGCATCTGTCATTACCATGTGCTTATTTCTGTAGAAAGAACCACACAGGCAAGGGGCTGACTTTCTGGATTTTGATAAAAGAGTCTTAGTTCAAAAGCTGTGGTTTTCAAAATTCAAAAAGGTTAACACCCTAGTCCTTATCAACACAAAGAATTTCAATGAAGGAAAGCATCAAGTCAGTCAACCTTACTTCTCAGGGTCTAGGGAAACATCCTCCTTTCAACTAAAAGCTTCAACATCCAGAAGACATTGTCCTCTTTGGTATCTCACCCTATAATGACCCTTGTCTAACAGATGCCAAGTAACAGCAACAGAATCAGCCAGATTCATTGTCAATCAAGCATCTGATGATTAATTGACATTTTCTAATGATCATCTTGATGTTTTGGTGACTGGCTAATGAGGCCATCTTTCAAAGAAATACCTTCTTAAGTAGTCACTCTTTTTAATATCAAATATACATAGATTGGCAAATGTTAGCCATTATCTAAACATTTCAGTAGATGGTGCAGGTGTGTGCACACTTTAAAAAAAAATTAATTATCTAGGTCATTCAGAAAAATCTTAAAATCCTTTCTTCGTCTAAAACAGTCAAATGACTGCAGTTGTATGGCTCTCACCTGAGTTCTTAGTTCTGTGAACTCATTTGGCCATTGTTGGAAGGTGATTCTACAAATAACCAAAGACTCAAAAGAAAAGTGACTGAAATTATAGGTAGATATTTAGATATATCAGCATCAAGTCATCTGTTCTTTTTTATCTGTTTGTTAAATGGAAGCTTTGAAGCTGTGTATATTGCTTCTTTTCAAAAAGCAGGCAGTAAAGGAAGTACTTTTAATCAGAACTCAATTCTCATGTATTTTACTTAATGGGTTACCTAGGTAACTCACCAGTTTTCAGTGATCCTTAATACTCCCATTTTATCTTGGAAGAGAAATGTTTTATATACACTTAGAGGCTTTATAAAGGATGCTTTAATATCTCTGGCTGAAGAAAGTCTGCAATAATCTTTTGGTTTGGACATTAATATACCTTTACATTGTGAATGAATTATTCATACATTTATTGAGTATCTACTATGGTCCAGGCATTATATTGGGCATTGCATAGGAAAATCTTTTACATATTTTATTGCTCATTTCCTTGTGACTTAGAATTATGTATATATTACATAAAATTTACAATATATGTACATGTATATATATATTCAGTATGTGTGTATATATATATGTTTATGGATGTATATATATGCTGAACCACATATTGCCTATAATTTTTGTTCAATTTGTTGTTTAATCTTCTATCTTCTATTTCCTGTTCTCAAATCACAGACACCAGGTTCATCTTCCTAAACACGAATTTTGCCAAGTCATTTCCATGATTAAAAATCAACACTGGCTCTTTATTACCTGAAGGATGAAGTTAAAATTTTTCATTCTGTCATTTAAAGCTCTTCTGGTTCTAACCTCTATTTTATGGCACATTTTTTTTAATGCTGCATTTTCCATAAGAACTCTAACAAAACCTTCCACTGTACTCAAACCATTTAATTTGCATTTTTCCTAAGATGTTTCTTGGTCCTTCACACTAGTCCTTTTGCCAAAGGCATTTCTATTTTCTAGGAATGTCCTCCCATTGTCTTTTGCCTCTTTTAACTATATCTTTCCTGCAAGGAAGAGAAAACATCATTCCCTGATACAATGCGTCTCTGATTTTTCCTTCCTGAAGTGATTTTTCCCTAACATGGATGTGAACACTCTGTCACTTACCATGTATGATACTGGCTTATACAGTTGTCTGACTTTTTCTGTCTAAAGGTCATGGGCCATAATGTTTTGGGACTGATTCCACTAGCTCTATTTTAAAGCAACTCTTGCTATTTCTTAGTCCAATGAAGTCTTACCTCTTCATCTAGACTGCATTCATCTTGTAGGAGAGGAATATGGTCTTATACATTCTTGCCTCCATATATCACCAAGCACAGTACCTGGCTAGAAATAGGCTATCAGTGAGTAATTTTCTTTTCTTTCTTTCTTTTATTTTTTTTAGATTTTATTTATGAGAGAGAGCATGAGTGGGGAGGGGAAGTGTAGAGGGAGTGGGACCAGCAGACTCTCACTTAAGCAGGGATCCCGACATGGGGCTTGATCTCAGGACCCTGGGATCGTGACCTAAGCCAAAGATAGATGCTTAACCAACTGAGCCACCCAGATACCCCTGTTATTTTCTTTAGTGTGGCAGCAGGGACAGTGGACATGGTACTGGATTGAAAACCAAGAGGCTTGGGTTCTAGTTTTGACTCTGTTAGTTGTGTCTTCTTGGAAAAGTCTCATATTTTTCTGGACCTGTTTCATCAGCTGTATAATGAAATACTTGACTTGATTTTTAAGTCCTGTTTCAGCAATAATAATACATGGTTGGTTTGGTAATAAAATCCTTATTTTTCCCTCAACAAATGCTGGAGTTAGTAGAATTTTATATAACTGCATGAAACTTGTAAAGGATTGATTTTTCTCATGCAGCAAGCAAAACAGGTAAGGTGTTCTAGGGCTTGTTCAGATACTTTTTCTCTTTTTGCTCTCTCATGTTTAGCATTTGATTTTCTCCCTCTCAGTCACAAGATGGCTGCTGCACTACCAAGTCACTCTTCTCATGCTCTTTAATCAAAAAGAAAGGGGTAAGGGTGAAGAGCAAAATTTGTGTCACCTGAACATATCCCCTTTTACCAGCAAAAAATAATTTTCCTAGAAGCCTCAACTATGGGATTTCCACTCTCATCTTCCAACCAATTGTATGGCATGTGGTTAACCCTGAAGAAGGTCAAGGAAATGAAGTTTTTAGCTAGGGATGGCCATCTCAGTAAAATTAATCTCAATCTCACCATCTCTCTCTTGTTTCGTCTTGCTTTCTCTCTGTCTTTCCCTCTTCCTCTCTCTCTCTCTTGCTATGGGAGAAATAGAGGATAAATTAATAAGGTCTTCATATTGTCACATAAATATCTGTATCTTTGCATCTTTGCATTTTGTTGATGAATTACTGTAATGAGACAGTCTACAAGCAAGTAAGAGCCAACAAAACATTTTGAGGAGAGGAGTTGAAGGACTTCAGACAATTTGGTTTTGGGCATGTACTACAGTGAGTGTCTCTTAATCTTTGGGTTTTCTGGTCCAGAAGGTTCTATTGTATTTTTAAGTATAGCTTCATTGATGCATGATTTCTGTACAAAAACCCGTATTTGTTTAAAATGTATAGGCTGAGTTTTGAAGGTGTATTATACTCATGAAGCTACTCAAAAACAAGACACCAAATACTGCCATCATCCCCCCCAAAATTGCTCTTTCCTGTTTGTAAGCCATCCCATTCCTGACTCTTGCCTCAGACAGCCACTAATCTGCTTTCTTTCACCATAGATTCATTTGCATATCTAGATTTTTGTATAAATGGAATCATTCAGGATCTACTCTTTTCCGTCTGGCTTCTTTTCCTCATCATAATGGTTTTGAGATTCATCTATGTTGTTGCATTTATTAAGAATCCATTCCTCTTTATGACTGAATAGTGTTCTATATGGGTGTCCCACATGTTTTTCATTCACTTGTTGATGGGATTTTTGTTTCTCATTTTTTACTATTCTGAAAAATGCTGCTATAAACAGTCTTGTGGAAGGACTTGATGAACATATACTCATGTTTTCTTGTTAAATATATAGGAAAAGGAGACATGAATTATTTGGTAGTGTAAGTCTGACTTTTAAGAATTTGCCAAATTACTTCCCAAGTATTTGTGCCATTTTATATTCCTATTAGCAGTTCATAAAAATTTGAGTTGCTTCATAGTTTTGGTGACACTTGGCATAGTCCATCTTTAATTTTTGCCATTTTGATGGGACTGGAGCCATCAGATTTTATATATTCATTATGATCTGACCATGTCACTGAAAATAAATTTCCATATTTCTATGAAACTTCAGTTGATTATTTTTTAAAAAGTAATATCTGAAAATAATGATAATTTTGTTCCTCCTTTTCAATTATATAATTTAAACTTTTTATACCTCAATGCAGTGTTAAAACTTCTAAACTTACATTAAGTAGAATTAGAGATTATGAATGTGTACTGCTTATATGATATAATATTTAACTTATTCCCAATTGAATGGCAATTTATTTAGTGATTCAGCGTTTAGGATAGGTACTTTTCATCACAGTAAAAAATATGCCTTTGAAAATTGTTGACAAAGAGATTTTTTTTAAATCGTAGCTACATGATGAATTTTTTAAAAAAACTCTTTTTGGCATCTAGTGATGTGATTTTATCCCAGTTTGATTCAAATTCCTTAGATGAACTCTTTTTGAGTACATATTATTATAAATTTTCATTTGTTAGTATTTCATTTATAATTTTGTCAGAAGTATTCATAAGCAATATTGATCTTTAATTGTCACGTTTTCATATCAGCATTATATTATCTTTACAGAAATCAATATGGAATTTTCCCACTGTATTCATGATCTGAAATAATTTATACATTATTGATATGCCATTCCATGAATATTTGGAAACTCATACAAACTTATATATGCTTTTGGAAGAAAATCTCTAACAACTTCTGTAAATGTGTTCCATAATTATTAATCTATTAAGGTTTCCTGCTTCATGAGTTTTATTGGGTTTTGCCATTTCCTATTCCTTCTGACAAACACATAAAGTCATTCATTTTATTGCATAGTTAATTTCATTAGCACAGGGCAATATTTTGGGGCTTAACAATTTAAAAAAATATCTCTGCATCAGGTTTGGCTTATTTCTCTTCCCTAGTTTCTTGCTTTGGGCCTTTCTTTTAGTATATTAGATTTATTATTTACTATTTATTAGATTTTCTTAGTTTTGCCAAAAATATTATTAGATGTGTTTATTCATTTAATGCTTTTGCTCTTTTTAAAAAATGAATTGGTTTTCACTTCCTTTCCTATACCTAACTGCAAGTAGTATATATCTGTTCTAGTTTCAAGTATCCCTTTCTTGTCCCCACTTGTGGGGGTTAGCAAATGGGAGATGGAGCCATTAGGAGGATGGAGGCTCAGAGAAGATATCAAGCCAATCTTTCTAGTCTTGTCCTGACTCATTTCTGGAGCTTGATTCATCTGTTTTTGTTGTTTTGTTTTGTTTTGTTTTGTGCTAAATCTTGTTTCCTTCCACCTAGCATTCATTCTTTCATTCAACATATATATTTTTAAAGATTTTATTTATTTATTTGACAGACAGAGATCACAAGTAGGCAGAGAGTCAGGCAGAGAGAGAGAGACAGAGACAGAGAGGAGGAAGCAGGCTCCCTGCTGAGCGGAGAGCCCGATGTGGGGCTTGATCCCAGGACCCTAAGATCATGACCTGAGCTGAAGGCAGAGGCTTTAACCCACTGAGCCACACAGGGACCCTCAACAGATATTTTTAAAGCCATTTTTAAAACGGTAGTTACCATAGCAGTGGGAAACAGGGCTTAAGCAAAACAGACAAATTCCCTGCCTTCATAAAATTTATGGTCCAGTAAAGAAGAAAGGTAATCAACAAGGATGATAATGAAGTGTAATGAAGGGTCACACTGAGAGAATACAGGATGCTATGGGAACAACCAAGAGAACATAACCCAGATCAGAGCACACATGCTTTGTTTCTGATTTTTGTTCTAATCATTTGTTTCCCACAACATCTGGGAAGAAGACACCCATTGACTTCTATGAGGCAGTCTGAGACCATGAAAGATTAAGTCATGTTTCTCATTCTCAGATTTTTTTAGTTTAAGCCACATTGTTTGGGAGGAAGAGCTGAATCAATAAAATCAATAAATCAGTAAATGTTTGTGCTTCAGGTCTAAATTGCAAACACATCCTTAAGCAGAAGTAAAACTAAATGCAACAGTAGTGAGATTATAATTGCAGGGAGATTAACTAAAAATCAGAACAAAAACACTAAAAGTCATTACATAGCCACTAGGGACGTGTTCAAACATAATTTATAAGAGACTGTTAGTCTTCATATGGATAAAGTTGTAAGAAGCCATATATGTTGGTGGACTGAGGGAGAAAGCAAAGAACACATCCTCTTTCTGCCCAGTATTATTGCAGCTACTGAACTATTAAGATGGCATTTCTCAGAAAGCAGGAGTCCAACACCTGCTGCTAAGTGTGGGAGCAAATTTTCACGGATGGAGTGACCAACCTGTCATAAGTGAAACATCTCAAATATGGTGGCTGCATCCAAAAAATAATGAAAGAAGTTTCACTAGGAAAATCAGGTTACAGAACCGAATATTTAGCATTGGTAGGTTTTGCAGAGTGCAAAACTCACCATTCTTTCTTCTACATTCTGGACCAATAGAGAAATGGACACAGTAACCAGGTGAGATGTAAACATCAGTATTTCCTTATTCTTGATGAAGTGAAGTTCTGGGGGGCCCCTTATAACCTCCTTCAACTCTAGACTTTGAGATTTAATTGGGGATAAATGAGTGCGTAGAACAGCTCCTAACTTAGACCACAGTGTTTGACCGTGCTGTATGGGGCACTGTTTAGTCTAAGAACCAAGGGTGAGGCCTTGTTTCTCAGTCACAGCTTGTAAGTACATGAATCCTATCCCATAGAGAAACATGAAAGAATGAATATCAGGCTCTCATTATCACAGCAATCAGATGAATCCTTCTCTCATGAGAGGCGTAAGTATGTGCAGAGAAATGGCAAGAACTACATCCCTTCAGTGCTTTTTTGATAAAATGGAGGTTTGGGAAATTTTCTTGTTGCATGAGTTGCTGCAGGAGAAGAGAGACTAGGTTCTCTTCAAGTGTATGTAAAAAAAGTATAAACATGTAGTATAAATGTGCAATTCTTGAAAAAAAAAAAAAAAAAGAAGAAGTCCTGGAATGGAAAGTCACTGACATTTGAAATCAGTACCTCACTTGAATGGGTTTCTTAAGTTTTCTAATTGTTCTCCAATGGTCATGTGTTCAATAATTTAGAGCAAGGCAATTCCATTTATTTTTAAATATATTCATAGTGATGGATTGTATTTTGAGTTTTCCCTTAATAAAATGAGTCCTGAAAATCCTTTGCTTGGCAGACAGACGAATATGGATTCCAAAAGGACAGGGATTTATAGTCAACAACAATCAATGGATAGATAGTTATTTGACACCTACCATATACCTGACATTATTTTATGTGCTGCAAGTACCCTGGTGAACAAGACAAAGTTCCATCCTTCTCACAGTAGAGGGACAAATAACAAAATATGTGGAAACAAATGAAATGCATTTCTGGGTACTGGTAATTGTGAATATGAAAATAAAGTAGGATTAGATAAATATCTGGAGGTGTGTTATTCCGTGTGGAAGGAACTGAAAGTATAAAGGAGTTATAGTTTGGGGCTATAAAACCAAATGACAGAAGAGGAAAGACCCATAACCTAAGTCATGAAGCAATATGGAGCTGTGAGTACTCCAGTGACATGGAAAGCATGGGTCCCATCTGAAGGAGCTGAGCATCAGAAACAGGATTCTAGTGCTGCTGGATATTTGGGATCTTTTTTTTATCCACAAGAAATTGGAAGCCCATATTGTTGATAGAAATCTTCCAATTTTTAAATATTCACAGCCATTTTACAGTGTTTGGGGCCAACAAAAAATAAAAGCACACAAATATATGCCTGAATTGAATCAATGGCTTTCAACTTCTACCTTCTTTCATAAACCATAAATTTTAAGAGAATTTACAGATAATAAAGTTCAACCTAAGCAGTAAATATATGAGAAAATTGAGGCCCAAACAGATTAAGCGATTCAACTATGGATGCACAGCTGAGACAGTTGTTTAGGCAGGAATAAAATGTGCTTTTCAGAATTCTTTCTCTTACACAGCAGTGTTTGATACATACCTTATTTTCTTTGATTTGCGCCATGGATTATATTCCAACGTATTATAATAAATCTTACTTATTTTGTCTCCTTTTCATATACGGATTCTGAAAGGGGGAAACTGAGCACATCTCAATTATGTTTAGTAATCATAGCAGTTACTGGCATAATGGGTTGGATACTTGATGTTAGGATAACATTCGAAAGAGCCATGAAACAAACTGCTAAGTTATGGGAGTATTTCATCATCTAAAATGCCATTGAGTCCATTTAAAAAGGAGTCACGAAAATCTACCACTTTGGTGTCACACATTTTCATGCATGGTTTTGCTAAGAGGAAATCTACCAGGTAATGTCTTTAGGGTCAGAGTGGCTGGAAGGGAGATTCTGAAATAGAAGCAATCTCACTTTTCGTCTTTGTTGGCTTCGTGTATGGTCTCATTCACATTCTGAGAGATGACTTTTTATTATTGTACCTGGTGGCAGAGGAAGGTGACATAATAGCTGGTAAAAGAGCATAGAGTACCAAGAAAGAGAGAGAGTTTACCTTAGGCAAAAAGCACTCTGAACTTCTTTTTTCTAATCATTTTTGCAATTGCGTTTCTTTCATCATTGGGGAAAATATTGGTTTTCTGGTAAAATTCCATGTCTTTTTTGCTTTTGGTTGTGTCCCTATTTATGAAATGAGGAAAGAAAGAAAGCACAAACAGAATAGTACTTAACCTGAGTGAAAATAAAAATAATTTAGCATTTGAGGTGCCTGGGTATGTCAGTTGGTTGAGGTCCGACTCTTGATTTCAGCTCAGGTATTATCTCAGGGTCATAAGAGCAAGCCCCCCACTGAGCATGGAGCTGGCTTAAGATTCTCCCTCTCACTCTCCTTCTGCCCCTACTCCCCCTACTCTACCTGCTCATGAATTCATGAACTCTTTCTGTCTCAAAAAAAGAGAAGAGTTTAGCATTTGAATATTCTAGCGAGAGGCAACTACTTTTTGGTGAGCAGGACAGAGGTATCAATAGTAGTGGAATGAAGAGTTTCTTTGGGACATCAGTGGGCCCCATTTTGGATTCTGGAGATTGGTCCCTTTAGGAAAAGTTGAGAGAGAGTGAAGCATAAAATTCAGGGGACATGGATGGTAGTACTGGCTCTGTGGATGCCTAATGTTGGTTTAGTTATTGAATATTCTGTGTCTGTTTTATCATCTATCAAATAGAGCCAATAACAGTATAAAATGTGATGCCAGACCAAAAGCTTTAAAGATAGAAAGTGCTAAACAAGATGTCTAGTTACTGAAGAATCTCAATTAATGTGAAGCCCCTTAAATGGGATGATTTTTAGGAGTTGGTTCTTTTCTTCCTTTCTTTTCTTTTCTTTATTTAATTTTTTAAAAGATTTTGTTTATTTGTCAGAGACAGAGAGAGAGCACAAGCAGGAGGAGCAACAGGCAGAGAAAGAAGCAGGCTCCCCACTGAGCAAGGATCCTGAGGCAGGACTAGATCCAGGATACCAGGATCATGACCTGAGCTGAAGGCAGATGCTTAAATGACTGAGCCAGGCATCCAGGCAACTCTGGAGTTGGTTCCTTTTTATTTTATATTATTTTTTATTTTTTAAAAATATTTTATTCATTTATTTGACAGAGAGCAAGATCACAAGTAGGCAGAGAAGCAGGCAGAGAGAGAGGAGGAAGCAGGCTCCCTGCTGAGCAGAAAGCCCAATGCAGGGCTCGATCTCAGCACCCTGGGATCATGACCTGAGCTGAAGGCAGAGGCTTTAACCCACTGAGCCACCCAGGCATCCTGGAGTTGGTTCTTTTAATCAGTGAATGAAATGTATTTATTTTCATGGGATTTGTTCCTGATACAGCTAAGAACTGTTACCTATATTAAATAAGGCATTTATGTGAAAGAACTCATACACACACATAGTATACATATATATACAGATATATGTATGTATATGACATAAGTATATGACTAAATCAATGTTGGTTTAGTGAATTGAAAAGGAAGTCTAACTGGTTGTTACAGGTGTAGCCTCTTAGTTGAATATTATCTTGGTGGAATTACCTTAGGTCAGTGTGATCTTGCTTGCTTGCTAGGGCTATCATATATCTAAAATGGAGTGGGATCTAGGAAACCAGTTTCCACTAACTAAGCTCTTAAGAGATAGGTGTAAAACTGGTTTGGCATTCATTGTTGGTTAGCTGACTCAATAGCCACCCTTCTCCTTAGACTCTCTTCCAGGAAGGGTGGCCATTATTATACTTCTGACTAATAGATATGAGCAGAAACATCTAGCACAGGTTTTCTAGGAAGTTTTTGCTTTCTTGACTAACAGGAATTCAACAGGCACCCCTATTGCCTTTCATTCCTTATCTTTCTTTCCTATTGCTTGTTTGGAATGAGGACATGATGCTTAGAAGTATAGCAGCTATCTTGTGACCATGAGGTTGCCATCTAAAAACAAAAGCCAAAAGAAATAGAGAGCCTAGGTTCTTTAAGGTGGTGTCTCTCAACCTATGTGTGGTTAAGATCACTTAAAAAAAAACAAAAACAAAAACAAAAACAAAAACTACTTCTAGTCTATTATAGACTGATTAAAATACAACAAAATAAAAAATACAGAAAAACAAAGTGAAAAAGACATATAAAATGTAAGTTCAAATATTTTATCATTTGATTCAGTAGGTATAAAGTAGTTCTGTCAAATTGTTAACCAAGACTCCAAGTGTTTATTCTGATTTTCTATGCTTATCTCACCTGTATTTGTTTGCTAGAGCTGTCATGACCAAATTCCACAGACAGGGTGGCTTAAATAACAGAAATTTATTTTCTCACAGTCTTGGAGGGCAGAAGTCCCAGATAAAGGTGCCAGTGAATTGTGTTTCTCCTGAGACCTCTCTGTTTGGATTACAGATGGCCACGTTCTCTCTGTGTCCTCATGTGAGTTTTTCTCCGTGTGTATCTCTGGTGTCTCTTCCTCTTGTAAAGAACATAGTCCATTAAATTAAATCCCCAATTTTAAGACTTCATTTAACTTTAATCACCTCTTTAAAGGCTCTATCTTCAAATATAGTTACATTAGTACATTGGTACTCTTGGTATAAATGGCATTAACTCATGGTGGACACATGATGATATGCTTAGCCAGGTGACAATGTGATTTTCCCAGTTGAATTCAATTCATATCATTATGAAGCTCTATTCTTATTTGGGTGAAGACTTGGAGAGGCTTTAAGAACCACACAGTGGAAAGACCCTTCTGGTGTTTCCCTTTGAATGAGGACTTGGGAATCCTTGGGGAGCATCCCATTTGTAGCTGATGGTCTGTCAGGTTATAGTGAGTTCTCTCTCATCCATGCCCTCCATGCCATGTGCAAGAGAATTCAGGTTATCTGAGTATCCTGGACAACTTGGTTCTTCTGATAATTTATTCTGTGTTGGTTATTGAATGTTAGGCTGTGGAGTTTCAATGTTATATACAGAACAGCATTAAGGGGGGCTTGGGATACTGCTTTGAAATGATCTGAGGTAGTGTGAAAAATAAAAACACAACAGAGGCACAACTTTTTCCTTGGAAAACATCATGTGAGAGCATTTGACTGGATGCAAACATATACTAAAAATGAAATCCTCAACTGTTGTTAGTCCTTGATTTACAATTCACAAATATCACAAAAAAAGAACTTCAGGCCTTGAAAGGTGATTAGGTAATATCACAATAGAAAGTCATCAAAAAATTGTGAAAATAGCCACAGAAAAATTGTAATTCCTTCATTTGTAAAATCAGCTTATTTTGTCACTTATTTTGTCACTTGTTAAGAGTCCTGCCATCAAGTGGAATTGACCTAATTCTGTCTTCCTTCTCTTGTCATCCCTAGTAGAGAGAGGTTGGAGAGAAGAACATTTACTGTGTTAATTAAACTTATTCTTTATGCATTGAGAACTAAGGGAATACTTTTCTCTATTAATTTTGATTATGTAATTGTTCATTATGGCTATTACTAAAATCCCTTCTCCCAGCAGTGTAAGATTTTTGATATCAGTAATAAAAATGTGCTCAAACTTATATCTAAATTAAAAAAAAAACGTGATTTTACTTAATCCTTAACATCTTTCTGCTTGGCTACAATAATTTAGGATAGGGAATACTGCAATATGAGGCGCTTTTTCTTCCGTGATATAATAGACTGTCAAGCACTGTAAAAGTTGACCTTGTTTCTCTAATGCAGGATAACCACTCTCCAGGGTCCTTATCATCTTTTTATACAAAAGGAATAGAATTGGCATTTTCCCCAGAAGCGTTCTGTTTACTTAAAACTAGTGCTCTCAAGGCAGATGTCAGAACTTAGTTAACCAACTAAATCAATTAAAGCAGGTATCTACCGGGATGTTATCTTCTTGGTTTGAAGGCACGAAATTTTGACATCTTCTTAAAAGATGTTTTTTTCTTCCACAGTTAGGATGAAGGGATCATATGATCCACAGATATGTTTAAGTTGATAAGGTCTTGATAGATGGAGAAATGGGAGCTCAGAGCAGTTGAGGGAATATTCAAGCTTACCTAGCCGGTAAAAGGAAAAGACAGAGATGCCTGTCTTTTTTGGTTCCCAGTGCAGCAATCTTTTTGCTGTACCATGACTGACCTAGTTATTTATGGAGCATGTTACCTCTGCTATCTCCCCACTGCCGAGACAGCTAAAGAAGAGTCAGCTCTACCCTTAGATTCACATTGTATGAAGATAAAAAGCAATGACTGTTGTTTTTTATCCCCCGAAGGATCTTCCAAAGAATGTTTGTGATGACAGGATTATGTGTCTGTCACTGCCGTCTGGAGACCTAATCCTCTGTGATCTTGTAGCAGTGCCTGCCCATTGAGAGTCCCTCCATGATGTACAGCACACCTCCCACCCCTCACCTGAGCCAAGCTCCCTGGGGGAGGCAGCAGTGTGAGCTGGAGGTGACTTTTTGGTTCTTGTTTACAATATTACACCTGCTTCTATGCGATAAGTTAGAGGGGTTTTGTTTAAAGGCTTGCTTTATGATACAATTCCTGCTAATCAATTTCTATTTGGTTTTCTTCTTTTGTCGACCTAATTTCCCTTGTATATGAATCAGGAAATCAGATTACAAATACTTATTAAACATCTACCAAAGACCTGGCCACTATCAATGGATTTCATTATAAGAAATATGACATGCAACCCCTATGTAAAATCACAATTCAGCAATTCAGAAAGTGTGTTCAGAAAGATACAAACATACATGGGCAAATTTATCTGTTGAAATTTGAATTAAAGTAAGCTTTATACTTTCTTTATTGTAGGACTTTTCAGGCCTAGTGTATGTTAATATGAATTATAATCCTTCCCAAGGGAACATACAGTGCAATGTTTTCCAAGTGTGATATACCATTTAAAGTTATCCTGTATGAAAAAATTCAGAAGACTGTGTTTCCTTTGAATATACTTTGGGAACTATTCCACAATTTGAGGAGAAGTATTATCAAAATCCTCTTCTATGTGGCTTAAATTCTGTGCAATTTCTTGATGGAAATTCCTTGTGTTTAGAATAATGTGTGTGCTTGGAATAATCTAGGATGACCCAGGGGTATGCATATTCCTGGGATATACATTTTCTTCAAAGAAGCACCTGAGATAATGGATAGTTTTAAGAGAATCAAATTATAGGTTCTCAATTTCCACATGTAATTTCTATTTTCCCAAAAATTGATCTGGGAGAGAATGAGCCTGGTTTTGAGCAATCTGTGGAATTCTACTTCCTTCTTGTGACATGCCTTCTCTTACCTTACAAAAAAAAAATCTTATTCTCAACCCTTTAGACTCTCCCCATAGTGCATTGCCAGTGGAAACCTGACTCTACACCAAAAGAAAAAGACAAATGGAAAATTAGTGACATTGTTGAGAAGGGAATGACTTTAAAGCCTGGGATAAAAAATAAAATGAAATAAAATAAAAATTTGCAAGTTAGATGTTTTCAACTCAGTGGTATTGCACGAGTACCTAATTGATGAATTGTCTGATAGGTCATCAAAAATAATTTTTGATATGATTCCTACATGAACTTTTTAGCAAATACATGGACAGAGTTGAAGAAATCAAACTTACTACATTTCTATCCATTTGTTTAGATGAACAAATTTTTTTCCTGTACTAAAATCTATAGAAGATATAACCTAGAGATGGAATTAGTGCTGAACCTTGCCTTATTAATATAATGATATTTACAGTAATGGTAATGTGTAGTATTCATTGTTGGATGTAAAAGCCATATAGGGAAAAAACCTCAGACCCATACATTTAATTAAGAAATTATTACCAATAATATTTTCTTTCTTGTGTTAACAATTATTTATGCTTTTTAAATAAGAACAAAAATATTTATAATCATAACTCAATAAAAAAAGGATTTTTAATATTTCAAGCTTTATGGTCACTGGATATTTAAAAATAAATTACCCTTCAATTTGCATACACACTTTTGTTGTACTGAAGTATGACTCAGTGATCATTAAATACTTCCAATCACAAAATATCTTTTTTTAGGATGAAATTCTGTGGGGGAGTTGGAATGGAATTGTGAGTTTAAAGGAAATAAAGAAGATGTGGAATTTTTAAATGCAAAAGAAGAGTGTGCTTTTATTTATCAAATAAATGACTGTCTTTCTCAACTTGCTGTTGTGTTTAGATGACTTTGACTAGATTTTACAGAGTAATCTGACAGGTTAATTAAAAAGTGACATTATGGGGCTTTATATTCAGTTAAGCATCTGACTCTGGGTTTTGGCTCAGGCCCTGATCTTGTGGTTATGAGATTGAACCCCACATCAGGCTTCCTACTCAGTGTGGAGCCTGCTTGAGATTCTCTCTCCCTCTCCTTCTGTCCATCCTGCTCATGTTCTCATTCTCTCTCTAAAATAAATAAATAAATTTTGAAAAAAACATTATTTGTAATATACCAGAAATTATGCCTTTTGCAATTAGTTATAAATTAAAGGTGAAATTTTAGATGTCAGTTTATAGATGTACAAATTTTTCATGAATCTTTTTCATGGGAAAAAAAAAGGCCCAAACAAAAATGTTTAAAGACCACTGATTAAAGCTAGAGCCCAGGATTACTATTTTACCCTTATAATTGCCTCATTTACTCTGTGTATTTGCAATTTATGAATTTTAATTGTTCTTGGATTTTTTTTCTTTCTTTTTTTTTTTTTTTTTGAACTGTGTTTTGTGTTCTCTGGTCAATAAGTCATCACACACAACCACTACTTAGGGTCTTCTTCCTAAGTAGATCCTAATTGTAAACTGGTATTAATATTTGCTTTCCAGGTGTCAATCTTGAAAATTAAAAAGACAGTTATTTTGCCAGCAAAATGGGTTTATTTGGAAATGAAAGAGGAAGTGCAACGGATATGCAAGCTGTGACAAAACCACAGGCAAGTTCAGAGAACAAAGGAAAGTAACATTACTTTATAGAGAAGATTGGGAGATGCTTCTTTGGGTGAAAGTCCATTGGAGGAAAGTGAGAGGCAAAGATAATGAGGGTTTCTCATTGGCTGAGTTGTGGCAGTTTTCTCATTGGCTGGGCTGTTGGTAGGTGAGGGGAAAACCTTCTTCCTGCTGAGAAATTAGTAGGCTTATTCCTGTTGGAAAATGTTAGGTACATTTCTTCCTATTAGGGTCTGAATGAGAGCTCCCTCTTCAGAACTTCCAACTCAATTTTAATTTGTTTCCTTTATTCCATTTCATACAGGGCAAGGTGTTGATCTCTCATCTACAAGGTCAATGTAAGTTAACCCCATCCTCCCTTGTTTCTGAAAAAGACATGAAGTATGAAGAACTGGCTTATGTACCTAGTGTCAGGTATATAGAAAATTGAGGTGAGGTAGGATGCAGTATGAAAAAGAGAATGCCAGTGTTTGGAGACTAACATTCAAGGTTTGTACAACTTTGGACAAGTCATACTACTTCTTACAGCTTTAACATGTAATTGATTTAACAGATCCTTTTAACACTAAGATGGTTTATCTTTAAAATAAAAAAAAAATTGGTAAGAACACTTATATAAGATCTACCTTAACAAATTTTTAAATTTTAATTTTTTTAGCTTTTCATTTTGAGATAACTTCAGATGCTGCAAAATGAATTTTTAGGTATCTTTCATCTAGCTTCACCAAATGTTAACATCTTTTTTTTTTTTTAAAGATTTTGTTTATTCATTGAAAGACAGAGATCACAAGTAGGCAGAGAGTCAGGCAGAGACAGAGAGAGAAGGAAGCAGGCTCCCCGCTGAGCCGAGAGCCCAATGTAGGGCTCGATCTCAGGACCCTGGGATCATGACCTGAGCCGAAGGCAGAGGCTTTAACCCAGTGAGCCACCCAGGTGCCCCCCAAATATTAACATCTTACATAATAGAGGGTATTTGTAAAAATCTAGTCTAATCTAATCTAGAGACTTTATTAAATTCAAATTGTCCTATTAATGTCTTTTTTTCCTGGTCCGTGAGCCAATCCAATCTCTTGTTGCATTTAGCTGTCATGTTTCCTTAACCTAGAACAGTTCCTAACTCTTTTAAAAATTGAGAACAATTTCTAAATCTCCTTTTTTTTTTTTTTTCTTTCACTACATTAACCCATTAGAAGAGTACTGACAAAAATTTTTTGCTTGACCAAACTTGAGTCAGGCTCCTAAACCTTCTTTCAGTACCATCTGTGTACTTCCTTATGAAATCCAGTTTGAGTGAGAACCTTACTAAGTCAGTTTAACCAGAACCCCTCACCTTCAATATCTGGTCATCCCCTATATATGATCATGTTCTTCCTCCCCTGACCATTCTCCAAGTGATATCTAATATCTCTGCCATGTCTTCAGCAAGAACCCTTTGAAGTCATTATACCCAGAATACTCTTACCTCCAATGTTTGCTCTTAGTAGTGTTCCATCCACAGACTCCTGCCCTGTTCCTTGGCATTAAAGTCCCACTTGTCCCTATAGTACTGAGAATTGAATCCCTCTCCAGCTCTGAAAATGTCAAATAAAGGGACCCAATAGAGTCTGCCTTACTTCTAAAAAAGTGTCATGAACCTTTTTTGTTTCTTTTTTTTCTTTCTTTTTCTTTTCTTTTTTTTTCTACAACAGTATCCACCAGTTATTTGTAGTGTGTGTTGGGTGATCTTTCCTCATATTCAAATTCAAGTTTCATATTTTTGGACAGAATGTCACAGAAGAAGTTGTGTTCTTAGATTAGCCCATAAAGAGGTATCTAATATCAGTTTGTTTCATTACTAGTGACATTAACTATAATCATTTGGTTAAGTTGTTCTCTATCAAGTTTCTCCAATGCAAAGATGAACTGAGTTCTTTATTAGCATAATTTTCCTTTACAAATAAAGTCTTGCATGGAAACTTCCAATATTTTTATTTTTTTTTGTTTAACTCATCAAAATGTATGAATGAACTTGTGGTACTTGGCATTCATCTCTGACTTCACATTTCTTTCTTTACAAAGGATTCTAAAATGGGATGTTATTTAGACTTTTCATGATGCTCTGCCAAGCTACAGGTATAAAATTAAAGCATGATACATTAAAGAATTTATTTGTAAGAAATACAGAATTCTCCATTAAAATAGATAATCTTATTTTAGTATCCAATTTTGTATTTTTTGAAGCCATTTTTGAATCAGAAGACCCAAATTAAGGCCCTGCTCTAAGCTTAATTAGCTTTAAGAACTTTCTGTATTTTTGTATCTCAGTTGCCTCTTTTATAAAATGAAAATACTTGAGTCTACATCAGTTAGCCTCACAGAGAGATCCTGTGACATTCAGAAAAGATAACTGTGTAAGTGATGTCATGCCTTGTTAGGTGTCTTCACGTCTGTGGCAGGAAGGTGGGGAGAGATGTTCAAACGCTCTGGGCACCAAACTCCCCAGTTTGGCCATAGATTCAGCTTTAACAAGACTGAAAGTAAGTTGTTAAAATGACCAGAAATGGATTAGCCAACTTGTGTTGTAGACTATCTTTCATACACACTACATCCACTCACCCTGAACTAAATGCAGATATAATCAGAAGAGATTACTGGAGTCAAAAACAAACTACTCTCCATTAAAGCATCAGTGAAGTTTCTTAGACATCAGAGGTCAAAGGAAGTATTCCTACCTTCTTTAATGTCTCAGACTGTGTCATATCAGCTAACCTTGGACTTCCTTCCTTCCTTCTAGCAGCTTCTTGGCAATTGAATTTCTACAACCCTAGGTAGTTCATTTCCTATTTATTACTGAACAATTCCATGCAAACACACCAATGCCAGTAGCTGTGGCTCTCCAATTTAAAAAGTGGTCATCATGAAATCAGAGAGGGAGGCAAATCATAAGATACTCTTAATCATAGTAAACAAAGTTAGGGTTGCTGGAGGGGAATGGGGTGGGGAGATAGGGTAACTGGGTGATAGGAATGAAGGAGGGCACATGATGTAATGAGCACTGGGTGTTATATAAGACTGATGAATCACTGACCTCTACCTCTGAAACTATTAATATACTATGTGTTAATTAATTGTATTAATTGAATTTAAATAAACTTTTAAAAAGTGGTCATCGGACTCTCTTAAAGATGCCCAAGAATTCCCCTGAATGCCTCCCTGTCTCCACCATCTCCACTGTTGTCTATACTGCATTCTATTCAGGTGCTTGACTTTGGTAGAGGAAGGAACAACATCCTGTCAGATATTATCCAAGAAAATATCTTCCCCTCATTCCCTCCAGTTCCCTTTTATTTCCTCTTTAGTTATCCCTTGTACTGTTTATTCATTTATTAATCATTCAACAAACATTTAATGAGAACTTCATATAAACCAAGCACTGCTGTAGGAGGTGGAGACCTCAAGAACTCATAGGGCTTATAGTCAGTTTCAGCAGAAGGCAAAACCATCTCCCCTGACTTTTTATGAATTTTCTCTTTAACTATTCCATGCCCATTTCCATGTGCATTATAAAACAAGCATTGCAAACAGTAAAGAGTTCTAAAAATAAATTCTAATTATTGGTATTACTTTCACTGTATGGGTACCATTGCTGAGACAGCTGATCTGGGTGATACCCATTTAAGTTGTCAACAAGTAGAAGGGCAATGAATTATACCTTCTGAGCAGTTGTTTCTATCTTCTGACTGGTTACTGTCTTTAATCCCTATGTTCACCCCATTTCATAAAGCCACAATGGCTGCATGTCACTGCTCAACTTAGAGAATGTCCAGATTGCCTTCCTTTATGAGATCACATTAACTCCTAGTACTTGGTGGGTCCTCTACACTTCCCATCTGTAACCACTCTTTTGTGTTTTTCCAAAAGGACAATTTTCTTCATAAGCAGTAGAATACCTTAGATTCGGATTCAGTAGAACTAGAGCAAGACCCAGGAAACAGTGGTTTTTTTTTTTTTGTTTATTTGTTTGTTTTGTTTATTTGTTTTTTTAAGATTTTTGTTTATTTATTTGACAGAGAGACAGAGCTAGAGAGATGGAGCACACAAGCAGGGAGGAGAAGGAGAAGCAGGCTCCCCAGTGAGCAGGGAGCCCAACGTGGGGCTCGATCCCAGGACCCTGGGAGTCCTGGGATCATGACCTGAGCTGAAGGCAGACGATCAACTGACTGAGCCACGCAGGTGCCCCAGAAACAGCATTTTCAAGATCAGAGGATAATCTTATTATAATCACTCAGGACTGTAAAAGTTGCCAAAATGCTACCACAAACCATTGTGTCTTTTTATTTCTTTTTTTTCCCTTCCTTCCTTATTTATTTATTTAGTTTAGTTTAGGTTAGTTGTTGTTTGTTGTTGTTGTTTGTTTGTTTTGTCTTTTTTGGTTTTTTTTTGGCATCCTTTGTCCCTATCATAGTAGTGTCTAGGACTCTTCACTCTATTTAAATTACTGACATTACTTGGAGATAAGTATCCTCATCTATGTCTCTCAGGTGCTCAAGAAAGAAAGAAAACTGAGATTACACTGGGAACATGACTCTTGAACAATTACTCAAATCAAGACATTTGTCTCTTGAAATTGGTTTTCAAAACTATATTATTTTAAATGGAGGAAAAGATTGAAAGTTTGATGGCAGTCATTTACCTTTTTGGTAGAAAACCATTGACCCCATGTTTTGCCAATTCTGTTTTATTGCCAATAAAGTCCTCCTTTGAGCAGCACAGGACTGAGGTGAGATTCACTTATAATAAGAGCCTAAAAGAATCAGTTGATAGTGGATGGCTCCAGATTAGTATTGTACTGCTTATTTTTCCCTTTGGGGTTTTGCTTTTGCACTCTCTGCTATCATATTGTTAACAACACCTAAACCATTAATAAAAGGGCCGGTCTATAGTTGTCAAAAAAAAATGATTGTTGCTATTTTTATATCTGGAAGCCAAATCTACTGGACATAAGTGGGTGTGAGTTACAGTTATTTAGGCATGTTGATTTCGTGTGTGTGTCTGTGCAGAATGCGGCGGTTGCCATGGCATCTCCGTGCATGATTTCTGTGAAGGTAGTGCTGATTGAATCTATAAAAAGATGAGCACAGAAAAATATGTTTATAAAAACCATTTTCTGATGCAATTGTCAAAGTGATGCCAATCTGTGTGTTTGTTTTGTTTCAGTCCACATTCCATTATTTAATGTTTCTTAAAATCATAGATTAAACTGCTGTAAGGTTGATGGAAGCTCTTACTGATGAATTATTAGCTCATAATGCTCACTGGTGTGAGCCAAGAATAAAAGGTAGTTTTTCATACAGCCCAGTGTACACGTATTCTTAGCTTTTATGCTTATGCTATGTCTCTGAAAAGGAAGTATGTAATCAAATTTTTGGAAATCGAATGAGACATCTGGCTATCTAAAACAATTCTATTGTAACCTCACATGTAAAGCTAATAATCACTCTTCCTGTCCCCCACTGTGAACCTGAATGACAGACTGAATAATTTTAAATTTGGTTTTGAAAGTCTGAGATCTGACTGAGTTCTAGGATTATTTGTGGGACTTTAGGCAAATCATTCTTTCACTCTGGGCCTGCATTTCTTCTGCTCTAAAACTGAGAGGGTAGGCCAGGGTAATTCTAGGCTCCCTTCAGCTGTTAAATGTAATTGTGTGTGTGTGTGTGTGTGTGTGTGCTGGTATATTTCAACAAAATGCCATTTGTTGACATTAAGAGAATGGCATTTGGTTTCCCTCTTTATTTATAAATTTGTTAATAATTTTAGGGTAAAACACAGCAAAAAGAGGCTTGACGTTGAAGTTAGACAAATGGGCCTGAAATTGAGCTCTGCTACTGGTGACTTCAGCAGATAAAAGGCTTGATTTTGACTTTAGATGAAAGTTCAGTGCCATGTTAGAAATGATGGCACCTGGTGTACATGGTTATCTCTTGAGTGAGTATAGACTAAAAAAATTAGGAAGGACTTTTAGAAAAAGAGGTATCCACAATGAGGCAGTTCTTGTATACTTGTAACATCAGTCAAGACTCAGCAATCTATGAATCAAAAATTCTAGTTCTAGTGAAGAGGAACATCGTTTCGGTGATACCGGAATGAGTGGGTCAAAAGTTTATGTGAGCATATATGTATCTGTTGAAATGATCCTTATTGTCTTATACTGGGTTCCTAAGAAGCAGACTCCATGATAGAGAATTGTATAGAGAAATTTCACTGGGGCATGCTTTGGGAGAGGGATACCTGGAAGGAAGTAGGAAGTGAGGGAGTTGGAATGAGACAGATAGACAAGCTGGCCTGCTTGTAGATGCAGCTGAGTTCCTAGATGATCCTATAGAGAGTAGGTCCGATGGTTCTTAAGATTTGTCTCACATTGAAACAAGAGTGATGAGCCTTTATAATGGGTCACCAGCCAGTAATGGGCCACAGGTCAACATCTCGTGGGCAGTTCCCTGATGCTGAGGGCAATGTCTGGTGAGCAACACAACAGTGAGAATTCAGCAACTGATATTGTCAGCAGCTGAGGATGAGTACATTGGCTCTGAAGGGGGGATCCTGGAAGAGCACATAGTATACATTATACTTACTCAATCCATATTAAGCAAAGCATAATTTATACAGTGTCCTCAAACATGAACTTCTGTCTTTTTTTAAAAAAGGATTTTTTTTTTTTTATGTATTTGAGGGAAAGAGGGAGAGAGAGTGAGAGAGGAAGAGAGACAGCATGAGCAAGGTGGAGGGCAGATGGAGAGGGAGAAGTAGGCTCACTGAGCAAAGAGCCTGATGCAGAGCTTGATCCCAGGACCCTGGGATCACGACCTGAGCCAGAGGCAGATGCCCAACTGACTGAGCCATCCAGGTGCTCCAACATAAATTTCTTTTAAAGTAAACTTGCAAACATGTTCTCTTAGAGAACCATACACCATGTTGTCGTGCTAGACATTCCGTTAAGACCTACCAAAAAAGAAATTCATATAACTAGATGTTCTCTATCCTATCTCACCATAGAAACCTACTTAGCCATAACACCAAATAACAATATGCAGAATTAGATTCTGTATAGCATGCCTTTGAAAATGTTGATTTATAAATAAATCACTAAGGTGACTACTATTTAATAGTGTCAAAGCTAGAAAATATTTTATCATTTCAGCCACTCCTTTGAATGAAATGTAACACACACGCATGTGCGCACACACACCCCTACATGCACACACGTGCATTCATCATTATTCTTCTCTGATTGATGAGTTGCTTGACTTGGACTGGTAGAAAAAAGACTAAAGTTAACTCCATATTTAAGCTTAATTATCTTTACCCCATAAAAACATATCTTTCCATTCATACATTTTTCTGTTTACTCAGCAACCCATTTATTCAAGTCATTTATTGTGAATGAGTATCTGCTTTAGAAGCTAGAATGTAAACTCCATGAAAGCAGGAGTTTTTTCTACCTTGTTAACCACCTCTAGTGTCAAGCACAGAATTTAGCAGCACAAAAATATTGGTTCAATAAATGAATGCCCAGTGGATGTAGGTAGGCACCGTGCTAGGCCTATGAGGGATATAAGGAAGATCCGGGTTGTGTTTCCAGTACTGCAGAGGCTCCTCTCTAATGAGGAACTTCATAACATTGAAAGATTTAGGATGGGACCTCCTAAGTAAATTATTTCAAAAATATTATTGTAGTACTTTCTGAAGATCTCACACAGCTAAAATACGTAGTAGGTATTTCCCTTCTCATGCATATGTAATACTTGAGAGCTTGCAGTAATAATCCTGTTATTGTCTTGATATCACTCCTTAGGGCTCCAAGGATGGGGGGTTGTAGGATCGGAAGGAGACACAGATGGGTGGTTAGAATTGGCATCAGCTTGAGGAATGGGACGAAGTCATTACATCTGATGCTGATCTACATTCTTTCTAATTCTTTGAACATGTAGTTTAATGGACTGAGAGAATGTAGGGAGAGTTAATGATAAGATTTGGAATTGGGCCTAACCTTAGGTTGATAATGGTCTTTGGGCTGTATTTCTATAGACTTATGGCTGGTTCTGGGGCCCAACTATGCTAGCACATCTGCTAGCACTGTGTCTTCTCCTCCATTCTTTGGCTCTTCTTGAAGAGCTCTCTCCCTGCTCAATTCTGCTAAACTCCTCAAAGCCAACAGGATCCTGGCTTTGGGTTGTCAGCAGCCGATATGTTCAAAGACAGATGGCCTAGGATTTGAAGCAACGAAACACCTGTAGTATGGTCAATGCCAGGAAATATTCAAAGATGAAAAAATGAGAGGGTCTGGCAGTATAGCCTGTGTGTGAAGAAAGGAAATGAATAATGGCAATTATGTTTGCTCTGACCTAGTATTGTCTATATGTCTTCAGGTGAAAATTCACACCCTCTATTAGAAACCTAAAATCTAAGTTGAAGGGTCTCTTTGTTACTCTTGCTTTTTACTAGGTCATCCTTTGATCTTTTGCATGCCCTTTGATATTATTTCTCCTTCTGCCTGAATCATATGAATATGCATAATAAATTTGAAATAGCAAGAGAAAGATCAGCAAGTTCTCTTTCAATTTCATTTTTTTGCTTTTCATACTGCTTCAATATATTGAACTCTTTTTCCTTGTTAATAAAATTTATGATTTTTTTGTGCTCTTTATTTTTTACTTATTTGTACCTTATTCAAGAAGAAAGCTATATCCACAGCCCTATGGTAGCTTCTTACCCTAAAATAGACTTTGAGTCAGACAGCACAGTTGACTACTAATTCACCTTAAATCTCCAACTTCCTGATAGAACTTTTGAATCAGTAAAGATTGCTCTGATTCTCCAGTTTCAACTTATGTGAATACATGCAAATTTCTGACTCTGAATGAAGTAGTTAAATATTCTTCATAATGGAAGTAAGATGATAGCTAAAATATAGATTAGAATTCAAAGTAATACTGTTGCCCAGGTACAAGTAAAACATTTTCAAATGTAACTGACCTGGATTCAACACAGTCTGTTTTAGTCTTGGGATGAAAATTTATGCCAGCTTACATTTGTCAAAGGCTTTGCCACTGTGTGCTTTCTCAGTTCCTCTAGTTGGTGGATAACTAAATCCAAAAAGCTAACACCCTAATCTGCTCTCCTTGGGCCTCCTCTGGCTCATCCTATAATCTTCTGTCTTTAAACAAGCTCTAACTTCAAAAATTCTTCAGCAAACAGGACTTCTCTAGCCATCCAAAATATCTAGACACTCAATTTTCCTTCTCAATGCTAGAGATACTTTTGCTCCAGTAAGTCTGTGGAAATGACAAGTGTCAGCAGGCATCCTTCCTCCTTTGGCCCTTGATCATTTCCCACTAGAAAAGGAGTTCCAGATTCCAATCTGCTCTTTCCCTCCAAGACTCTCCCCTCCCTATATTTTTTTCTGGGTCAGGAAAGAAGGAAAAATGACAAAAATCATTCAATTTTCTCTTTTCTCTCCTCCACTTATGATTTAAGAAAGCAATACCTTCTGCTCTGAAAAGAGTTGCTTAACTGACAATGTGGGATTTCTAAATACTCTTCTCAGTGCCTCTTACATGATCATATTACCTTCTTTCCTAATCAATAGCTCATTAAAACTGTGAGTCTTGTTACTGAAAATTGAAATGATGGATGCCCTGAAGCTTTAGGATGTCTCGAAAACTGATTATTAGTTACATTTTTCCCTAAAACAAACACCGTTATTCTCAAAGTATGTTCGACCAAAGAATGATGTTTAACAGTATTTGAAGATTTTCTCACAGATCCTCAGTCATGTATCTTTAAATACATTTGTAAGAGAGTGGAGTGGGGAGTAGAGTGAAATCTTTGTCTGTGATTTAAAAATATCTCGAGGATTTTGTCTAATAATGTAATATTGAAGAAGTGAAACAAGATGAATAAAAGACTAAAATCCGTGCTACTCGGTCTGAAGATGGTCCACAGAGAAGTCTCAGAGCCACAGTCCTGCCCTGGAGGTCCCTCTTCGAGGGAGACAAACAATATAGATAAAGGATGCAGAGTCTGTAATCCCTTGGCCTTGGATCAGACACTGACTTTGCAGCTCTTTAGCTGTGTGATCTTCTGCACATTACTCAATCTCTCCGTGCCTTTTCTGGAAAAAAAAAGAAAAATGGGAATACTGACATCACTTCCCTCACAGGATCATGGTGAGCCTTATATTTTGCTAATATAACCGAATGCATTAAGAATCATGTGTGGCATGTATGGAGTGCTCTGTAATGCCACTTTAACTATTATCAGACCTCATTTAAATTAAAATTTAAAAAATGTAATGATAGTTTGTTAAGAGATGGGAACATTCTGTCATTAAAATCGAGTAAGTCAGCTTTAAACTTTACCAAATATTATCATTCTTCTGTTAACATTGATGTGTCTTGGCTTGCTTTTTTGTTTTTTCCCTTGAAATTTAGAGAGGAAGCCCATCATGCCTTACAGTGATAAATAAGGGAGATGTAGGCCTTCCCAGGGTCCATTTCCTCTTGATCTACATTTGAGATGAGGCCTTATTTCAGCTGAATCCTCGGAAGGGAGCCCTGGCCTGTAGCTAAGCTCCTGATGGCTGTTTACAGGGGGTCCTCGGGGTTCTGAGTCTGTGTGGATTCTAAGAACACAGGAAGAGAAGCATAAGAGAAGCAGGGAAAGCAAAATCAGAATCACTGTGAGAGTATGCATTCCTATTTTTTCTTTCATTGGTTTCCTTCAAACGCCCAATCTTTAAAGAGGGAGTCACATGGTTTGTATTTGGCATTTTGGAAGAGATTTTAAAAAAGAATCATGGGTCCTAAGAACCACTGAAAACATCTTACCTATGTCATAAATTTAGACAAGCTAATACAAGAAGACTTTGGGACAGTTGTTTCTGATCTCTTGCATATGGAGATGATGAGGAAGAGGAGGAAAAGAAGAAGAGGATACCAGAAGCTACTATCAAATGAATCCCTATCATTTGTAAGACACGATACTAGGTACTCAAACATGTTGAATGATTTAGTCTTCCCAAAAAACTTTGTGAGGCATTCTCCCATTTTCCTGGGCAAGAAAAATGAAATCAAAAAAGCCAGTGGCTTTCAGAGGCTGGACAAGCAGTGGATGTCTACCAGTCCCTAAAGCCCAGGCTTCCTCACCTGCCAGCATCACTTTGTTATCTATCGACACCTACACATTTCAGTTTACTCAGAGTGCCTTCACTCCTCTCAAAGTCAAGATGCCTCACTGTCTCTTCTATGTGTTTTTCTTTACTGACAGTAAATTCATGTTAATATACATTGCCTTGATTGACTCCAAGACATTAGGTTCTTTGAAATTGTCATTTTATTGCATGCCTCTTCAGGATATAGCTACAGGGGGAAAACGGACCGTGCAAAGCTCATGCATTTCCAGATGAGTTTATAAATAGTCTCTTGAAATAAAGAGACATCAGGAGTGAAGTCATTCTTAGGCCTTTCTTGCCTTGACCAGGTCACTTCTTATTGTGTTCTTATTGACAAGGGAAGGCAATTGATACCTCTGTCTTTTGAACATTTCCTGGATGCACTTTGCTATAGAAAGAAGCTATGGAATGCTGTTAGCCTCTGCCCGTTCATCTCCTTTTAGTAGCAAGATAAAGTCATACTGGCAGGTTGGAAGAAAACAGTGGAATGAATTTAGCTCAGTTTTTTTTTTTTTTTATTCAACAAACATAAGTGAATAATTAGTCAGGCTTTAGGTATAGAAGACTATAGAGCACATTTACAGTTTTGGGTCATATTTAACTCAGCAGCAGTGATAAAAGAAATTTACTGCAGTCTTACACTGAGTCAACTAGGCATCATTAAGTTCCAAATACTTTTTTTTTTTTTCACAAGTCAAAATAAGACAATTTTCTAATAGCATTTCCTGGCTTATTCTCCATTCTGTAGTTTGTATAGTATGTCTGCTTTCACTCCCTTCCAATCTGGGGTCATTTCTTGAGGATTCATGTGAGACAGATAACCTAATATTTAGTTTTTTGACTAGCTACCCTCTTGACCTCATGCAATGGAATTAATGGGACTATAGTAGAAGGAAAAGCAAGGGCTTTGGAGGTAGAGGCTATAGGTTGAAACCTTTTCCTTAGTTTACTATCTCCTCATATTTAAAAAAATAGATGCAAGGATCCCAACCTTTTGTGATTATTAGAAGAGTTAAGTGGGATGGGCTATGGAATAGCCCAGACTGGTGTCTGATCTTTATGTTTATTTTGTGCTTGATATAGGTGTCCTTTCTCTCCTTTCCCCATCACTGCCCACATCTCCTGGTACTAAAGAACATCTGAAATTCAGAGTCCTATGAGAATACAGGTTCCAGAGCTGGAGTCCAGGCTTGAAGCTCCATGTCCACTGCATACTAAGTCTTTCAAACCAGAGCAAGCTTTTTTTTTTTTTTTAATCTCTTTTGAATCCCTAATTTCTTATTTATAAACTACTGATTAGAATAGCATATCTATTTTAGGGTTGTTTCACATGAGATAATGCATATAAAATGTCTAGAATGTAAGAAGAATTTATACATCTTTGATATTAATATTATTAATGGAAAAAATGTTCATTCAAAAAAACCCTATCTGGGGGCACCTGGGTGGCTCAGTGAGTTAAGCCTCTGCCTTTGGCTCAGGTCTCAGGGCCCTGGGACCGAGCCCTGCATTGGGCTCTCTGCTCAGCAGGGAGCCTGCTTCCACTCTTTCTCTGCCTACTTATGACCTATCTCTGTCAAATAAATAAATAAACAAAATCTTAAAATAGGGGAGGGGCTATCTTATCATAAGAACAAATAATGTCCTCTCATGTGGCAAGTATAGTTCTAAAGTCTTCTATTTGAATTAAGTCATCTAGTTCTCTTAACAAGATGAGGTAGGTATGATTGTTTAGAAACATGTCCATTTTTGAGATGAAAATATTGAAGTCAAAAGAGAGTCAATTATCACATGGTTTCACTTACCTACGGAGCATAAGGAATAACACGGAGGGCATTGGGAGATGGAGAGGAGAAGTGAGATGGGGAAAATCAGAGGGGGAGACAAACCATGAGAGATTGTGGACTCTGAGAAACAAACTGAGGGTTTTGGAGAAGAGGGGAGTGGGAGGTTGGGTGAGCCTGGTGGGGGTATTATGGAGGGTACGTATTGCATTGAGCACTGAGTGTGTGCATAAACAATGAATTTTGGAACACTGGAAAAATTTAAAATAAAGAGAGAGAATCACTTTTACAAAAGTCCACAGCTAAGAAATGACAGAGTTGGCACTTGAATCCTGGCTATTGGGTTTTGAAGCTACATTCTTAGTCATTTGCTGTACCTTGTCTGTCACACATGCTATTTTAAAACAGCTTGGGGAGGTATGTAGGTAGGAAATATACCAATGTTTCTCATTTTATAATGAAGAGAATGACAGTCCAAAAGGTCAGGCTTCTTGGTAAAAGTGCTTGTCTTAATCCTTGAAACAAAAGAGCCAAACCTTCTTTCAGAGTTCCCAAAAGAACGTTAAGAATTCCTGACCACCTGTTTTCTGTGCAGACAGGGAAGAAGGGGAAGGAAATTGAATTGAAATCTCATGTCTTATTTTAAAAATTCACTTTGATTAGCATTCTACTCTATGATGTAACTGTTTGTTTAAATATAAAAATTACATTTAAAATTTCTTAGTGTTGAGTATAGTGGATGGAAGATGTGCCATGTTTTTCTTACAGATTTTGTGTCTACATGTTTAGAACTTAGTCTTAAAGATGATGTTAGCAATGCTAAATTATAAAGAATCTTGGGCATCAGTGGACTCTATCTAACTTATTATCAGCTTTTGGGTCCTTTTTTCATAGAATAAAGATGTCATCTAATGGTATACATTAGAGAAGAGCCAAGATAAGCAAATTATCTTGGCAGCCACCCTGGTGAAGAAATAGCTCTTGCACTGAACTCTTGAACCCATACATCGATCATGGGAAGAACAATTATTAGCACAATTGGAGTCATTGCTCATCATATTGCTTATGGTGGATAAAAGCAGCCCAGGGCTGGTGAGCAAATCCCAAGTCAGACACACTCCTTTCCTTACCTTAGGCACATTAACTGTTCCAGGTAAGTGGGCTCTTTAGATGCTACAGTCTTTCTCACACCTCCCACCTTTGCCCATGCTACTCCCTTACCTTGGAATATCTTTGACAAGTTCGGAATCCAGCTTACATGAATATGGACTTTTCAGCCTCCACATGTGGAATGAATCCAAATGATTCTCACTGAAAAGAATGATGGGGGTGATTTAAAAATTTGATACAACAAGTGTTTATTGAGTATTTGTTGAGTGTCAAACACTGTAGAAAGTACAACAATAAATAAGAGATAAAGCCTCTACACTTTAAATTCAAAGTAATAAATAACTATTGGTTATGTATTATAAACCAACGACTTTATTAGGTGTTGAGAATACATGCATGAATAAGTTGTTTTCCATTACTTGGAAAATCTTACAGGTTGTCAAGGGAACCAACCAAACAAAAAAAGCCTACATTAAAATGTAATAAGAGATAGGAGGTAGGTGGAGGAGGGGTCTAAAAACTATCATAGAGAGATATAAGGGCTGGATCACAAAGAGAAAAATAATGTTTGCCATGGAAAAGTGCTGTGGAAGACATCCCAGGGAGAAAAAAACAGTATAAGCCCCTTGTCATTTAGTGGGCAACCCAGGAAAAGATTTTCATACCAAGAATTAGATAAATTAGATAAACCATTAGAAAGATGGAAGAGCAAAAGTTACGACTTCTGGTTTCTGATTCTGCCTCCCTATTGGCGGGCAATTGTGAATGCATTCTCTAGGTTAGACCCTGGACTACAGCGAATGGAATCCAGCTACTATAAATATTCACATCTGTACAGATTCCTTCTCCACTGCCACCGTGAAAGAAGCAAGGTTTCTTGTTCCCTTTCCACCTTCCAAGTCTTGCATTTTTATCTTATTGACAGAACCGGCAATATTCTGTATCCACAAACATAATCACAGAAGAGGCTGTAATATATTGTTTTTAGCATTCCATCCTATCCAATATAGTGTGGGAAGAACATAAGAAGGGGTGGAAATGATGTAAAAGCTCAATACATGATATCTCACTCACAGAATGTACCAAATCCCTTTAGACAACAGCAAGTGTCTTTTATGCATCAGGCACATGGTCCTGCCGATACTAAGATGAATGATGTGGGCTCTGCCTTCAGCTGTTCCCTTTGTCAACACTAGAAAAGATGGTTTGAAAGAACACTGTGCTACCTTAGGGTAGACATTTAAAAGCTTTCTCTATGGGGAATAAAAAGCAAAGAAACAAAGAAACTGGTGTGGGGGCCATTTGTCGAATTTACCATTCTGTCTCGACAGCACCAAGGAAAACCCTTCATCTTCACAAATCAGAGATTTAAACACATCCGTAGCCATTGAAGCTTTGGGTCTTTAAAAGCAAAAGTATTCGAAAGTGTAATCAATAAGTACTTTATACAATTTGAACTGAATCCTGTAACTACTTATAGAGAAATGTTCCGTTTCATGCCAGGAAGGCTGTTTGGCAGATTGTAATGTTGCAAGTAGTGAGAAAACATAAGTCACCTTGAGAGCTGATTGAATTTAATCAATGATTAATGGCAAATTTGTGGCTCTTTTAATGATCATAGCTAAGTTAAATAAAATTGAACCATAAATTTGGGTGCTCTCTGGAATTGGGTCATATGAAAGTAAGCTTTATGAAGAAGAAAAATCAATTTTGTAATATTACTGTGATCAGATTCATAATTTATAATTTGGGTTCTTCCTTTTGCATATTTGCATATGTTTAATTGGGGTGGCAAAGTTGCCTAGATGTAGTTGCAAAGGGTTCAGTTAACAGCCATACAATTTCTTTTGGTTGATTTTATTTCTACTACGTGCACTAAAATCAGCATGGGTTCAATCACTTAAGAGTGGGGATGCTTTAATTATCACTTCAGTGAAAGAAAAGGAAGTAGACTAGTTAAGCTCTCAGTATCAAGGCCTATTTGAAATTAGTTCGTTATAGGTCCTCTCTGGTTCCATCAGGATGAACTTAGCAAAATCGTCGTAAAGGATGCTATTGTAGTGATCTCAGGATTTATAACTGCATGGGTACTATCTCTGAGGCTATGCTGTCAATTTCTAGCTGAAGTTTCGAAGTAAACAAAAATAGTCCTTTATGGAACCATTAGCCAGTTCACAAAAAATAAATGTGGGGAGGAGAGGTTAGGGGTGAGAAAAATTTGCAATACATGCACCCCCTAATACATGGTTAGATGCCACCAAGAGCAGTTACAGTAGTCCTGGTCTCACAACTCCCACCCATACCCTAAAATATTTTTCTAGAGGCTTCCCTGGGCTTAGGCACGAGAGAAAAAGGCTAGATGATCTGTTGGTTCTCTTCTGGGTTAAAAACCAGAATCATGGGGTGCCTGGGTGGCTCAGTGGGTTAAAGCCTCTGCTTTCAGCTCGGGTCATGATCCCAGAGTCCTGGGATGGAGCCCCGCATCAGGCTCTCTGCTCAGCGGGGAGCCTGCTTCCCCCACTCTCTCTCTGCCTGCCTCTCTGCCTACTTGTGATCTCTGTCAAATAAATAAACAAAATCTTAAAAAACAAACAAACAAAAAAAACCAGAATCAGAGGCTAAGAGTAGAATCAAAAGGATTAGAGCCTTGAGAGTAGATAGACTTGAGAGAAGGAGGTGGGAGACTGGGAACGTAAGGGTGTCTACACCCCATGGCGGTCATTCTTTACTTGTCAATGTAGTGAATGATATAGAGAAAAATATGCTCCTTTTCAGTTTGTCAGATGTGATACCAATGACTGATATTTGACTGAAATTTTTATTAAATATATGGTGGTCTCACAACCCACCATAAAGAAGCTTAGTAAGTAGAGACAGAAGAACTGGGTTTTATAATATCTTTGAGACAGCAAAGAAAATTATTAAGATACAAAGAAAATAGCCTTCAGCTTTGTAAACCAAGTAACATTACCCTCTTCAAAGGAGTTGCACATTGTGGTTTGCAAGGCTCCATGCTCATGATGTCTGAAAGATACCAGCACTCATCTTGTTGCTCAAACCCAAGGTCTGAAGTCTTCCTTGGCACTTTTCTTCTTCACACACTCTTCATCCGTTAGTCCAGCAACTCCTTTTTTTTTTTTTTAAAAGATTTTATTTATTTATTAGAGAGAGAGAGAAAGAGAGAGAGAGAACATACATGAGTAGGGGGAGGAGAAACAGACCCCCCATGCTGAGCAGGGAGATCTACTTGGAACTCAATCCCAGGACCTTGGGATCATGAACTGAACAGAAGGTAGATGCTTAACTGACTGAGCCATGCAGATGCCCCCAGGAGTTCTTTAGAGTCTTTTTTTTTTTTTTTTTTAAAGATTTTATTTATTTATTTATTTGACACAGAGAGAGAGAGAGAGAGAGATCACAAGTAGGCAGAGAGAGGGGAAGCAGGCCCCCTGCTGAGCAGAGACACCGATGTGGGTTTGATCCTAGGATGCTGAGATCATGATCTGAGCCGAAAGCAGAGGATTACCCACTGAGCCACCCAGGTGCCCCTTTAGAGTGTATCTTGAACATATATCACAAACCCTCTCCTTTTGATCCACCATTACCCACCTCATCCTAGCCAGTAGACTGCATCAGCAGGCTCTGCCCCAATCTCTCTCCTTGCACTGAAATCAAAATTGAAAATGTAAATCTGATCCTATCCTGCCCTGACTGAAAACCTTTGAAAAGTTTTCAGCTTAAAGAAAATAAAATCAAAACCTTTAACATACCTCCAAGCTCACTTACTGCTTCCAAACCAACTCCCACTATTGGTTACCTCACCCTGTCCCCTCCCTGTTTCTGAGCATGTCCATGATGTGTATCCTTCAGCTTGCCTGCATTTGCTTGTCTCTCTTCTTGAATGTTGTTTTCCCAGAAATTTACAAACCTTCCTCTGTTCAAAGGTCACCTCCTCAGCAAAGCCTTCCTTTATCTATTATGTAATATCCCCCACAATGGTCACAATTCTTTCTTTACCCTTTACCCCATTAAACCCTTAAGGCACACATGTAACTGACTTGACAGGATACCTTTACTTATTTATTGCTTTCTCATATCATCTGTGAACTCTGTAGGGGTGAAAACTTTACCTTCATTACCTGGAATGGTGCATGGTACACACTAAGTACTAAGTATTTACTGAAGAAGCAAGTATATGAACTGTCACTTAAAATAGAACCTGCTTCACGATTGTGTTAACTATTGAGATTCATGTAGGCAATCAGGTTTCAGAACCATGTCTTAGATAAAACACGAAGAAAGGCATAATTTCCCAGCATAATTTAATTATTCTGGTTGTTCCAGCGGTATTGGAAAGGCTCCTCTGTGTTTTGAGTTCACCAGGGAGATCTATAACTAGTTTATGTTTATGAAGACACAGAATATTATCCACAGTCATGCTTAGATCAAGTTTGATTTATTTCAGAAATTAAATATTATCATCATGTTTGCCAGATTGTCTTTACTTTTCCCATCTTCAAATATTAAGGGATTCTCTAATTCCAGACCCATTACTGACTATGGTGTTAAATTTTTCCCTTCTTTTCTGTTGGAGTAGTACCTTAGGAGTTCATTCTGGCGTAGACAGCTTAAAATAGAGTTGCACACAAGATCACAGCAGCAATAAACTTGAAAAGGCTTCTAACCATGGTATAAAGGGAAAAGCATAGTTCAGAGGAAAACTGGTGGAACATACAAGAGAATTTACCCTCTACAGACATATATTTTTAGAAACTTTTCTATAGCGAGCCTGGGGTATGCAATAGCATGACAAAATCCATTGCCCCATAGCAAATTTGTCATTCCCGGAGGCACAGGAGACACTTGCATATGGTGATTTTAAGGTTCCTAAATATCTTTTCACCATTGGCTTTTTATAATTTTTTCATAATTGTATTCACTTTGCGTTTAGGTGATAAAGACCAGAACTAACATTTCAGTGAAATGTTGGTGGGAGGAAAGGAACGGTGGAAATTCAGCTAAAAGCCATAGATTTGAGTAATTTGTTCTGCTAGTTACTAAAACTGCATGACCTAAATTATCCAGCGTGGTGAATGGATGGTTGTGCTTGCCACCTTGTCTGGTTGCCCCTTCCTTCTGGACCCAGAGCCCATAGTAGCTCCCTGTGAATGGTCACATACCCAATGTGCTCACTGTATTAGTTTACTAGGGCTCCTGTGGCTCCAAAATACCAAAGACTAGGAGGGTTAAACAACAGACATTTACTTCCTCATAATTCTGCAGTCCAAGATCAAGGTGTTGGCAGGGTTGGTTTCTTAATAAGGTCTCTCTCCTTGGCCTGAAGTTGGCCGTGTTTTCCCTGTGTCCCCACATCATCTTCTGGATCAGGATACCAGTTGTATTCATTTAGTGCCCCCAAATGCCTTAATTTTAATGTAAAGTCACATTCTGAAGTACTGGAGGTTAGAAGTTCAACATAGGAATTTGGGGGAAGACACCACTCAGCGCATAATGCTCACCAGTGGTGAGTAGAAGTGATTGTGTACAACTTTCATGTCATCCACCTGTAAGATTCTTGTATATAGGTATACCTGTATACCTGCATGTATGTATTTAAAGATTTTTATTTATTTATTTGACAGACAGAGATCACAAGCAGGCAGAGAGGCAGGCAGAGAGGGAGGAAGGGAAGCAGGCTCCCTGCTGAGCAGGGAGCCTGATGTGGGGCTCGATCCTAGGATCCTGGGATCATGACCTGAGCCAAAGGCAGAGGCTTTAACCCACTGAGCCACCCAGGTGCCCCCTGCACGTATGTATTTAATTTGTTAACTTCTTTCCTCCTCCCCTCTTCTGTCTCTATAGAATTTATATTATTCAGGTAATGGAGCACCAAAACTGACCTCTACTATTATAATTTTTTTTTTCTTTTTGGGTATAGTTTTCTGGAAGAGTCCCTCAACTTTATAGTGCAAATATTTAAAAATGCTATTTATTGGGGCGCCTGGGTGGCTCAGTGGATTAGGCTGCTGCCTTCGGCTCAGGTCATGATCTCAGGGTCCTGGGATCGAGTCCCGCATCGGGCTCTCTGCTCAGCAGGGAGCCTGCTTCCTCCTCTCTCTCTCTCTGCCTGCCTCTCTGACTACTTGTGATTTCTCTCTGTCAAATAAATAAATAAAATCTTAAAATAAAATAAAATAAAATAAAATAAAAGTTTATAAAAAAATGCTATTTATTGGAGTGCTTAGGTGGCTCAGTTGGTTATGTCTCTGACTCTTGATTTTGGCTCGGGTCATGATCTCAGGGTTGTGAGATTTGAGTCCTGAGTCAAGCCCCATTGAGCTTTGTGCTGGGTGTGGAGCCTGCTTGGGATTCTCTCTCCCTCTCCCTCTGACCCTCCCCTCCACTCACACATGCTTTTTCTTGGAAAAAAAAAAAATTAAACAAATAAGTAATTGATTTATTGAAATGATCATAACTTGAGATTTTAAGTGATCATTTTGGTGTCTGTTGCTTTTTGTTTTATTTCTGTACTTGGTTCCTAGTTACAATGTTGTTCTTCTTTCCTCATCAGCTAATTGGATTCCACAGAGCCACGTTTATCAAAATCCCCCTTGGTGGGGGAGACCCTGACTGTCTACATTGCAAGAGCTGTATGAGAGAAACAGACAAAAGGGTTTCAGTGTCCACTGTGCACAAGTATGCACAATTCTCTTTTCATTGCGGTGGCTCCAACTTCTTTTTTCAAAAAAGTTTTATTTGTTTATTTGGGAGAGAGAGAGAGTGAGCCAGCACAAACAGAGGGAGGGGCAGAGGGAGAAGGAGACTCCCTGCTGCATAGAAAGCCTAAGACTCAGGGCTTGACCCCAGGATTCTGAGATCATGACCTGAGGCAAAGGCAGACACTTCATTGGCTGAACCATCCGGGCACCCCTTCAACTTCCATTTTTTACCTGTTTTTTTTCAGAGATGCTTTATTTTATCACCTACAAAAACTGAAAACTCCAGACTTTGCTGAGGCAGGGGAGGGAAGACACCTAGGAGCCTGTAGTGGGGAAACAAGGTCTGTACTGGGAAAAAGGAAGATGGGCTCATAAACACACTTTCAATCAGTTCTTTTTTGCATCCCATGATTCACCCCTGCATTTAGAGGAATTGTTATTGCCAGTTCCTGGGCCTTTGGGAGCTGTTTTGTGATAGCTGTGTTTTCTTCCCCTGCTCATCTCATTCCTACAGACTTAGGTGTGAAACAGTTTTTTTTTTTTTTTTTTTTCTTTCCTGTGGTGGGGTTTCAGGAAGGCATAAAGGTGAGCATGAAGTTGATTTCCCTGGCATGGAAAACCTGGTCCTTCTTTTTGGGTAACTTTACCTGTATAAAGGGGTCAGAATCATTTCTAGCTTTCCCCAGAGGCCAGAGAATCACTATTCATGTGACCCACTGAAAAAATCATCCTGCATAGTTTCCTTACATAGTATAGGGGATGATCAGTATGTATAAATTAGGGAATCTGAAAAGACCAAGTGAGGTAAGCTATGTAAAGCTCATAACACAGTATCTGGTATGTAGTAGGCATTCAACGAATTTCATCTCCTTCAAATCCTTTGGAATGAGGTCATAAAACAATTTTTAAGAGACATTCCACTCATAACCCTGAGGAACTACCTCAAAGCTGATGAAATTCTCTCCCTAGGATTATCCTGTCCTCCCATATCCAATTCACTATCAGAAAGGCTTTTTTAAAATTTACTCCTGTTTTATACAAATTAAGCTTCTCACTACTGGTAGTGAGATAAGATTTGGTAAAACACAGGTGGCCACACCTCAGAAACCTCAAAGCTGAAAGCTTAGAAGCAGGAGGCTATTGTCTGGAACAGGTTCTTCCAATTCCAGGTGGGCTGCTGAAGACTCTATTAGGAAAACCCAGACCCCTCCCAGAGGACCAGAGTTGGTGAAACTGTCTGTATTGATGCACTGCTGGAGAATTTAATGCATTAGTTTTGACTTCCTCTAATTAAATTGGAAAGTTTTTCTTCAGGTGAGTCAGGATCCTATTTCATTCCCCTACTGCCCATTCAGGTTGGAGGGAATTTGGTTAGATGGTGACAGAGGATCTTGAATGTCTTTGCTTCCTGCTTTGATATGTCCAACAGGAAGCCAGTCTTCAAGGCTCAGATCTGTTCTCTGTGAACTTCCCAGAGCACCATTTTCCCACCTGAAGTGGTAGCTCTGTGTAGCTCCTTATTTCTGCTTTTCTGCAACCCCTTCTTTCTTCCAACCTTGATAAAGAGTGGCTGGTTTGCTTCTTCCCCCAGCTGCATGCCTTGGAATTCCTTCCTGAGGATGAACACATATTCACGCAAATCTGACAGCAGAGCATATCTTCATGAATCCTGAGGCCCCAGCTTAGGGAAGGGGGGGCCTCCCTGACTCTGCTCTTACGTATATTTTATCTCCCTGACACACTCAAATTCCTTGGAACCAAAATTCAAGTGCAAACATATTTACTCCTCAGCATGTTAATGGCTGTTTAATCCTCAGTAGTGCAGTAAGTAAATTGTACTATCAGGATTTTGCAAACTGAATGCAGTAGATTGAATGATTGGGCTGGATTCCCCTCTCCCCATGAGTCAGCAGTGTTGGGCATCCATACTGTTCCTGGACCCTTAGGGTGGGTAGAATGTATTTCCCAAACTTTGACTTCAGACATAGCCACAGGGATGCTAGTACAATCAGGGTCTGGATGTCTGTTACGCAGTTGGCTTTTCTTCCCAGGCTTCTTGATGCCATGAGAAGAATGTTCCAGGAAGCTCTCCCTGAACTTCCAGTTTCATGGCTCTCGCTGACGTGCAAAATCCCAGACTGTGCTGGAACCAACTCAGCTGACCGGCAGATGTACGAGGGAGAATTACATGTTTGTTGTTGTAAGCTTTAGCATTTGGCTGTAGTTTGATATCATAGAAAACTTTGTAGACTAAGGCTAGGGGACCTCAATGGTGATGTATATTTTCAGCTGCTAGTATGGCTGATAATATGGATTTATTTTTTGAAAGGTCTGCATGTTACATGTGATCAAAGTACTATAGAGGTCCCCATCATCATTATTGAATAATGGACTTATCAACTGCCTTTCCTATTTAATGGCTCTCTTATTTAATGTCTTCTTTTTCTGCTGATCTCTGAGTTCTATGAGGTCAGCAATTATGTGTGATTTATTTCTTACCATATGACTAGTGACTGTCATGAGATCAAGTATATAGAAAATACTCAATTAATATTAATAAAATCAATGAATAAATACATAGTAGATGGGCAGATCCTCACAATGCTTGGAAAAGCTACGTATTCCTCATCAGAAAAATGAATATAAATATGTATGTAAATACTGGCATGTATTAGAAAAGGGCTCATTAGACTTTAAAATCTGTCCGGTTCTTGGGTTGAAAGCTTCGAACTCATGGTTAAGATAATATGGGAACATTTCAGATACCAGAGCCTGAAAACCCCCTAATTTTTGCTGTGGTATTTTAGGAATAAATGTCTATATACATTGGCAAGACTCAGTAATTTTCCAGGGGACAGGTTATTTGGCCAGATGAGTCATTTTCCCGGTCATGCTGTGTATCCTTCTGTAAGTTATTTCATCTTCTACTCATCAAACAGGCTGAGAGATAGGGCAGGAACAAAAAGGAGCAGACTCAAAGGTCATTTTTCTAGGACCCAGAAGGAGAGAGATGCCATGACCAGAGAAAGGTAACAACAAATACAAATGGTCATCGTGGTTGAGAATGTAATGCATTATATTTAGTGAGCGTGAAGCCGAATGCCTGGAAGAGAAGAGAGAGGAGTTAACAGTAGGGTAGCTCTTTGAGGGTATTTGTATCTACACAGAAAGAGGGCAGAATGTTCTCATCCTTAATTTCCAGGTTACACCTCTTTGAAGCAGGCTATTCCCAGTCATACTGGGAAAAATGAAGGCAGCTCAGCAGGCAGAGAAGGGGGCATTTGTTAGAATTAAGTGCACTTAAATTCAGAGGGGAGGAAATATCATGTGTGGCCCCACGGAAGAGGAGAGAGAGCTTTATAAATTCAGGTGGGATGGCATTGGGGATGGGAATTCAGATGGAAGATGAATGGACCATAGGCCAGAGTGCTTTCTTTTTTGAAATCATCTTGGAATTATGCAATTTGTGGTGAGTTATTTGCTCTTTCCTTTCTGCCTCAAAATTATCCAGTTTCTGGTTTGATTTTAACATCTATGGTTGTAAGAGTTGTCATTTCTCCACTTTTAGGCCACTCATTGTGACTCTCAGAGTGACTTGAATAAGGTGAACAAAAGAAGGGAGGGACAAAATGGATGCACAAATTGAAACCACAGGGAGACATATGGTCTATTCCTAATGGTGTGACTTGGAGCAAGACACTTTTCTCCAGGAAATGACTTTCCCATCCCTTGAGATTAGAATCATCATTACTTACCTGCTTTGTTCCTGTTGAGATGATTCTTGACACCATAGGCCTATGGGGTCTCAACCATCTACTGAATAGCGTGACTGAAGCATTCAAGCTCATGAAAAATGTTAAAGACATTAGTAAGCCAAAAAAAGAAAGAAACAAAGGAAAAAGAAACTTTCCCTTTCCTCTCAGACACTGAGTAAGAGAGTGGGGAAGTTTATGGAATTGGCTGGTGTTCTGGTTATCTGCAGGCTTAAGTTTGCATTTTACTATGAACAATGGAAATAAAAGCCATGTTGAAATGAGCGGCCATTAGTACTGGACTCAAGTACATAAAAGCTTGTATGTGTTTTGCTAGATTTACAAAATGCTCATATTTTATCAATAGAAAAAATTCTCCAAATGTTTTTCATAGAAATGTCTCATTTAAATTCTCTGCTTGCCCTAGCAACACATTTAATGACAAATTTTTAACAAATCTATTTGCTAGATAACTGAGGAATATATTGTGTTTAAATTAACAAATGATATCCCATGGAAATCTTTCAAAAATTTATCGAGTACATTTTTGCCTCATTGGGGAGATTGTGTGATATACAAGTTAATCTTTTCTCTATTATTTTTATGTTCATAGTTATCATAATTGACAGTAAGGTAGCATGCTTCTCTTCCGCCTTTGTTGCTGATTACCAGCTCTAATTTTCTCTGTGTGTATAAACTCTAGCTAGTTTTCTATACTTAGGAAAGGTCAGAGGAACAAGCTGTTAGGATGGAATGTAAACTAAGAGTCAATATGATATGAATTAAAATCCAAGGGACCTGACAATAAGGAAAAGAATTTCAGTGTGCTTAACCATTGTCTGTGAGAACTTTGCTATTTACTTCTTAATTTTTCAAAATCACATTCTTGATATGTGAAGTTTGCGTTGTATAGACTTAAATATATGCCGGTGCATTTATATACGTGTGTGTGTGTGTGTGTGTGTGTGTGTGTGTGTGTGTGTGTGTGTAGTGGTCCAACATGGCATTGTGGAAGGGGCATGGCCATTTATCATCAAATAGACCCTAACAAAACTCCACTTATAACTTCAAGTCCCTTGTTCTCCCTTCCCCGATGGTTAAATGGAGAATAGGAAGAGTTACTTTATATACCTAGGACAATTTTTGAGACATGAAATTATAAAAGCATTCATTCTGTTTCTTCTCTTCTTTATAAAGATACCTGGTCTAGTCCTTCCTCCTGTATCTACTGTCAAGCACACTGCTACTAAAAATATCAAACTTACTTGCTGTTATAATTAAAAATGGCAAATTAAGGGGCACTGGGTGGCTCAGTTGGTTAAGTGTCTGCTTTTGGCTCAGGTCATGATCTCAGAGTCCCGGGATTGAGCCCTGCCTTGGGCTTCCTTCTCACAAGAAACCTGCTTCTCCCTCTCCTCCCTGCTTGTGCCCTCTCTCGCTTTCTCTCTTTCTCTCTAATTAATAAAGTCTTTTTAAAAATAGCAGTGATTTCTTTAATTCAGTAATTTTCTGCCAGTTTATTTCTTTAAATTACTTCATCTGAGAATTATAAATGCATGTAAATTGTAAGCACTGGTTCGTATATATTTTTTTCTGTCATAAATGATAATGATTCACTTTTTCAGTGAGCCTAGAAGCCTCTGTATCCTTCTCAACACAACCAATACAGCAGCACCGGTACATAGGATGAAACCCAAATTCTTGATTGAGTCAATGCAATGACGATTTCCAAGATTATAGTAATTTTGACTGTTGGAAAAGCAGGTGAATTGAGAAGTAGACAGAAGAGCTTCCTCCAATGTGTTAGTGGGTAGTGACAGGAGAAACCTCAAGATCTGTTTTGGAACAGAAATATCCTATAGCAGAAGGAGCACAGTGAGGGTCTGATGAACATTTCTCGTTACTCTAGTCAGCATCCTCAGTCACGATGCCAAGAAAATAAGCTTGCTCAGCCCTGGCACTGGTAACAAGTCTATCAACTATTCTCATCAGCCCTCAGTCTGAAAGACACTGCTGTTTTCATGTTCATCTTACAATTTTGATGCCCTTTTCCCCCCCGAGTCTTATCATTCCAGAGGGAATATTGTCATTTTTCAATCCAGTTGGGTGAGCGTACAAATCATGCCAAGTCTGTGAAGCTGTCCAAACTCTCACAGTGCTCCTGTGGACGCATGGATACTGTCTACTGTGATAGGCTCCATGAGAGAGGAAGAGCACACTCATTCATTAGTTATTCTATCTTCTTGCTCACTTCTGGAACTCAGTAGGCGTGGAGGTGGTCTAATTTCCTAACTAGATTGAACTAGAAAGTTGGAATCTTAGATGTTACTAACCAGTGATGTGTGCTAGCTTAAAACAAATAATCTTCATCAGCATTGCCCCCTTTATTTATTTATTTATTTATTAAAGATTTTATTTATGTATTTGAGAGAGAATGAGTGAGAGAGAGCACGAGAGAAGAAGGTCAGAGGGAGATGCAGACTCCCCAAGGAGCTGGGAGCCTGATGCGGGACTCGATCCTGGAAGTCTGGGATCATGACCTGAGCCGAAGGCAGTTGCTCAACCAACTGAGCCACCCAGGCGTCCAGCATTGCTCCCTTTTAAAAGTTGGTTAGCCCTGGAGGGCTAAACAACTCTAGGATCTGCAATGCGCCATTGCAGAAATGAGTTCTTCCCATTCTTTTGGAATAATCTTTAAATTTATTTGACAAGTCTATTATTTCCAGGGAGTGAACTAAGCACTGGGAATACAGAGAGAAACAAGATCCATGACTGCCTGAGCTGCTCCGTCTGGGAGATGACCAACATGTAAATAAGGAATTAGCATAAAAGGGAGATATCAGAAAACCAGGGTCGATATTGGATGAAGGAGCAGATGCTCATAATAGAAAGAAATGGGATCAGGGCATTCTAGGAGGAGGACATTCAGAAGAAAGATATGGAAAGTCAGCAAGCATCAGGGCAAGTTATGAATTAACAGGGGTAAAAGTTATTTGCCATGTTAGTATTGGGAGGTGAGGAGTGGGGAGATGGTAGGAAGATGGAGGAATGGGTCTGGATGGGATTAGAACCAAAGTTCAAGTCATGAGAAGTGTTGAAGTGCATGTCAAAAAGTTTAAGTTTTGACCATTGGTAAGGAAGCTGCTCCAAAAATGTAAGAAGCATGCAAATGACATAATTCTAATGGTCAACCTTTGAGCATATCTGGTATCCCTTCAACTAATCCTCATGAAATGACATTAAGCTGGTGCTTCTAATAATATCTTCATGTTACAATGTACAAAACTAAAACTTAGAAAGGTTAAGTAATTGTTTAAGGTTACGAAACTAGTGAATGTCAGAGCCAGAACATGAAGAGTTTTGCTTGTAAGCTGTAAACCTATGGGATGGAAGAAAAAGAGACTAGAAGGAAGATATTTCAGGGGGAAATTGCAATTTTTTATGCAGGGGATGAAGACAACTGGCACCAGAGCAGTGGGAGTGTGGATGAGTTAAAGCTCTGGTATGGCATGTTTCCAGGATAGACACCCCTCTACCATTCTAAGAGGCACTAAGAAAACATATTCCCATTATTTTACATTCACTTCTTTTTAAAATTTTAAAGCACGGGGCACCTGGGTGGCTCAGTGGTTTAAGCCTCTGCCTTCAGCTCAGCTCAAAATCTCGGGGTCCTGGGATCAAGCCCCGCATCAGGCTCTCTGCTCAGCGGGGAGCCTTCTTCCCCCTCTCTCTCTTCCTGCCTCTCTGCCTACTTGTGATCTCTGTCTATCAAATAAATAAATAAAAATATTTTAAAAAAATAAATAAATAAAATTTTAAAGCACCATTACCGACTTGACCATCTATTTGACTGTTTGCAAAAAGAACATTTGAGGATAAAAATTCATAAATGTAAAAAAAGTTAAAATGAAAATATGGAAGCTAAATTCTAAAGCAAAAGTCTAAAATCATATGAGCAACCCCAGTGTTGCCAGAATCATGCATGGTCTGTTGAGTACAGTGATTTTCTCAATCACTTTTTCATGCAACAATCTGCTATTGAGGACCTACTTTATCTCAGGCCTTGTGTGCAGTGACAGGGATATAGTGATGGGCTGTAATTTGGCAAGAACCAAATGGAGAGTCTTGTGTCTTGGGATGTAAGCTCTCCACATTTCTTGGAAAATAATAGTAAAGTAAGAGTTACTATTGCAACACATAGGTGTGATGTGGTTGTTAAAGTATTTTAAAAAATCATTCTTTTAATACCTTTTATTCACATCTCATACTCGAGGCAATGTTATTACTAGAAGAAAGGTTCCCATGATGTATTTTGCACATTTATCAAAGAACAGATTGTAGCAAAAGACTCTGCCTCTGTGACAATAGCTTTGATTAACACCTATCAAAATAGAACCATCATTTGCTCACTTAAGCATTTGTTAAATAACCCAATCTGCTACTGAATTAGAAGCCAGATGCCTCCCTCTCTGCACGTGCTGAGAGGGCAGTTGACACCTCCCTCTTCTGCCCTCAGCCGTGAGTGGCCTTTCCCTACAGACTGTCTCAGGCTTGTTCCAGCCCAAGGTTCTAGGAGTCCATAGATTCCGTTTTTTTCTCTGGAGTGTCCTGTGGTATTTCAGTGGTGTGTCCCGTGAATCGAGTAAAAGATCCTCTAATTGCACACCCACCAAACTGGTACTGATGAGGGGTGATGCCATATTCTGGTAATCCTTCATCACCCAAGCTGTCTCCTCTGTCCTCTGCAACATAGAGTGAACACCTGGATCAATAGGTCATATTCGTAAAAAGGGACCAACTTTGCTGAATCTCATCAGAAGTGGTGCTCAAACCCTGACTCATTCTGGGACTAGAACTCTCTACGTTAATATTCATTTTCAGAAGATCCATAATAATTAGGACCTGCTTTCTTATACTTGGCTGAGGTCTTCTTGTCATTTCCATTCAATTTTGTTCTCTGAAGCCAAAGAGAATAAGTTCATCATGACTAAAAATAGTCAAGCCCTCTCCTGTCTATATCCGGTCTTCTTTTTGTTCAATTAAACAACCAGATTTTCTGCTGTTCTTCAAGTGACACCATTTCTAGAGCCCCTCATTATCCTGAATACTTTCTTCTTGACTCACTCCAATTCTTCAGTGCTCCTCATTAAAATGTGGTATCAAGAACAGAATTTAGCACAGTATCCTAAAAGAAAGCTGGCCAGGAAAAATTATAGGCAATATGAATTCCTTACCATTCTATGACTAAAATCCAAACTATCCTTTAAAAAAAAAAAATCTGACTGCCATATTGACAATTTCTAATAAAGAGCGCTTGCCTTAGGGCCTTTGCACTTGCTCTTCTCTCAGTCCATAAAGCTTACCTCTCAGATATTCATGTGGCTTCCTCCTCACTTCATTCCATCCACATGTCATCTCCTCAGTTGTCCCCAAGGAAGCAGGGACCCTCCTTGACTCTCTTGCCCCCTGAAAGGCTTTGTTATTTTCTCATGGGGCTATCATCACCTGATATGTAATTACTTTATGTAAGTATTCTCTGTCTCCTTCATAAAATGTGTGCACCACGAGGCAAGAAACTATTCTCTGCTACATCCCCCTGGTATGTGGAATATAGAAGACAGTCAATAGGTATTTATAGATTAATGAAAACAGTTTTTAGAAACTTTCTCATGAAATGCTGTTGGATTAAGTCTTTGCCCATTTTTCACATGGCAAATAACTTGTTTTTCTAATGAAAAAAATTAAAAATTAATAATTAATAATGAATTTTATAATATATGAATGATAAATAATATTTATACTATATTGGAATTATATTATGTTATAACTATGATTTAACATGAGAAAATAATAAAAATAAATAATTAAGAATTAACAATTTAATAATAAAATTTAAAAATAGCTTATATTTAGTGCAAATAATTAGACAATATAGACAAGCAAAAAAAAAAAACCCTACTCAAATTCTCACTTCTACACAGAATTTAATATATAATTTTTAGACTGTCATTCATATATATATTACTAAAATGAGATACTACTTTATATATTTCAACCTGAGTTATTTTTACTGTGTATTCCCTTAGCAAAAAATATTCTTTTTATTTATTTATTTATTATTATTATTTTTAAAGATTTTATTTATTTGACAGACAGAGATCACAAGTAGGCAGAGAGGCAGGCAGAGAGAGAGGAGGAAGCAAGCTCCCCGCTGAGCAGAGAGCCTGATGCAGGGCTCAATCCCAGGACCCCCAGATCATGACCTGAGCCAAAGGTGGAGGCTTTAACCCACTGAGCCACCCAGGCACCCCTAGCAGAAAATATTCTTACTAAATAAGACCATATAATATTTTACTATGCAAGTATATCATAATTTAACATAACTTACTTAACTGATGCTCTTTTATTAGAAATATAGATTATTTCAAATTTATTGTGAACTTAACAGTTTTACATCAGACTGTATTGTAGCTAAGTTTACGGGGCATTCATAACTATTTCCTTGGTATAAGGACTTGTGCATCAAGGAGTATAACATTTACAAGCTGCTAATAAGTATTATAAATCAATACATGTAAATTTTCAATACTTGAAAATACAGAGTCTTTTGGTTTTTAGAGGTAGGGAGGAAGACATTCATGTACCACTAGTAATAGTGTAAACTGACATGGTATTTTCTGGATGATGATTTAAATTTTACCCACCAAGGAAAACAACAAGCTTTAATTTCCCTCTTTGGTATGTAAAATTTATAGCCTTTTCCTGTAGGCCTAAAGGAAAAATCAAATACATTTTTAAAAAATTTTGTTCCTTCTGTCCTGTTGAACTTTTTTATTTTTTTGAGTCCTCAGCCTACATCTGAAATAGGAGTCACTAAGCTGTGTGCATTTGATGAGTAAATTTTCTGAGTCTTTATTTGCAACAAATACAATGTTTTGAACAAGATATGCCAACCACAAAGTTACTTGTAAACCAGTAAGCTCCTTGTTAGGATTTAAAAAAAAAAAAAAAAAAGTTTTAGGGGGCCTGGGTGGCTCAGTGTAAGCATCTGCCTTTGGCTCAGGTCATGATCCCAGCATCATGGGATCCAGTCCCATATTGGGCTCCCTGCTCAGTGGGGAGTCTGCTTCTCCCTCTGCCTCCCTCTCTGTCTCTCACGAATAAATTAAAATCTTAAAAAAAATTTTTTTCATTTGTTTTAATAAAGACTGATGGAGAAAAAGGAAGTGACTTTCAGTAGGCAGGTACCAAAAAAAAAAAAAAAAAAGAGAGCTTCTAAAGGAATTTAAAGAAAAGTAAAATATAAAGATATAAAGGAAGGCTAAATAGGTAACAATCATCTGTTCCAGTGAGGAGGTGCCAAGCACCCTTACCAACATTTTTAAATCGTGCCCTTGGCTGTTGAAGCACTTCTGTAAGGCAAATGCTGATCCCTATCTTCACTGAGGATAAAGAAGACACTCAAAGATTAAGGTTTTGATAAGAGAGAACTCTTTAACAACACAGAAATTCAAGTATTAGAATATTCTGCTAGTGGAGATTATGTAATACTTATCTTTAAGAAATTAAATAAATTAATTAAAACAGTTAGCTGTGACCGCATAGCCACCCCATGTTCCCATTATTCTCCACCCCCCCCAAAAAAATGGCCCATAGAGATTTAAAATAGTAACTTGTCATTTTGACAGTCTACAGGTTTGGATCAGGCCCACTTATTGGCTTGCTTATTTGTCTGTAAGTAGCCCATGGGTTTATTGGGAACTGTCTTTATAGGGGTTTCTATGCTGGGATGATTCAGTTCTGCATCACAGGATCCCCAACAGACTCACACAGACTTCTTCTCAAGGAGGAAGAAGGGTTCAAGAGAGGAGCGGAAATATACAAGTACTTTTGTGACATTCTGTGTGCTTCATTTATTAATGCCCAATGTTGATGGCAAGTCACATGCCAAGCTCGTCAGTGAGGATGTCGAGGACCATAGACTAGGATACAGGAGAATGTAAAAAACAAAAACAAAACCCAAACCACCTGGGGCTATTGATCTTTCAGTCATTCACATGGGAATGTCTAGTAAAATCTCTGGGTCAAAGGAGGCTTCCAGTGGTTATTAATGACCTGAGTCAGTAAGAACAGTGTACCTTGCTGGCTCAGGCAGAGTCACATCTGAAAGTAGAATGACTGAGAGATCATCTGAGGTTATAACTCTATAACCTGGGACTTAGCTTTTCTTACTACACAAGAGTAACAAGATGGATATATATGTTTATAATAGTAATATATTATGGCCCAATTTTACCATCTTATAATGAGCCTATATTGATAACAGATAATCTTAATGATCTTATTTTATCTTAATTACTAGCCTCCTATATGATGTATATTTATTTCTGTGTTTATTTGGCTACATTAGAAGGTTAAAAAAAAAAGGATATAGCTGCCTAATACCATGAAATGCACTCTCTTCAATTTTGCCTAAATTGTTACATGTGGATCTCAACAGTGGGCAACATCTGCTAAGAATATATCCAGTATAAATAAATGTAGGATTCTACAGTGGGTGAAAGAACACCAAAAGAAGATCTATAAATAACATATCTGAAAAGCAATGTGTTAGGAAAAGCCAAAGAGATAGTTGTTAACTAAACATATTTTTTAAATTTCCCAACATGGATCTAAAAACAAACCAGAAATATTCTTGAAGAGATATGCATGTGTATGGGGGATAAAGAAGAGCTAACTTTTCTCCCTTGCCAGGCTTTAGTTAAACGGTGGGTGAATTTGACCTGAGGACATGGTCATTATTAATCTGGACTTGGTAAAACTGGAGCACTGTTGGTGGAACAAGAAGAAATATAAGGAAATTCATCAGATCCTCTGGGATCCAAAAGGATTGCTGCACACCTGCCTCAGTCTTACAGCTGCCTCTATGACTGTTTGCGCCATAGATACAGCTGCCTCCTCTCTCTGTGTGTCCTTGGGCATCATAATGATAATTAAAATATGCCCATTAATTTCTACTACCCTTGAAAAAATCATTTTTGTTGGAGTCAGGTCACATAATATTATTCTCGTTTCACAGATGAGGAAATGGGAGATGAGATAAGCTCGAGAGAATTGCTCAAGATACATAGGTAGCTGGGGCCTCTTCCTAATCCCAGGTCAAGGCTCTCCTTCCTACACTTTACTCTGTTCCTACATGGTTCAGGGTCACAATCATCCTGCTCTTGTGACGGCACATGATTGGCTTCCCTGGTCAATTAACAGGAGGGGAGTGGAAGTTCAGAAGAATAAGCAAGAGATCACTGAATGAATATACTGAGAAAAAAAGCACAAGATCAAGGCAGGAGTATAGGAATCGAAAACAGCTGTATTTCTTTGATGAGTTCATTTGATCTGTCCAATATTTTGAAGCATGATTGGCAGATGTTTGATGGCGATACAGATTAGCACCCATGGTTTAACACTTACACTTTTATAAATTGACGTTGGTTGTTTGGCTTCTGCAAATATTTGGTGTTGTGACTCTGAATCTGAATTTAAATTAAGAAATTCAAGAGTGCATTTTAAAGAGTAGGTCAAGAATGATGAATCCTTTTAGGGCATAAGAGGTTGGCTGGTTCTCATGACTCCGGTTGGTTAGGTGGTCTGTGAGTAGCGTATGGGTCAGAAACCCTGAATGCGCACAAGAGGGCGGACGCGCCCTCAGCGAGTCTGTGCAGAGCAGGTGCTGCGCCAGAGAGAGGTCAGTGTGGCCTTTGGCGTCCGCTCCCAACTCCCTAGAGGGATTAGAGCTGTTGAAACACAATATGTTCCCTGAAAACTGGCTCTGAGAAGAGAAACTGTCATCCCAATTATGTCACAGAAATCGGGGACCGTGCTCATCACCAAAGCCAGTAGCAACACTCAAGAACACATAGTGACAAGTTGACTTTAATCATCTTTACATCTCAGGTTTGGACACATGAGATGTCCCTTCACCCAATCCTAGAAAACACTGGGAGGAAAAAATCCCACTTGACTGAGGAAAGAAGAAAGAAAGCCTTTCTAGGCTTAGCCACCTATGTTTTGCAGACTCTGCTCTAACATACTATAGAACAGTCTTTGTTGGTCTTTTACCAAAAGTAATAAATGGATTCACTAGGATAGATCACATTTTTCCGGAAAAGGATCATGTCCTTTTCTGAGTCACGGATATATTTTGTCTCTCTTAATCACTTACTCCCCTTATCGTTCTTCAAATCATTTGCCTAAGACCACTCAGCTTGTAATAAATACACTCTGACTTTTCCTAACCTTATATTCCCATGCTGATCTAGGAAACTGGCAGGAGAGGATGAGGAAAAGAAATTCTTCTCCTCCCAAGGACAGACAGAGACAGCTCTTACATAGCACTTACCATGTGCCCAGCACTGTTGGAAGCGTTTACATGCATCAACTCCTTCAGTCCTCTTAACAGATCTACCCCCAATGTACTACTACTGTCTCCCCTTTGCAGGAAACCGAGGCACAGAGAGTAGAAGTGAGGTATCCAACTTAGCACAGATCGTTAAGTGACAAGTCTGGGATTTAAACCTGGCCACGTCTATCCACTGAGAAAGGTCTCTTCTTGACATTTTTTTTTTTAAAGATTTTATTTATTTATTTGACAGGCAGAGATCACAAGTAGGCAGAGAGGCAGGCAGAGAGAAGAGAGGTGGAAGCAGGCTCCCTGCTGGGCAGAGAGCCCAATGTGGGGTTTGATCCCAGGACTCTGGGATCATGACCTGAGCCGAAGGCAGGCGCTTTAGCCCACTGAGCCACCCAGGTGCCCCTCTTCTTGACATTTTTGCTATTCTTTTTCTTAGGTGAATGGGACAAGTCACCCAGAAATTTTTCTACTTACTGTCTTTGCTCAGGCTCCTTTCTTCTGGAATGTCCTTCCTCAGATCCTCTGCCTATTGAGGTCAAGTTCAATTGTTATCTCCTCTGTGAAGCCTTATCTAAAGTTCTTCCTAGCCTGTCTAATTTAATTCTTCCTAGCCTCACTGTTCTTTTGCCTCCTCTGTCATAACATTTGTCCTTTGGTGTTTTGTTACTCTCTACTCATCTCTCCCTACAAAAGTATAGTCCGCTTATTGAGGAAGAGGGCTACCATGTCATTTCTTTTTAAAATATTTGTATATCCACAGTATCTCAGAGAATATGTTGTACCTAGTAAAGGTTATGTATTGTATCGAACGTAATTGAATGAAATACTTGGAAATGTTTATTGAAAAATAATAATAGGTTTTATGTTTCCTTTAACTCTATTTTATTTAATGTCATTCCCTGACCTAATAGGATGTGTTTTTATTGGGTAATTGTTAGACACTCTAATGACTCTAGGCATATGGGTCCCTGTTTATTTTAAAGCTCAATTGAGGAGCACCTGTGTAGCTTAGTTGGTTAAGAGTCTGTCTTTTGGGGCGCCTGGGTGGCTCAGTGGGTTAAAGCCTCTGCCTTCAGCTCGGGTCGTGGTCCCAGGGTCCTGGGATCAGGCCCAATATTGGGCTCTCTGCTCAGCAGGGAGCCTGCTTCCTCGTCTCTTCTCCCTGCCTATCTCTCTGACTAATTGCAATCTCTGTTTATCAAATAAATGAATAAAATCTTAAAAAAAAAAAAAAAAGAGTCTGTCTCTTGATTTCAGCAGAGGTCATGATCTCAGGTTCCTGGGATCAAGCCTTTCAATGGGTTCGGTGCTCAGGAGGGAGTCTGCTTCTCCCCCACCCTCTGTTCCTCCCTCTGCTCCTCCTCTTGCTTGCATTCTCTCTCTCTCACTCTCTCTCTCTCAAATAAATAAAATCTTAAAAAAAAAAAAAACCTTCAATTGAAATGAAAGAATAGACAACCTTAGGTGATTTTAGGTAGCTTCTTTGATCTTGAGACTGTTGTTGAATCTTAGTTAGTTATCATAAATCAGCAGTGGCCTGTGGGTTTTTAATGGTTAAATAAATGGTTTGTTGGAGTTCTTTTATGAATCTCTGCCATATTTCATTAGATATCATTATTTTACAGTAATTGCTTAATCTGAAATAATGACATTATGTGCAAATTATATGAGACCCCATCCATTGATGTTTCTCTGAACACCCAGGTTATTAGACTTCTTTCAATTATTTTTCTCTGCACCACGGTGTTCACTCTTTTCTCTGCTACTGCTCTGAGTATTCATGGCTGGACAAATCAATTATTAAAGGGAAACCTGCTCCTTTTGTGCATTTCCTGAATGTCTCAACAATCTCATTATTTGATGAGTGACTTGTAGAAATATTTAACTCATCCTGTTTGACAGATGTCATGTGCTCAACAAATATAATGAACATGCTCTTTGGTACCGAGAAGACTGTGTTTGCAAGGGTTTTGCTCTGATTTCAGCACCGCTAGGGGTGAGAGATTTCTGTTTTAATTACAGCCATGTTTCGTCTCCAAAGTGTTGAATTGTTTGATCTTGATAGCCAGCTCCACGGAATACACTTTCAAGGTAGAAAAAGAAAAAGAAAGATTTGCATCAGGTCAAGGTTAATTGTAGCTGGTATTTGCTTAATAATTTGTCTCCTTACCATTCTGGCTTCTGATATAATAAATGAACTATTTTGGGGAGAAAGAAGGCCAATCCTATATTCAATTTACTATAGCAAGAGAGCCTCCAACTGGGGACTTAATTTAAAGAGGATTTTAATAAAGGAGGAGAGGTACCTTAAACATGTCTAGGTTAGCATAGCACATTTAAAGAATGACTCCTGTCTGTGGGATTATTTTGTATTTAAAAAAGGGAACTTCAGCCATAGGCTCACTGACCAGGGGCCTGGTCTTCATTTGAATTATTGACTTGTGAATCTTGTTTGAAAATTTTTTCTATTTGCATTTCATAACAACTCTGAGTCCTGCACCTCACTAAGGATCACCACAACACTTCACAGTCATTGTGCACATGATACATTCTAAGAATGGCCTTTTCCTCATACACAGGGCCTGCCCGATGATCCTTTAGGACAGAGATCCTGTCCCGCTAACGCTACTTGCAGCACCTAGCCCAGTACCTGGATTACAGTAGGCATTAGAAAATAGCTACTTGATTAAGTACTTTATTAATGATAATACTGGTGACAAAACAAAATTTATTGACTCATTTTTTCCCACAAAATATAAGAATTCTGGCTTCTTTCAAATACAAACCCAGTATTTCCTCAGAGTCCCCTGAGGTGTTACTTGTAAACTTCTGATCATATGTTTCTTCTCCATAGGCCCCACCATAACTCAATTGATGTCCAAGTCAGGGGCATGGTTTTCACTTCTCCCCAAAGTCACAAATCTTCCAAGTAGTAATATATGGCTGGTTTTTGTTTTTTGTGTTTTTTTTTTTTTTCCTGAGAATCTTCATAATGCTGAAGGCCTGTTTTATCTCTTGTGGAAGTGGAAAGAGTATCTTGTTGCTCCCCTTTACCAGCTTGGAATTAAAGGTACACCAAACCATATCCTATCTTTCACAAAATATTCTCATGCCTTACAAAGTCCCTCACAGAACAGCTTTTCATTCTTACCTGAAGCTCCTGTCTCCATCCATCTTGGATATGTGTCTATGGTGCCAGGTTGGGTACTAACCAGGTTCCAATCCCAATCGTCATGCTGCCTTCCTAGCCTGACTTCTCCCCAAGGATCAGCTTAAATATTCCCTTTTATTCATATAAAAAAGATAATGTATTTCCTTTTTAATTAATTTATTTCCTTTTTAGCTACTTTTCTTCTTTCCATCTTCTTTCATTCATGTAAATATTCATTTAACACATATTTATTGGATGAAGATTATGTACCAAGCACTATAAAAGATTCTAGGGATTTTGATCGGAATGGCATTAAAAGTATAGATTGCTCTAGGCAGTATAGACATTTTAACAATCTTTATTCTTCCGATCCAAGAGCATGGAATGGTCTTCCATCTTTTTGTGTCGTCTTCAATTTCTTTCATGAGTGTTCTGTAGTTCCTCGAGTACAGATCCTTTACCTCTTTGGTTAGGTTTATTCCCAGGTATCTTATGGTTCTTGGTGCTATAGTAAATGGAATCAATTCTCTAATTTCCCTTTCTGTATTTTCATTGTTAGTGTATAAGAAAGCCACTGATTTCTGCACATTGACTTTGTATCCTGCCACGTTGCTGAATTGCTGTATGAGTTCTGGTAGTTTGGGGGTGGAGTCTTTTGGGTTTTCCATATAAAGAATCATGTCATCTGCGAAGAGAGAGAGTTTGACTTCTTCATTACCAATTTGGATACCCTTTATTTCTCTTTGTTGTCTGATTGCTGTTGCTAGGACTTCTAATACTATGTTGAACAAGAGTGGTGAAAGTGGGCATCCTTGTCTTGTTTCTGATCTCAACGGGAAGGCTGCAAGCTTTTTCCCATTGAGGATGATATTTGCTGTGGGTCTTTCATAGACTGATTTGATGAGGTTCAGGAATGTTCCCTCTATCCCTATACTTTGAAGCGTTTTAATCAGGAACGGATGTTGGATTTTGTCAAATGTTTTTTCTGCATCAATTGAGAGGACCGTGTGGTTCTTCTCTCTTCTGATATTAATTTGTTGTATCACATTGATTGATTTGCGAATGTTGAACCATCCTTGTAGCCCAGGGATGAATCCCACCTGATCATGGTGGATAATCTTTTTAATGTGCTGTTGGATCCTGTTGGCTAGGATCTTGTTGAGAATCTTAGCATCCATATTCATCAGTGATATTGGTCTAAAATTCTCCTTTTTGGTAGGGTCTTTGCCTGGTTTGGGGATCAGGGTAATGCAGGCTTCATAGAAAGAGTCTGGAAGTTTTCCTTCTGCTTCAATTTTTTGAAACAGCTTCAGGAGAATAGGTGTAATTTCTTCTTTGAAGGTTTGGTAGAATTCCCCAGAGAATCCGTCAGGTCCTGGGCTCTTGTTTTTTGGGAAGTTTTTGATCACTGCTTCAATCTCATTATTAGATATCAGTCTATTCAGGTTGTCGATTTCTTCCTGGTTCAATTTTGGTAGTTTATATTTTTCCAGGAATGCATCCATTTCATCTAGGTTGCTAAGCTTATTGGCATATAACTGTTGATAATAACTTCTGATGATTGTTTCTACTTCCTTGGTGTTAGTTGTGATCTCTCCCTTTTCATTCATAATTTTATGAATTTGGGCTTTCTCTCTTTTCTTTTGGATTAGTGTGGCCAATGGCTTATCGATCTTATTGATTCTTTCAAAAAACCAGCTTCTAGTTTCATTGATACGTTCTACTGTATCTCTGGTTTCTACCTCATTGATTTCAGCTCTAATCTTGATGATTTCCCTTCTTATGTGTGAAGTTGGTTTGGTTTGTTGTTGATTCTCCAGTTCTTTAAGGTGTAGAGACAGCTGGTGTGTTCTGGATTTTTCAATTTTTTTGAGGGAGGCTTGGATGGCTATGTATTTTCCCCTTAGGACTGCCTTTGCTGTATCCCATAGGTTTTGGACCGAAGTGTCTTCATTCTCATTGGTTTCCATGAATTATTTCAGTTCTTCTTTGATCTCCTGGTTGATCCAAGCATCCTTAAGCAAGGTGGTCTTTAGCTTCCAGGTATTTGAGTTCCTTCTGAACTTTTCCTTGTGATTGAGCTCCAGTTTCAAAGCATTGTGATCTGAGAATATGCAGGGAATAATCTCAGTCTTTTGGTATCGGTTGAGTCCTGATTTGTGACCCAGTATGTGGTCTATTCTGGAGAAGGTTCCATGTGCACTGGAGAAGAATGAGTATTCTGTTGTTTTAGGGTGGAATATTCTGTATATATCTATGAGGTCCATCTGGTCCAATGTGTCATTCAATGCTCTTGTTTTTTTATTGATTTTCTGCTTCGATGATCTGTCTAATTCAGAGAGAGGCGTGTTAAGATCTCCTACGATTAGTGTATTCATATCAATATGACTCTTTATCTTTATTAACAGTTTTCTTAAGTAATTGGCTGCTCCCATATTGGGAGCATAGATGTCTATACTGCCTAGAGCAATCTATACTTTTTATGCCATTCTGATCAAAATTCCACTGGTATTTTTCAAAGAGCTGGAGAAAATAATCCTAAAATTTGTATGGAATCAGAAGAGACCCCAAATCGCTAAGGAAATGTTGAAAAACAAAAATAAAACTGGAGGCATCACGTTACCTGATTTCAAGCTTTATTACAAAGCTGTGATCACCAAGACAGCATGGTACTGGCATAAAAACAGACACATAGACCAGTGGAACAGAGTAGAGAGCCCAGATATGGACCCTCAACTCTATGGTCAATTAATCTTCGACAAAACAGGAAAAAATATACAGTGGAAAAGACAGTCTCTTCAATAAATGGTGCTGGGAAAAACTGGACAGCTATATGTAGAAGAATGAAACTCGACCATTCTCTTACACCGTACACAAAGAAAAGCTCAAAATGGATAAAAGACCTCAATGTGAGACAGGAATCCATCAGAATCCTAGAGGAGAACATAGGCAGTAATCTCTTCGATATCAGCCACAGCAACTTCTTTTAAGATATGTCTCCAAAGGCAAAGGAAACAAAAGCAAAAATAAAATTTTGGGACTTCATCAAAATCAAAAGCTTCTGCACAGCAAAGGAAACAGTCAAAAAAACAAAGAGGCAACCCACGGAATGGGAGAAGATATTTGCAAATGACAGTACAGACAAAAGGTTGATATCCAGGATCTATAATAAACTCCTCAAACTCAACACACATGAAACAGGCAAACATATCAAAAAATGGGCAGAAGATATGAATAGACCCTTCTCCAATCAAGACATACAAATGGCTATCAGACACATGAAAAAATGTTCATCATCATTAGCCCTCAGGGAGATCCAAATTAAAACCACATTGAGATATCACCTTACACCAGTTAGAATGGCCAAAATTAACAAAACAGGAAACAACATGTGTTGGAGAGGATGTGGAGAAAGGGGAACCCTCTTCCACTGTTGATGGGAATGCAAGTTGGTGCAGCCTCTTTTGAGAACAGTGTGGAGATTCCTCAAGAAATTAAAAATAGAGCTTCCCTATGACCCTGCAATTGCACTCCTGGGTATTTACCCCAAGGATACAGATCTCGTGAAAAGAAGGGCCATCTGTACCCCAATGTTTATAGCAGCAATGGCCACGGTCGCCAAACTATGGAAAGAACCAAGATGCCCTTCAATGGACGAATGGATAAGGAAGATGTGGTCCATATACACTATGGAGTATTATGCCTCCATCAGAAAGGATGAATACCCAACTTTTGTAGCAACATGGACGGGACTGGAAGAGATTATGCTGAGTGAAATAAGTCAAGCAGAGAGAGTCAATTATATGGTTTCACTTGTTTGTGGAGCATAACAAATATCATGGAGGACAAGGGGTGTTAGAGAGGAGAAGGGAGTTGGGGTAAATTGGAAAGGGAGGTGAATCACCAGAGACTATGGACTCTGAAAAACAATCTGAGGGGTTTGAAGTGGTGGGGGGGGGTGGGAGGTTGGGGTACCAGGTGTTGGGTATTATAGAGGGCACAGATTGCATGGGGCACTGGGTGTGGTGAAAAAATAATGAATACTGTTTTTCTGAAAATAAATAAATTTTAAAAAAAGATTCTAGGGATAAACTGAAGAACAAAATAGATGAAATTCCTATCCCTCTGGAGTTTATAATTCTTTTCACTTGAAGATGCCCAGATATGTTTTAATACCACTTAAGACTTAACTTTGATTCATGCTAAGTCCTGAAACATGACACATGTTTCTGTCTGTCTTGCTAATACCTTACTGTCCAGAAAACTTCCTCCCTATGTAGTGATTAGTTAGGCCAAGGCATATATCATGTGATCTGAGGATTTGTAAACACAGCAAGAAGAGGCAGGAGTAAGAAGGAGTAAAACTAATTTTAGGGACCTTCTTTAAGGCAGAGGAGACAAGAAGTGTATAGGGAGATAAGAAAGACTATTTGATCATATGATTAGGGATAATGATCTCCTGAAAATTCCCAACCAATATGAAGAAATAGAAATAGTCTTAGTTAGGAACCCAGGAGACAGGGAAGGAGTTGTATGTGGAGAAAAAGCATAACAAAAGGAGCTGGGCCTCAGAGGTCCAGCTCCAATGTGAAGGAAATTTCTCCATGGAAGGGCTGATTCAGTCTGTTCAAAATCCAGCAGAGCTGGATGAGCTGTCTCAGGAAGAACAGAGACTTAAAGGAATGAATTTTAATTTGGAGCAAACAAAGCCCACATTAGTGAAATGTTTTGTTTAAGAAACACACAGAAACAGAGACCTGAAAACAAGGAGACCTAGTTGCCAGTAGTCCTAGTCAATCATGGAGAGATGCCATTTTTCAAGAGTGCCTCATCAAGAGAAAAGTGACTAAGTAGCTCAAACTGTAAATAGGAAGGACGATCACCCATGAGCTGATGCAGTTCCCCAACAACTTAGGGTAGGAGATCTAAAAGGAGCTTCTTTTCAAAACTCCTGTTAAAACTGCTAACATTTTCATCTTTTGAAAGCCTCTTGCCCAAATGGGAAGATGGAAAAATCAATCAACTAAACCACAGGAGACAAACTTGAATGACACGAAAGGTTGAATTTTTCCTATTGTTGACTCTTGGAAACTGCTCAAGTCACTGATCACTCCAAGAAGTAGGCCATGGCCCCGGGCTGAGAACGATCAGTCAAACCTCCTAATGACCATGTCACTGAAGGGAAGCATTACGTGGAACATGGCGCCAAGAATATTCTTTATGCAAATAAAGTGCATAACCAATGATAACCACTTAATGGAAAGCTCTCAGAATAATGTTCATCCTAGAGAAAATTTTATGGATGCTGTTAAAGAAGATATGTTAAAACAATACATTTTTCTAATAGTATTCCTCAAATTTTCCTCTTTTTTAAAGAAGAAAAACAGATATATTCCTACAAAGAATATAGTAGAAATAAATCTCAGGTTTCTGCATGCCTCAGTGTATAGAATCACAAGATAGAAATAAGGTTCAGTGGTGACTGGGTGGATCAGATGGTTAGGCGTCTGCTTTCAGCTCATGTCATGATCTCTGGATCCTGGGATCAGGCCTCGCATCAGGCTCCCAGTGCAACAAGGAGTCTACTTCTCCCTATTCCTCTGTCTCTCTCCCCTGCTCATGCTCTCTCTCTCTCTTTCTATCTCTTTCTGTCTGAAATGAATAAATAAAAAGAAATATTTTTTTTAAAAATGGTTCAACAACCTAATAGTGATATAAACTTGTCAGTGACTTAGCTGCATGTGATAAGATGCCAACAAAATAACTTAATTATTTCTCCCATTGTTCCTTCATATTTGCTTCACAGGTCATTTCTTTCTCTGTGTCTGGATGAAAACTTAGATTTGTATCATATCATTTCATCACCATTAATTCTAACATAAGTCTTATTTCTGTAATTAAAATGCCCATTCATCAGTGTAACAATCAAAACTGAGTAGGTGAGGGACATTGGGGAGGGTATGTGCTAAGGTGAGCTCTGTGAATTGTTTAAGCATGATGAATCACAGACCTGTACCTCTGAAACAAATAATACATTATATATTAATTAAACAAAACAAAACAAAACAAAAACTAAGCAGGTAACACATGGAGAGACATTCACTCCTACCAGCTTTTACATTGCTTCAGATCTAGAAGCCTCACTGTGAAGAGGAATGCAGTTGGCCCCTTCCACCATCTTTGATTAGATCCTTGCCTTCTCATTAGCTGGGCTCTTGATCCTACAAGGTACATTTATGGAGAGAATGGACTAGGAGAGAAACATAGCCTTATGTGACTGGGTGATTATCATCTATCACTAGCTTTTCTGCATTTGAGAGAGATTAGAATTGGCTCATTCTCGTAGGACCTCTACTGTGCTCCTCAGATAGTCTTCTCAGATGGTATAATAACAAGTAAATGTCTGGTCCTTTTCAGTTTTGGACACATAGCTCCTAAAAACCGTGGAATCCCTGAAGTGATGAGTGTCATATATGTTAGCCAGAGAACTATGCCTGGGGACCCCTTGATAGCTTCAGAGTGGGGACTGGGTGACCAAATAGACCAAGCCCAATTACAAGTTAGAATTTTTAGCTCCCAGTGCCTCCTTAGGGAGAGTGGAATGGAGATTGAATCCAATCACCAATTGTCAGTGATTCAACTGATCATGCCTAGTCACGAAACCTCTATAAAAAGACCTAAATGACAAGGATTCAGAGAACTTCTAAGTCAGTAAACACACTGAGGTGCTGGAAGGATATGGAAGCTCTGTGCCTGTCTTCCATCCCTTCTTCCATTTGACTGGTTCTGAGTTGTATCTTAACAATAATAATAATAAAAAGGTAACAGTAAGGGGTGCCTGGATGGCTCAGTGGGTTAAGCCTCTGCCTTCAGGTTAGAGCATGATCTCAGGGTCCTGAGATAAAGCCCTACATCAGGCTCTCTGCTCAGCAGGGAGCCATCTGCCTCCTCTCTCTCTGCCTGCCTCTCTGCCTACTTGTGATCTCTGTCAAATAAATAAATAAAATCTTAAGAAAAAAAAAGGTAACAGTAAATAAAGTATTTCCTGAGTTCTGTGGGTCATTCTACCAATTATCAAACCAGAGGAGGGCTGTGGCAGACATGTGGGCAGCCTGGACGCCCCATTTATGGCTGGCCTCTTAAATGGAAACAGTCTTGTGGGACTAAATCCTTAAACCTATGGGGTCTGTTAAATCTGTCTATCCAGCTGTCCTAGTGTTCCTGGGGTCTGCCTGTGTCCTTTATCTCAGGACAGGCCCGGAGAGCTGTGTGAGCATCAGAGGCCTGAGACGTGGACACGCAGTGTCACACACAGTGTCAGGATGTCTGTGTAGATGGAGCATGGACATGAGGACTAGAGGAGTAGAACAAGAGTGGGACATACATGGATTGGGACCTGATCTACTGTCCCTTCTCCATGCGGTCTGGGGCAGAACATCTAGGAGTCTACAAATTCTAAATTCGAACCTAGCCTTCCAGGTTTTCCATTTGTCAAAGTAGGAAAATAGGACATACTTTATTTAACTGTTTTTAGCTTTGAATTTTACTTTTTAAGATGGAGACATATGGCATATGGGCTCTCCATGTGGCTCTTACCCTAGGCACATGAAAGTTTAGGATGGGCCTGGCAGTAAATGTAAATTCTATTTTCTTCTTTAGTTAGGACTTAAAGGATCTTCTGTGAAAGATTCCTACAGAAGCTGGATACCAGTCTCACAAAACTTTTGGCCTTTGCTCTTTAGCTTCATATAAATAGGCCAAAGCAGATCCCCCTTTGTAGTTTTTTCCCATAGCACCTCATCTTTTCATAATATCACCTAATATAGTGGATGTTATGTTTATGTTTATTTTTTACTGTTTGTCTTTCCTTCCTCTGCCCACTACCCTGTTCCATCCCTGCCTCCACTGGAATGTGACTTCTATGAGGATGTCCCAAGAATTAGAACAGTGCTTGGAACATAGTGGGCACACAATAAATATTTGCTGAATAAATGAATATATACATGAACATTTGAACATAAATAAAGTAAAATATATATTAGGTGTGATGTAGCTGATAGAATTTATTGATTATTTGTATTCATTAACTATATTTTTATATCTTACACATTTTCTATAGTAAATACATTTATTGTAATATAATATGAGTATATTAAATAATAATGGGTCTTTCTTATCTTTAAATGCTTTTATATTTCTTGGGAAATGAATATTATTGTGCACATTTAGTAGATGATAAAGCAAAACTCTTACTATTTCAGCTTGTGAAATACTTGGTGTTTCTCACACTCTCTCCAGGGCCTTTGCACCTGACACGACATGACTGTTGCCCACATGAGATAGGTTTTTTTGTCCTGCCCACTATCTCCCTTTCAGTTCTGTGTTTGTACCTTAGTAGAAATGACTCTGGGTGGTTTTCCTTTGCCTACCAGCCAAGAAAGATGTAATACAGGGAATACCTACCTTGTGTTCAAACATAGGCAAATATAATATTAAGCCATCATTTCTTGTCAGATGCTTAATTTATGCTCAATCCACACTATGAAAGGATGCTCTATAAAAGATGCTCAATCATTTCCAATAATTTATATTAAAATATAAGAGTGATAAAGTAAACAAAAGCATATAGTGTACTTGTTTAAAAAAAAGTTCTGGGTTTTCATTAATACCAAAGTACCTGAACCAATATGTCATAGTTAAAAAGCTGTGACTCTGAGTGCAATGGAGACAGGCAAAGTCTTCGTCTTGTTCTCTTTTGAAAGTCAGGTATCAAAGGCACCTGAGTGGCTTAGTCGGTTGAGCGTCTGCCTTTGGGCCAGGTCATGATCTTGGGGTCCTGGGATTAAGCCCAGCATGGGCTTCCTGTTCTTCAGAGAGTCTGCTTCTTCCTCTCTCTGCCTCTCCCCCTGCTTGTGCACTCTCTCTCTCTCCTCATTAATAAATAAAATCTTTAGAAAAGATAAAAAGGAAAGTCATATATTAGGCTGTCTTGAGACATCCTGATTTTGGGCACTATCTGAAGCAAACAAGCACCTTTCTCGGTGATAGTTGACCAGACTTTTCAATTTTCATGTGGTTGTTTGTGGTTGTTTGACCATCGTAAGCTATCAGAGAATATAGGTTTTAATGATCAACACAACTATTCTACTACTTTATCAATTTTTAAAAATATTTTATTTATTTGAGGGAGAGAGCACATGAGGTGGGGCAAATGGAGAGGGAAAGAGAAGATCTTAAGCAGACTCCAACTAAGTTTGGAGCCTGACATGGGGCTCAATCCCCAGGACCCCGGGCTCATAAACCTGAGCTGAAACCAAGAGTCAGGTGCTTAACTAACTGAGCCATCCAGGCCCTCCACATATTTTACTTTAAATAAGAAGTTCTATAGACATGAAGCTGGATTTTAGTTGTCTTCATGTTCAAAACATAGCTAATGCACTTGAGTTCTTTTGCATTTTTTAAACCATTGATTACTCAGGAAATAAGGAAAATATTTTTCAGTAAACTTCCTTGGATAGTCCACAGTATGTGAGGGAATTTTTTTTTTTTTTTATGTCTCAGTAATCTCAATTCCAGTTTTAATGGAATCATATAACTCCAACTAGATTGAAAATCAAAACATGAGCACATTTTAATCATGTGCAAATATTATTCCATCTTGTGTTACTCTAAAAAAATTATAACATTAAAAAGCCTAGCTCACAAATCACCTCCTTTATGAAACTGGCTGTAATTACATTATTTGAAAATTTTTTTTTTTTTAATAAAACTCTCTGCTCTGTGCCCAGAACCAAACTAGGTACTGCAGGGAGAGTGGGAAGAAAGCGAACCAGTTCCCACCACAGAACTTACGTGCAAAAGTCATCACATACAAATGCAAATATATATATTTCTTTGATTACAGAGATGAATGAGTGTTATGTAGGTAATAGGTTGTGTAATTAAAATGCCAAGATGTCTAAGGAGGATACATTTAAATTTTTAAGTTGACAAGAGTTAGCCAGGCTCAGCAGGAGGCAGCCCAGAAGAGGCAGGAGCTGCATTCAAGGCTGAAGGCCCTGAGGTCCACACAGCTTGGTTTAGAAATTTTGAGGGCAGGTTAGAAATTTTATGTGGCTGGCCCATACAGTGGGTGTTGTAGGATTTTGGGATGGATCTTTTTAGAAAGTTATAGAGGAAAAGCCATCAAATGCTGTGCTGAGAAACATTGGGATAGAGAATCACGCTATTTCTGGAATGTGTCAGTTGCCTTTTTTTTTCTTCTTTAATTTCGAGTTAATTAACATACAGTGCAGCACTGGTTTTAGGAGCAGAATGCAGTGATTCATTACCCACATACAATACTCAACATCCACACCAACAAATGCCCTCCTTAATGCCCATCATCCATTTAGCCCATCCTGAAACCCACATCCCTTCCAGCAACTCTTAGGTTTGTTCTATATATTTAAGAGTCTTTTATGGTTTGCCTCCCACTCCATTTTTTCTTATTTTATTTTGTATTCCCTTCCCCTATGTTTATCTGTTTTTTACTTAAATTCTGCATATAAGTGAAATCATATGATATTTGTTCTTCCCTGACTTATTTCACTTAGCATAGTACCCTCTAGTTTCAATCACATTGTTGCAAATGGCAAGATTTCATTCTTTTTGATCACTGAGTAATATTCCATTGTATATATATAACACCACATCTTCTTTATCCATTCACCAGTCAGTGGACATTTGGACTCTTTCCATAATTTGGCTATTGTTGATAGTACTCCTATAAACACTGGGGTGCATGTGACCTTTTGAATTAGCATTTTTGTATCCTTTGGATAAATACCTTGTAATGCAATTGCTGGGTCATAGCATAGTTCTGTTGTTAACTTTTTGAGGAACTTCCATACTGTTTTCCAGAATGGCTGCAACAGTTTGTGTTCCCACCAACAGGGTAAGAGGGTTCCCCTGCTCCACATTCTTCCCAATATCTGTTGTTTCCTGAGTTGTGAATTCTAGGCATTCTGGCAGGTGTGAGGTGGTATCTCATTGTGGTTATGATTTGTATTTCCCTCATGCTGAGTGATGTTGAACATCTTTTCAAGTGTTTGTTAGCCATCTGGAAGTCTTCTTTGGAAAAGTCTATTCATGTTTTCTGCCCATTTCTTAACTGGATTATTTGTTTTTTGGGGTATTGAGTTTGAGAAGTTCTTTATAAGTTTTGAATACTAGTTCTTTATCTGCTATGTCATTTTCAAAAATCTTCTCCCATTCTGAAGGCTGCCTTTTGGTTTTGTTGATTGTTTCCTTCATCTTGATGAAGTCCCAAGAGTTCATTTTTGTCTTTGTTTCCTTTGCTTTTGGAGATGTGTCTAGTAAGAAGTTACTGTGGCCGAGGCAAAAGAGGTTGCTGCCTGTGTTCTCCTCTAGGATTTGGTTGTTTCCTGTCTCACATTTAGGTCTTTCATCCATTTTGCTTTTATTTTCATGTATGTTGTAAGAAAGTGGCCCAGTTTTAGTCTTCTGCATGTTGTCATCCTGTTTTCCTAGCAACATTTGTTGAAGAGACATTCTGTTTTTCCAATGGATATTCTTTCCTGATTTGTTGAGGATTAGTTGTTGACCATATAGTTTAGGTACATTTTTGGGTTCTCTATTCTGTTCCATTGATCTATGTGTCTGTTTTTGTGCCAGTACCATATTGTCTTGATGATTATGGCTTTTTAATAGAGCTTGAAGTCTGGATTTGTGATGCCTCCCACTTTGCTTTTTCCCTTTCAACATTACTATGGCTATTTGGGGTCTTTTCTGGTTCCACACAAATTTTAGAGTTGTTTGTTCTAGCTCTGTTAAAAATGCTGGTGTTATTTTGGTAGGGATTGAACTGAATATGTAGATTGCTTTGGGTAGTAGTATAGACAGTTTAACAGTACTTGTTTTTCCAATGCATGGGTATGGAATGTTTTTCCACTTCTTTGTATCTTCTTCAGTTTCTTGCATAAGTGTTCTACAGGTTTTCACATACAGATATTTTACCTCATTTGTTAGGTTTATTCCTAAGTAGTTTTTGGTGCAGTTGTAAATGGGATTAATTCCTTGATTTCTCTTTCTGCTGCTTCATTATTGGTATACAGAAATGCAACAGACTGATGTACATTGATTTTATATCCTGTGACTTTGCTGAATTCATGTATCAGTTCTAGCAATTTTTTGGTGGTGTCCTTCAGGTTTTCTTCATAGAGTATCATCTTGCTTACAAATGATGAAAGTTTGACACCTTCCTTGCCAATTTAGATGCTTTTTATTTCGTTTTGTTGTCTAATTGCTGAGATTAGGACTTCCAGTACTATGTTGAATAACAGTGGTGACAGTGGACATCCCTGTTTTTTCCTGACCTTAGGGGAAAAGCTGTCAGTTTTTCCCCATTGAGGATGATATTAGCTATGCGTCTTCCATATATGCCTTTGTGATGTTGAAGTATGGTCTTTTTATCCCTACTTTCTTGAGTTTTTAATCAAGAAAGGATCCTGTATTTCAAATGGCTTTTTCTGCATCTATTGAGAGGATCATATGGTTCTTGTCCTTTCTTTTATTAATGTTGTATATCACATTGATTGATTCATGCATATTGAACCACCCCTACAGTCCAGGAATAAAGCCCACTTGATCATGGTGAATAATCCTTGTAATGTACTGTTGGATTCAATTGGCTCATGCCTTATTGAAAATTTTTCATCCAAGTTCATCAGGGATATTGGCCTGTAATTTTTTTTAGTGGGGTCTTTGTCTAGCTATGGAATCAAGGTAATGTTGGCCTCATAGAATGAGTTTGGAAGTTTTCCTTCCATTTCTATTTTGTGGAAACAGCTTCAGAAGAGTAGGTATTAATCCTTCTTTAAATGCTTGGTAGAATTCCCCTGGGAAGCCATCTGGCCCTAGACTCTTGTTTGTTGGGTGATTTTTGATGATTGATTTAATTTCTTTGCTGATTATAGATCTGTTCAAATTTTCCATTTTTTCCTGGTTCAGTTTTGATAGTTTATATGTTTCTAGGAATTTATCCATTTCTTCTAGATTGCCCAATTTGTTGGGATGTAATTGCCCATAATATTTTCTTATAATTGTTTGTATTTCTGCAGTGTTGGTTGTAATCTCTTTCATTTATGGTTTTATTTATTTGGGTCCTTCTCTTTTCTTTTTGATAAGTCTGGCTAGGGGTTTATCAGTCTTATTCATTCAAAGAGCCAGCTCCTAGTTTTGTTGATATGTCCTACTGTTGTTGTTGTTTTTTGTAAATTTTTATATCATTTATTTCTGCTCTATTCTCAATTATTTCCCTTCCTCTTCTGGTTTTATGTTTTATTTACTGTTCTCTTTCCAGCTCCTTTAGGTATAAGGCTAGGTTGTGTATTTGAGAACTTTCTTGTTTCTTGAGAAAGGCTTATATTGCTATATAGTTACCTCTTAAAACCCCCTTTGCTTCATCCCAAAGGTTTTGAGCAGTTGTGTTTTCATTTTCATTTGTTTCCATGTATTGTTTTAATTTCTTCTTTAATCTCCTGGTTAATGATTCATTCTTCAGTAAAATGTTCTTCAACCTCCTTGTGTTTGTGGCCTTTCCACTTTTTTTCTTGTAGTTGACTTCAAGTTAGGAAGCATAGCAATCTGAAAATATGCATGGTATGATCTAAATCTTTTTGTACTTGTTGAGGCCTGATTTGTGACCCAGTATGTGATCTATTCTAGAAAATATTTTATGTGCACTTGAAAATAATACATATTCTGCTGCTTTAGGATGAAATGCTCTGAATATGTCTGTTAAGCCCATCTGGTCCAGTGTGTCACTCAAAGCCATTGTTTCCTTGTTAACTTTCTGCTTAGGTGATCTGTCCATTGCTGTAAGTGGGATGTTAAAGTTCCTACTATTTATTGTGTTATTATCAATGAGTTTCTTAAAGTTTGTTATTGATTGATTAACATATTTGGCTGCTCTCAAGTTGGGCATATAAATATTTATAATTGTTAGATCTTCTTGTTGGATAGAATCCTTTATTATGATAGAATGCCCTTCTTCATCTCTTATTATAGTCTTTGGTTTAAAGTCTAGTTTATTTGATATAAGGATGGCTACTCGAGCTTTCTTTTGATGTCCATTAGCATGATAGATTGTTCTCCATGAAGCACAGAGGGATTAAATAATTTCCCGTGGTTATAGAAATTTAAAAAGTAACAGAGCTTTCATTCAAACTCATACCTTCTCTTCCCAGAGCCCATGTTCTTAGGTGCTATATGTTGTGTTGTGATATGAATTATATTTTGAACTCTAAGAGGGCAGTGAAAGATACCAACAGAGCTGACTATAATATAAGGAAGAAAAAAGTGCCAAATAAGAGTATTAAAAAAGTTGCCATTAATTCTGATTTTGGAAAGGTCAAGGGTTGGCAGGCGTTTTGGGTGGTAAGAGAAGAATTTGATAATACTTTTGTCTATACTAATTGTAACAAGCTCCTGATAAAAGGGAATTTAAGAAGTGGGCCCAATGGAGAACATCTCCCAGTCAGGAAGTGTCCTAAATCAAGGTCAGACCCTGTGGTCATGGTCAAATAGTTCTACTATGCTATATGGACAGAGAGCAGAATTCATGCCTACCACAAGGTAGACACGGTGGAGGTTTGCTAGATGATTGACAGCAAACACATCTTCTTTCTTTGAAGTAATTAGGTAACAACAGATGACCAGCTGATAAGTAAAGATGTGATTGCATGTGTGTTGAAACCTAGCATCAATTATTATTATTATTATTTTGCTTGAAAATATGTCATATATTTTTTTAAATTAACATAATGTATTATTTGTCTCAGGGTTACAAATCTGTGATTCATCAGTCTTATATAATACCCAGTGCTCATTACAACACATATGTCCCCAGTGTTCATCATCCAGTTATGCCATTGTCCATCACCCAGTTACCCCATTCCCCCACCTCTCTCCCCTCCAATTATTAGCAATATCTTCAACATCAGCTGTCTGGATAACCATGATTAGTATTCACACAGCAACTTGCATATTACAAAATATTTTCTTATATATTATATCATATTAATGCCTGAAAATTCATGTATTTGGCCATTAGTTTTATAAAAAACTATTTTGTATCTGCCCAAAGTAATATATGTTCATAGTTCAAAAAGTTAAGTGGTACTCTTAAGTAGTAGTAGATGATAATGAAAAACAAGTGTCCTCACCCAATTACTCCTCCTTCCAATTTCTACCTCTACAGAAGTCATTAGTTTTAACTTATTTTAGCTGCTTTTTTTGGCATTTACCCTCATATAGGTAAGTAATAGGCTTATGTTGCTTTTTTTTTTTTCCACTTTAAATACTATCCTATGGCTTTTTATGAAAGAAGATGAGGCTTTAGCTTTTTAACTCCCTCTCTCTTCCTTCCTCCTCCACATATGTAGGCACACTCTCAAACATACACTTTTCCTTTTCCCTTCTGGTAATACAGTCACATCATGATTTTAGTTATATCAGTATCTTTGTTTTAGTACTGTAAAATTTAAATGTAACTCATAGTTTTTCTATGTATTGTATCATGGATCTTATTATGTATTGTTCCCTTTCTTGTACAAATCTGCTTAGAATACATAATTGTCTTATTTCAATTATTTAATTAATTACTTGATTTTAATTTACTTAATTTTAATTAATTAATTACATAGTTACTTAATTTTCTTTGTTTCTAACTCTCATTAATTCCCAAACTTTTGAAGAAAACTTGAAAGTTGTTATTAATACATTCAGATTCATTAAGTAGCATACTATCTTTTCTGAAAGGAATTCACTCTTCAACCTCATGTCTGCTTTTCCACTTCTGACTGGCTAATGTGTAGGCCTTCTGCATCTGGGATAACTCCATCACTTGTACCTGAGAACTCCTTCTCTTCTGGGTTGGTTCCTTTGGCTCCTGAGTCCCACTTTTTGATTTACATCTCCATTTTGTGGCAGTACATTATTCAGTAGCTTCTTGAGAAAGACAGCAGGAAACATTTTTGAGATGTTGTTTATTATGCTGGGAAGGCTATCATGGTTTCTCAACCTCAGCACTGTTAACATTGGAGTTATATAATTCTTTGTTGAGGTAAGCTGTCCTGTTCATCCAGAATGCTTACTGTCATCCCTGGGGTCTACTACCTATATACAAGTAGCACTCCCTCACTTTTGTTGTGGTAAACAAAAGTATTCAAGACATTGCTAAACTTTCCCTGGGATCAGTGTCAACTCCAAGTGTAAACCACTTCCAACTCTCAACTTGCTTAATGAATAAATGTTTGTTGCTTGCTTGTGGTACATGTGCAGTGTAGGTTGATATAGAATTCTGTTCCTCATATTAATTTATATAATTATTCAGAAACCCAAGGTGACAAACATGCTCTCATCTTTTATTGGCACAATCCTTGTATTCTAAGGTCAAAGGAGCTAAGAGATTGGAGAACAGGGCGATTTTCACTATCTCCATTCAGAACTGGCAGACTTGACTTCTTTCCATATTCTATTGGCCAGAATTAGTCACATATCCATTTTTAATTTCAAGGAAGAAAAGGAAAAATGATCTCTATCACATTACAATTCTGAAAATATCTTTATTTTACCCTTATCTAATAAATAGTTTGGCTTGGTTTAGAATTCTTCACAAGAAAGTGATATAAATATCATTTCACAGATGAAGAAATACCTTTAAAGAGGTGCAGAACTAGTAAATAGTTTAACTGGGAATGAACAAACTGCAAATCAGGGCCAATGCTGTGTGTTCATTTTATCCATCTCATTTTTCTCCTTGACATAGAGATAAGCTGCATTTGCCAGCCTCCTTTCACTAGACTTGTCTCTGTGACTAATTTGTGGTCAGTAGAATGGGATGTAGATGTGACATATGCCTGGTCCACAAAAATATTCCATGTGCAATTGTCTATTACCTCTTTCTTTCCTCATGGTGAACCCAGAAGCCATGAGTTGAATGGCATCATTATTAAATGGAAAGCTTGAGTGTCTGAATGATGTGATAAAGAATAGTCCTGCTCCAACTTCCTTGGACAATTAATGATTAAGTAATAAACTTTTGCATTACTCAATACCTCAGCTACTGAGGTATTGAAGTTAGTAATTTTACTAGCTAGTGTTATTTCTCCTGACTAATAGAGAAATGGATACTAGAAGTAGAGATCCAAAAAAAAAAAAAAGAGTCCTGCCATAAGGAAAACTTGAAAGAGTTTTATCTTTGACTTAGTAGTCTAGAGGAAAGTGACAAGAAATTCAGGGCAAAGATGGAAAGATGGTAGCCACGTTATGGAGTGGAAACACATTTGACAAAAATTTCTTGTAATAATGTGGAGGATAGATAATATGCCTCCTATGACAGCAACTCTAGGAAAAGTGATTGAAAAGAACTTAAGTTTTAATGTATAAGTTACTAAATGTATAAGTTACTAAAGATGAGAATTTGCCAGTTTGCCAGCAAAAATGTAAATATATTTAAAAAAAAAAACCCTCCAGAAATGAAATCTTAAAGGACTGGAAAAAACATTTTTTTCCCATACCACTCAGAGTAGAAGACACAATTGATAAATACTTTGAGCAATTATCTCCATGAAGATCCCACCATGAGGCAAAGAACAAGTTAAGGATTTGGTCTATTTTAGTCTAACAGTCTCAAAGCAGGAGCCATTCAATTGAGAAAGAAGCAGGGAGTGCCTCTTTTATTTGATCTAAGTCAAATAAAATGGATTTGAGAGCTAGGTTTCCAAAGACCTTTTGGATTAAAACCCAACCAATTAGGTATAGAAGAAAGTAATTCAATGTAGACCATATGTGTTAAGCCCTTAGCTAACATCGTTCCCAACTGTGAAAAACTAAGAGCTTTTTTCACAAGATTAAGACAAGGATGCCCACTTTCACCATTTTTTTTCGATATAGTACTGGAAGACCTAGCCAGAGCAATTAGATAAGAAAAAGAAATGAAAGTCATATAAATTGGAAAGGAGGAAAGTAAAATTGTTTCTATTCTCAGATAACAAAATCTTATATAGAAAAAACCCTAAAGACTACACAAACAAAAACAAAACCTGTTAGAACTAATAAGCAAATTTAGTAAAGTTGCAGGCTACAAAATCAAAATATAAAAATCAGTTGTACTTCTATAGACTAATGATGAATTATCAAAAAATACTAAGAAAACAATCCCATTTACTGTAACATTTAAAAAAATACTTAGGAGTAAATTTAACGAAAGAGGTGAAAGATCTATACGCTGAAACTGAAACATTAGTGAAAGATACTAAAGAAGACATGAATAAATGGAAAGATAGTGCATGTGGATTGGAAGAATTATATTATAAAAATGTCCATACTACCCAAAGTGATCTACAGATTCAATATAATCCCTATCAAAATCCCAATGGCATTTTTCACAGAAATAGCAAAGAAAATCCTAAAATTCATATGGTACCACAAGAGACCACAAATGACCAAGGCAATGTTGAGCAAGAAGAACCAAGTTGCAGTCATCATACAATCTGATTTCAAAATATACTATAAAGCTACAATATTATTGAATATTGTATAATACTAATATTCAATAGTACTATAGTTTCATAGCAATCAATGTAAGCATGGGACTGGCACTAAAACAGACATGGAGACCAATGGAACAGAATAAAGAGTATACAAATAAGTCCACACATTTATGGTCAATTGTTTTTCAAAAAAAAAAAGGCCAAGAACATACAACAGGGAAAGGACATCCTTTTCAACAAACGGTCTTAAATACAAGTTTTCCACATCCATGGAAATGAAATGGGACCCTTATCTCATTCCATGTACAAAAATCAACTCAAAATGAATTAAATGTTTAAATGTAGAACTTAAAGTTATAAAGTTCTTAGAAGAAAACATAGGGAAATAACTTGTTGACATTCATCTGGGCAATGATTTTTTAGATATGACTCTCAAAGCACAGACAACAAAAGCAAAAAAAAAATGCACAAAATGGATTGCATCAAATTAAAAAGCTTCTGCTCAGCAAAGGGGGAAAAATCAAAGTGAAGAGACAACCTACAGAATGGGAAAAACATTTGTAAACCATATATCTGATAAGGTTAATACCCCAAATATATAAGGAACATAATAGAAGGAAACAAATACTCAGATTATAAAATGTATAAAGGTCCTGAATAGAGATTTCTTAAAAGAAGACATACAGATGGCTAACAGAAAAATGAAAAGATGTTCCACATCACTAACCATCAAGGAAAGGCAAATCAAAATCATAATGAGATACCATCTCACACCTGTTTGAATGGCTATTATCAAAAAGAAGAAAGAAAACCGGTGTTAGTGAGAATGTGGATATATTGATATACTGAATGCCCAGTTACTATCATGATATTCCATACAACATTACTTTTGTTTTACAGCTTAAGAAATGAGGCATTGGCTCATATCTTTGGAATTCACTACCTTGCTATGTACCCAATCACCCAGAAGGAACTAAGCCTATTGATTAGTGGAGTGCAGTGTCAAAATGATTGACACCTTGCAGACTTTGGATGTGTCCAATCCAATGAGATATAATTTTGGGGCTTCTTACCAATTTATGTTTCTTCCATATCCAAAATATAAAAATCTTGGAACTAAAAGGGTGGAAAGAAAATTATTCCTACTGGTCTACTTGCAAAATTGTGCCTCCCATTCTTGCAATGCTTGGATCTACTGATTTTAAGGTCTTAGTTTTTAAATGAGGAAGTATCTAGCAGGTACTCACTAATGGTTACATTGACTAGAAGTTGTGGGATATCAGCTAGTTATTTGAGTTCTTTCCACCAGTCCACTGACAGTTAAGAAAGGGAGTTACTTTGTTGTCTGGAGTGGTTGAGCCTGATTATTAAGGACAAATAAATTACTATTACACAACAGGGTCCAAAAGAGATTTTCAGAACCCAGGGAATTTTATGGGATCCCCTTTTAGTATTTCATTGTCTAAATGTCGTAGCTAATGGAAAGCTGAAGAAACTAGTACAGTTAAGATCACTAATGTTTCATTCCCTTAGGAGTGAAAGTTTGAGTTATTCTGTCAAATAAAGAACAACTACCAGCTGAGATTTGTTACCGAACGCATAGGTAACATGGATCCACAAGTTATAGAATAGAGGGCTATAGTAGTTATGCATTTTCTTTCTTGCATGTTTTGTATATATATTTATCAGTTTCTTTTTTGTTTCTCTTCCTCATTGTGTTAAGGGTGTTGGTGGTAGTTACCTTATAATGTAGTCCTTAAATTAAAGAAGGGGAATGTCACCAACCTATAAGAGGAATAAACATCATCCAGAGATGGATACAGTTACTAATAAGACTTTGGGTTTCCTTGTTTGAGGAGAGGATGAACATACCATTATTTGTAGGAGGAATCATTGGATATATTCAGCAGAAGAATGATCTTGTCTTATTGTTCTACATTTTAAATACACATATAAGATTATATACAATACTGAGGATCCAGAAATGCAGACAGTGCCTATGTTGTTGAATCTCAGCACCATTCCTGCCCATTGAAGCTCTTCCCCATAGGCAGGATCTAGTTTATAGAATAGATTTGCCAATGACTGGTCCTGATCCAAGATTTGGAATGGTGGGAGGGAGAGATAAACCATTATTCTCTGGCAGCACTCCTGGTAGTTACATGGGCAGACAGCAGACATGAACTTTGCAGAGGCTTCCTCGTGAACTCCTGCAGATCCCCTGCTTCTGTGCTGCAGGCAGTGGAATTTATGGATGTCAACTTTCCTGCTCTCCTGTCCTTTCTGGGCTCCTAAAAATCAGCTGTGACATTCTTGACCTTCTACCTTCCAATTCATCCAAATTTTGTAAGCAGTTAGTTCACTCCCTTCATTCTCTTCCTGCTTAAAATGGCTAGAGTGGTTTCTGGTCTCCTCAGCAGCACTTGATAAATACTTGTTTTCTCTTGTTTCTCTGCTATACCACTCTACACCTGTTCCGTGTTTAGCCCTGCTGGATGTGATTTAGGAGACCCAGGAGAAGAAAAGGCATAGCTATATCTGGTAACTGCTTGCAGTATATAGCAAAGCACCCCAAATCTAGTGGCATTCAACAATAACCATTTTATTATGCTCACAAATTCCATGGGCAGGAATTTTGACATGACACAGCACCCTGGCTTATTTCTGCTACATTACATCATGACCTATCTAGGAAGATTCATCATCTGGAGCTAATACCACAGCTGGTTTTAAAAAATCATCTTGAAGGCTTATTCATTCATGCATCTGGCACTTAAGCTAGGAGGAGTTGATGTCTATTACTATATGGTATATAATGTCTATACTATTGGGGACTAGAGTGTACACGAGTGTTCTCACCATGTGGCTTGGCTTCCTCACAGTATAGCAACCTCAGAGCCATCAGACTTTTCACATGGTGGCTAAAGGCTCCAGGCCTGAGCCAGCAAATAAAATGGAAGCTGCATCTCCTTTTATTACCCAGCCTCAGAGGTCATATATTTCACGTCCACTGAACTCTATTAGCCAGTTACTGTCAGAAGGCCATCAAACTACAAAGGGGAGGCATAGAGAACCCCAGCTTGATAGGAAGAGTGTTTAAGAATTCAGGGGCCGTGTTTCAAAACTTTAATACTGTCTGATTGAGAAGTCAAAAGTCCTCTATTTGCAATCATACTTCCTCCTACCTGGAAGTGTTCTCTCATCATCTGAATGTCAACACAAATGCTGTCCCCATGGAGACACCAAGGAGAATGGTAGATAAGCACACTGACCATCAAGTCAGTATCTCAGTGCAAATCTCATCTCTACCACATGCTGGCCAAATGACCACAGCAGTCACTTACTCTAGCTACAATGGAGTGTCTCCTGTACGAGGAAGACAATCCTATCTACTTCAGAAGCTTGGTTTAAGACTTTTATTGCATTGGATGGTGGCCCCAACAAAAAATATGGCCCATTGAGAACCTGTGAATTTAACCATGTTTGGAAACAGGATCTTTGCAAATGGAATGCAATGAAAGATCCTGTGATGAGACCATCCTGAGTTAGATGGCCTCTAAATCCAGTAAGTGTCTCTATTAAGAGATCAGTTATGTTCCACTGTATGAGTGTTACTATCTATCTTTACTTAAATTATCTCCCCTTTCCATTACTTAGTCCTTTAATTTTGTTTCATAGTTCCTATCAACTGTTCATTTTTCTTATTTGTTTCCTCACTTATTATTTGCTTTTGTATACTGAAATACAGGCACCTTGAGAAAAGGGTCCTTGTTCTTTTTCATTGCTGGGTCCCCAGTCTCTTAGAACATGAGAACAGATATTAGATGATCACTCTCTACTGAATAAATGGATAATCAAGTGGGTCTGGGGAAAAACAACATCACAGAAAACAAATATTAAACTACATGATCAAATAGGATTTCAAATGGGAAGTACGATGGAAGAATTCAAACGTCTTCATGAAAGAGGTGGAAATTAAGGTGGGACTTAAGGAGAATGAAAGTTCAATGTGGGGAAAGTATAGTAAAGGTCAGAGGCAGCTCTTACTCACCTTTATATTCCCACTCCACCACATGAGTGTCAGGCACATAAAGTATCCTCAAAGATAATTTTTAAATTGAATTTAAAGAAGTGAACATTCCAGAAAATGAATAGTATGGGTACCTTCTAGAAGGATTCTAGGAGGGATGAACAATGAACACAGAAGTAAAACAGAAACATTCTGAACCCATTTGTTTGACTGAAGGTAGGACTGAAAATCCTTTTCATACTCAATCCCCTACAACTTATTTAATATCAATTTCATTTTCTTGAGAAGGAGCTTCCCTTCTGAAAATATGCCCACCTGGAAGAGCAGCCCTTAATACTGACCTAAATGGATGCCTGGTGCAATTTCGTCACTGCAAAAGTAAATAGCTCTACTAGCATTCCCTGTCTCTGCCTCTAAAACTAATAGTTCCAGTGGCCCGTTTGTCACATCTTCCCTCCGTCCCCTGCGTCTGAAGAAATCTACCTTTAAGTAAATCAGGATGGGTGTTTTTTTTTCCCTTTTCTTTATTTTTTATAGATTGTTCCCTTGGTTACACATATGGTTATTGCTTCATGAGGAAAAACAAGCCACAGACAAACTCTTTCTGTATTTTTTGGTGGCTTGGAGCTATTCATTTTTAGAACCCATTTCCTTTGTATTAATAGGTGAGTGAATTGAACTGATTTTCTAACTCAATTTCTCAGCATTTTACCACACTTCTAATTTAAATCTTCTTTTATTGTTATGACAGACCAGCAGACTGTTTTCCTTGTTGTCTCAGTTGTGCAATGACCTATATGAATAAAAGTACTTTAAAAAGATGCCATAACGACTAAACAGAATTGTAAACATCTTAAATCAACACACACTGCTGAAGATCAGTTTCCAGAAAAGGCAAGCATCTTCCAGAAACACTGTGGCAAAACCAAAATCATAAAAAAAGAGACATTAGAATAGATAATGAATCATAAATACTTCTGCCTCCCGAATATTCCCCCATTTCATTTTATCTCGTATCTATGATAAATACTATTGAATTTTAATGAGAAAAAAACTATTTATAATAAATTTAAATATAGGCTCTTCATTTTCAAATCTCCTCTTTTTGTCTTTCAGTTTTATCATCTGTAAAATGGAGGTAGTCTTGGTAACTGTCTCTTGGGTCGATTCACTGATATATGATTCTGTGGATTTTGTTCTGTTCCATCTCATTTCTTGACACTCTATTAACATAGGGATATTTATTAAAGGGACGTGTGTTGACATGGCATTGAAAAACAGAGCTAGTCTAACGATTTGCTTTAATTTTTTATCATCTTAAAGGGTGCTCACTAAGTTTACCTCAATTGGAAGGAAAAGAATGAAACTGGTCTTTATATAAAATTCTGGAGAGTGGGTCATCCTTGAGAGTTGCTCTGCAGAGTAGGAGGCTGGGAATGGATTCTGCAGAGATATTGCTTTAATTCACGCTGCTGGGCAATCTCCACGAAGGGCTAAGGCAGGTCTGATTGAGTACCTCCTGGCTGGGCTAGGGGATAGCGAGAACACCTCTTCAACAAGGCATCATGTGCAGTACACATCTTGTACAAAGCTCTGAGCTCGTTTCTCTCCAGGGCCTTTCTATATCACTCTGTGCTTCTATAATGAAGTTAGGTACCTGGAGAGTTGTATTCCTTTTTTTCTACCACTGGGATAGCACTTAGTTGAGCCCTGCATTGTTTATGTAGATGGAGGCAATGGGACACAGAAAGCCCAATATACTATCATCTTGTCTCAGGCTTAATTGGTGAATTCTCTTTTAGATGGAACTGCATCTGCTCAAATTGTAAATGGCCACTCACCTCTTGGAACGGACTCATTTTTGACCTGTTTCCCACCCCCACCCCCCAGTGTCTCTCATAATAGAACAGTAAATAATTCAAGGTTAGAGTCATTTGTTCTCTTTGGCTTCCTCAGGGTTTCACCTAGCATCTTCCAGCACACACCTACAGCCCTATTTAAATAACAATTATCCCACACTGAGTCAGAGGAAATAATAAAGCTCACTGCAGATTCATTTCAAACCCCAGTGATTGGGAAGGTCAAAACCTTGGGGAGAAAAAAAAACAACCTAAAAAAACAAATAACTCAGTCTCTCACAAGCTCCAATAACAACTCATAGAGGCCAATGGCAGAAACAGTGTCTAGAACATTATTATCACTTCGACTATCAAATTACACTTTTATCTTAATTTGGAGGCAGATCTCTTCTATACCCCCTAGCAATCATTCTATAGGGATTGAGGAGAGTTCACAAAGTATTAGACCCATTTCCATTTTGTTTGGGTAGCATCTAGTTACCTAAACTAGCTCATGTAGTTCTTACAATTCCATTTTACAGATGAGGAAACTGAGATGTGCAGAGATCAGGAATTTGCCCACAGCCTCATGGCTAAGAATGGGATTAGAGAAATCTGATCATAGATAGTTTGGCTCAGAAAATGCAAACTTTCAGCCAGCAGGGTCTACGCACGCCTGCCGACTGAAATACAAATGCAAGGAGCATGTTTTGAAATGTTCTCTCAATTTTGTTTCCTAATCATTCTGCTCATTTCTCAGTCCCGGCACTTTGTCTCATATGACATCTTTAGGGAAAAGGGGAGTTAGTCAGTCTAAGAAGTTATGATATAGGGTGCTCTCCTGGCCATGTAGAAAAAAGAAGAGGGAAATGAGGCTCCCACCTCTCTGGGGGATTATGGAGAGATGAAGGAAACAAAGTTGGGAGAAACAGAGTAGACAGAGTGGAAGAGACTGACTTTGTGTTCCCAAGCCATGCAAGGAACCCAGAAGATCCCACAGGCTCCCCTAACATTCACATCTAGGCTGCTGAAGACAACAGTGATTACAGACGGGTGACCCTTTATCAAAGCCACACTGCAAGTGGGCTATCTGAGTCTGAGTCAAAATGGCAGTGAGGGCTGCTTTGCAGGACCAATGAAAATGAAGAGGAGGCTGGACCAGCAGCAGCACCTCCCCACCGCCCCCCCCAACTCCCGCCCCAAGGCTTGATCAAGCTAAGCAACCTGGAGCTTAGGACCTGGAGTTACAGGAACTGCTGATGTCAGCAGTAAATGCTGCAGTACATGAACACAGAAGTTCAGATCATGCAATTGGACCAGTAAGGCACCAGTAATCTCACATTTTTGCTTATTTTTTTTAATTGGGAAAATTAGAATGAGGTGTTTTTTTTTTTTTTTTTTTTTTTTTTTTATCCTTAAAATAAAAATAAATTTTTTTTAGAAAAAAAAAAGGTTGGGTGGGGGACAAAAAAAAAAAAAAAAAAAAAAAAAAAAAAAAAGAGTCATTTTAAACAGATTAGGTTACCTTAAGAGATGTCTTTAATTATTCCATTATATCCTAATTGAATTAAAGTCAAAGTTTTACTTCCCTCTACTATTGAAGGGGGGCTCAAGAGGAAGATTAATGAAATGAAATAAATAGCTACCTTTTCTTCACCTGCGAGGTATGGTTTCTTTCTTTTGATTTGTCTGCAAAATTTGCTTCCAGACAGGGAAGATTCTGTATCAGTCTCTATTTTATGGGCAGAGTTTATCTCTTTTAAGCTTTCTTTCTAAGGATGGTTTTTCCTATTACAGGTTCAAAGGGCTCTAAATACCTTCAACCCTCTTGAAGAATGTTATTAAAACAGTAGCAAAATACAAATACATTCATCCATTCATTCAACAAATATTGATTGAGTGCCTGCTCTGCTAGACACTCAGGATAACATAAAATAACAAAAGTTCTTGCCTTTAAGGACTTGACTACTAATATCTTTTCTGTCTAACAATACTATACTTTCCCAGACACTCATTTCATGTTCTTTTCTTCTTTTTAAAGATTTATTTTATTTTAGAGAGAAAGTATGGGTGGGGGAGGGGCAGAGAGCGAGGGGGAGAGAGAGACTCTCACGCAGACTTCCCGCTGAGTGTGGAGCCTGGCATGCGACTGAATCTCAGAACTCTGAAATCATGACCCGAGTCAGAATCAAGAGTGGGATGATGCTTTACTGACTGAACCACCCAGGCTCCCCTGACTTTACTTTATGAGCCTCTTTTAATTCTTTATACCTGCTATGGTCCACTTCATGTGAAAATATAAGCAGCAAAATACTCAAGGCTGTTGCAGGTGAATGACCCAACTGGTTTGAACAACAGCATAGATTTATTTTATTGACTCATAGAAATAAGTCAGGACAAGTTCAGTTCAGGGTCTGACTTTCAGTAACATTAAATATTGATCTCTGTCCTCCTCCTGGCTCTCTTTTCCTCTTTTACTCAATGTGAGCTCTCTTTTCAGGTCTTCTTTGCCCATAGATAGTAGAAATTTGCTCATGTATGTCTCAGACCTACAGCCAACTACTTTGTTAATATCTGCAGAGAAAAGTTTCTTTCTTAAGAATTCCAGCAAAATTCTGAGTATGGCTTTCATTGTCCCAGTGTGGGTCACATGCCTGTCTTTGAACCAGTGATTGTGGTCTGAGAGATGAGGATGTCTGGCTGGCCACGCCTGGCTCACGCATCACCTGTGGATTCAGTAGTCAGGTCCAAACCACCCAAATCATTTGAGTTTACAGAAGATCCCAAGGCAAGTTGGGTTTGTATTACCAAAAAGAGGAATAAAGGATGCTGGTCAAACAAAAGCAACAGATGTCCCAGATACTTAACTAAAAAGTTTTATACTTTATATAGTAATATTCTAGTTAAGGCTTCTAATTTGAACTAACTGGGAGGTGGAAAATTTGGCAACATTTAAAAGAAGTTTCTTTCTGTTTCTTTTAAATGAATTTCAGGTGGGTTTGTAACAGAACAAATTTACTAAACTTTGCTTCAATTTCCTTAAGGCTAATTGCTGTAAGGTATACATGGAAAGAGTTTGTAATTAGCATATGCTTTATCTCTATATCCAGAGAAAAGATGCTTCTCAAGTATTTGAGAATGATTGAAAATGTAGTTCTTTTAGTGGTTTTAAGCACTTTACACTATTAATTTACATGGCCAGATTATCACAGATTCTGACTTAATGAGGTGTTAGTACATATGCAGATGACATTATCTACTTTGCTTTAAATAATCCTTAAGGCATAGTGTTTCCTCTACCACTGGGAAAGTTGTGCAAATGTTTGCTGAATCTTTTTAGAGCAAAAACTTTAAAGATTAGCCCATTTTTTAAAATTGAAATCACATTACACTAGTTTGAAGCATAGACTTTTTTACTTAAAACAAACTAGGTCTTGCTCATTTTCAACATCTTCCTTTAAGTGCAGGATCTCCTGTCTGTCTCTTGGAACCCTGTATCTCTATGTGTGGCTTATAATCGTGTCTTTAATATGTGGTCCCTCAAATACTACAGATAAGTAAGGATCCACATACAGAAATTGAGAGCATTTAGAAACTTTCATAGCAGTTAAAATAACAACCTAATACACATGCAGGGCATTAATCTTGTTGTTGAACATGATAGAGACTAGTTCAGTTATTCTTGAACTTCTGTAATGGGTCACATTTGCCACAACTGCATTCAAACACAGCACAGCGGACCACACTGTGTTATCACAATGCTGGACAACATATTGTTATGCCCGAGTTTTCCCATCCGAGAGACCACCAAGGAGCCAAGCACGAATGCAATCACACGAGGGTTTATTTGACAAGCTTAAGCTTGGGTCTAAGTATACCCAATGCAGCGGAGTAGGGACTTGGACCCCGAGCCAGATTAGTCAGAGTTTTTAAAGGCAGAGTAGGGGTGGACTTGGCGGTGGGTGAGGACATAGTGGGTTATGGATGATGTAAGTCTCTGAGGAATTCCGGAAGGAGGTCTCCAGGACCCTGAGGGGCTAGCTGTTGTCTGGGGGAAAAGGTTATTCATTACCAATAACAAAAATCTTGTGAGACCCTTTAGATGTTTATCAGTGGGTCATATGCTTGGAAATGATTGCTGACACTATCTTGGAGGTTTAGAGATAAAGTTTCACATTTCTCCTATCAAGTATCCTTGTTAGTAAGATTTAGGTTTAGAAGAAATTTAACTTTATTTACATTTCCTTCTGCCTCAGCCTCCTTCAGTTTTATGATGGGGAGGGTGACATTAGGGTTTAAGGAACTGAGTTATTTGCCTCTGGAAATTGTGCTATTGAAAAGATAGCTTCCTAGGACTTTCCTAAACCAAGGGAGACTCCTGTCTTGCAGGATTGTGATCTCTGTGAGTTAACGATTTGTTTTTCTTTTAGGGAAGCCAGGGGTGGCTGAGGAATGTCACACATACTACCGAGGGGAGGGGAGCAGCTGGAGAGGGGTGCAAGGTGCCAGCTTTTGCTTTGCCAAGATGGCCGTACTTACATCAGGGCTAGACTTGAGGTGGGTACAGCCTTGTTTTTCTTGGCCTCCACATTATCATTTGTAAAGGATAAAAAAAAAGAGAGAGAGAGAGAGAGAGAAAGAGAAAAGAATGAAGGAAGGAAGGAAACTAGTCTTCTAGCCCAGATAATTTGAGAAGAATATCTGTACCCAAAAAATTGTCTGAAAGCATCTGAAAGCTACAAAGACAGTAAAGAATTGCTCTGCCCAAATATGGAAAAAAATAGCATCATGTAAGACCTCAAGTGATCCCAGAAATGTCTTTATGTGGTCCCCCAAAAAGATTATACAGACATTTGAGAAACAAGACAATGTGATTAATGACCAAAATAAGCATTACACAATATAAATAGACTGATAATCCAGATAATGGGCTCATAAGTTATGGAATTTAAAATAAGAATGCTTAAGACATTCTAGAATTATGGAGCACCTGGGTGGTTCAGTGGGTTGGGACCTCTGCCTTTGGCACAGGTACTGGTCCAGGGATTGAGCCCCTCATCGGGCTCTCTGCTCCATGGGGAACCTGCTTCCTCCTCTCTCTCTCTGCCTGCCTCTCTGCCCTCTTGTGATCTCTGTCTGTCAAATAAATAAATGAAGTCTTTCTAGAAGATATTCTAGAAATAAGATAAAAATGGGAATTTGGGGGCACCTGGGTGGCTCTGTGGGTTAAGCCTCTGCCTTTGGCTCAGGTCATGATCCCGGGGTCCTGGGATTGAGCCCCGCATCAGGCTCTCTGCTCAGCAGGGAGCCTGCTTCCCTTCCTCTCTCTCTGCCTGCCTCTCTGCCTGCTTGTGATCTCTGTCTGTCAAGTAAATAAATAAAATCTTTTTTAAAAAATGGGAATTTTGTCAGAGAACTGGAACACATTTTATATAAGTACTAAGTGGACATTATACAATGAAAACATGCAACAATTGTGTCAAGAATTCAATGAATGGATTTATCTGCAGATTAGACTCTGCTCCAAAAGAAAATTAATGAAATAAAGAGAATTAGTTAAATAAAAAATAGCTCAGAGGAAAACATACAGAATGCAACAAGGAGAGAGAAAATGATAGAAAACTCAGCATACAAATGTAAAAACACCTGAGATACAGTGAAAATATCTATGTACATTTAACTGGAGTCTCAGAAGGAGAAGGGAGAGATAATGAAGCTGAGTAATATCCGAAGAGAAAATGAAGAAGAATTTTTCCAATTTGACAGAAGATTTCAAGCCACAGATTCGGGAAGCACTATGAATTTTAAGCTAGATAAATAAAAAGAAACCACACTGAGGTGTATCACAGTCAAATTGCTGAAAGCAACAAAGAAAAAAGAAAAGAAAAGAAAAGAAAATCTCTGAAGCATCGAGAAAAAATATTACCTTTAAAGAGCAACAATTTGACTAAGCAGATTTCTCAACAGGAATAATGTATGAAAAAAGTGAAAGAAATGAGATTTCAAGTTGTGAAAAAAGCAACTATCAACTGATTGTTCTGTACTCAGTGGGGATGCTCTCCAAAAATAACTGTGAAGTAAAGGAATTGTCAGACAAACAAAAACCGAGAGAATTTATCACTGGTATATGATCCTAGAGAATACAAGAATATTCTACAGATAGGCGTGCCTGGGTGGCTCAGTCATTAAGCATCTGCTTTCAGCTCTGGTCTTGGCCCTGGGGTCCTGGAATCAAGCCCTACATGCAGGGCTCCCTGCTCAGTGAGGAGTCTGCTTCTCCCTCTCCTGTACATGCCCCTGTGTTCTCTCCCTCTCTCTCCCTTTCTCTCAAATAAATAAATAAAATCTTAAAAAAAAACAAAACAAAACAGACTATTCTACAGGTAAAAGGAAAGTGATCAAGGTTAGAAGCTCAGAGTTGTAGAAAGCTATGAAAAGAAATATAACAGTAAATGTGGGTAAATTTAAATGAATGTCAATGGTATAAAAGGACAGAATTTCTTATGGAGTTTGAAATATATAGTTAAAACAACAACAGTCATGTTGTAACAGTTGAGGAGGAGGGATACACAGATGTAAATGGTGAAAGGCCTTTGCACATCCAGAAAAAGAAAAAAGTATTTACTTACATTAAAAATTTGAAAAGCCAAGAGCAATGGTTCTCAACCAAGGGTGATTTGGTCTTCCAAGGAACATCTGACAATATCTGGAGACATTTTTGTTTGATTGTCATATCTTAGAGGATGTGGCTGGCTGTCACCAGGTAGACAATGCCCAGAAAAGCCTCTCTGCTAACAGAGGATTATCTGGTTCAAACCATCAATAGTGTTGAACAAAATTGAGAAACCCTGATCTAGAGTTATTACTAAAAGATAGAGGAGTCAAAGCACGGACTCAGGCTAATGGAGAGAACAAAAATGTTAAAAATAATAAATTCATATGGGGACAAGAAAGAAATAGAAAAAAAGAAGATAGATCAGGAGGGACAAATAGAAATTAAGTCAGATGATGGTACATTTACAATCAATTCTAACAGTAATCGCATTAAATATAGGTAGACAGACTCTGTACTTTAAAAATGGTTGTATTACTGGATAAAATAAGCAACCCTGTGCAATTTACAATAAGTGTTCCTTAGATAAAATGCAGAAAGTTTTGGATGTTGAATATATTTCTTGAAAATGAGTGAATGAAAAAAAAAATTTCAGCACTTTCCTATTGCTTCTAGGAGCATTTGTGCATAGTATTTTTTTCCCCATCTCTCCTTACCCAGACATTTTATTTGAAGCTTTTTTGCACTGTGACAGTTAGTAGTAATTGCAGATTCAATTTTGTGATAGATTACTGTCTTTATATTTCACTAGACCTGAACTTCACGAGGGCAAAGATTAGGTTTGCTTTCCCGATATAAACAGTATCTGCCATGGTGCCTGGCATGTAATTGGTATTCTATATATAGAATGACTTAAAAATATATTTATGGCATTCCTTTAGTTCAATAGTTCTCTAAATTTGGGGTCTCAGATCCTTTTATTAAACTGTTAAAAATAACTGAGGATTCCAAAGAGCTTGTTTAACTATATCAATCAATAATTTCCATATTAGATATTAAAACTTCAAAGAGTTCAAATACTTTATTAATTCATTTAACAGTAATAAACCTATTACATGTTAACTTAAATTACATATTTTTATGAAAATATACTTTCAAAAATTTTCACGAGAATTATAGCATTGTTTAACTCTTTGCAAATCTTATTAGTGTCTAGTTTAATAAAGACAGTTGGGGGCGCCTGGGTGGCTCAGTTTGTTAAACGTCAGTGTTTGGCTGAGGTCGTGATCCCTGGGTCCTGGGATTCAGCCCCGTGTCAGGCTCCCTGTATCAGCAGGGAGTCTGTTTCTCTCTCTCTCCCTCTTCACCACTTGTGCTTATGCTATCTCCAACCCCCACTTGTGCATGTGCTCTCTCTCACATAAAGAATAAAATCTTCAAAAAAAAAAAAAAACAGCTGGGCTTTTCTATTGCTTATGCATTCAGTATGTTGCAGTATGTTATTTTGGTTGACATATATAAAGAAAAGTTGATCTTATGCAGACATTTATTTGGAAAGAGGAAGAGCATTTTGATAGAGTTTCAGAAAATTGTGGTGATTATTGTTCAATATTACTCCAATACTTGACAAGTAGTATTTTCGTTTCTTTTTTCTTTTTTTTTAAAGATTTATTTATTTATTTATTTGAAGAGAAAGAGAGTGAGCTTGCCTGCACCAGCAGGGGGAGGGGCAGAGGGAGAAGCAAACTCTCCTCTAAGCATGGAGTCTGACCTGCGGCTTCATCCCAGGACCCTGAGATCTGGACCTGAGCCAAAGTCAGATTCTTAACAAACTGAGCCACCCAGGCACCCCAACAAGTAGTATTTTCTTAAAGGTTAATTACAGTATGGATTGGAAAACATATCAATTACATCTTGATAATGTTACTTTAAAATCTCTGCATCTATTTTGTACTTTGAATGGATCTTTTAGACACGCATTGGATATTTGGAAAATATTAATTCATCAAATTATGAAGACCTCACAAAGGTTGATACATTCATTGGACAGGATAAAACATGCATTAGTTAATGTAACAACCAATTTCACCAGAAACTATTGGGACATGATGAAGCTTAGGTATGGCATATCTATGTTAGATATGAGTTTCAAAAATTCTAATTTTCATTTGAAAGCTCAAGTTTTATCACTGGCAACAATCACTATCAGTGGTTTTCTTTGAAGTAGGAGGCTCACTTCATTCATTCTGAGACAATATCTGCCAGGTATTGAAAAGGCTAAATAATCAGAGTTTGTCTGTCAGTCATTTATTTCAAGTAAAAATGTGTTCTGTGTTAAAAATAAGACACAGCTACTTCAGCTCTCACTCAGAGAAACACAAGTACTTTTCTGAAGATAACTGTTTTAGTCTATAGACAGAAGTACTTCATGCTTATTTCCCATTTTGTCCAATAGAAGATTAAAAGGACATATACTCAGGGATCAATATTTAATAAAATTTTAAAAAATTAACTATTTCTGTAGGGGCATTCTTTTTTTTTTCAGATTTATGTATTTATTTGAGAGAGAGAGAGAGCAGGGGGAGGAACAGAGGGAGGAGAGAGAAAATCTCAAGCAGACTCCCCACAGTGCAAGGCCAATGGGGGGGCTGAATCTCATGACCGTGAGATCATGATCTGAGCCAAAATCAAGTGTGGGCTGCTTTGCCCATTGAGATGCCCAGGTGCCCCCCAGGGACATACTTACTTGAAATTAGCTCTTTTGTTTTTCTTCTGTGAGCGTGTGTCAGTAAAGAACAAAAAAACTAGTTAATACAGCCTGGTGATTGGGGCATTAATTTCTGCAAAGGAGCCAATAGTTTTAGTCACTACTACTTTTGCATCATTAGTAAAAGTGTCAAGATAGTGCATACGTAAATGGTTTTCACCTCATGAATTCTCTGAGAGAGCGCCTTGGGGACTGCTGGTGGTCTCACAGACCACACTCTGAGAAGTGCTGCTTTGTATATTCACATCAGGTGTAACTGTCAAACTGTCTACTTGTCACCATGCTCTCCTCACCTCCGCATATGGGAATATCTTCATTTAGGAATGCTCTTTTCTCTCACCTCTGCCTTCTCAATGTGGTCTTATATTCCCCAAGGCATGATGTATTGGCTGGCCGTCAAAATGGATTTCATTACTCCCACTTTGAGTACTGACACTATTTTGAACATCATATAGTGTAATTCCACATTGTTCCTCTAATGTTCCTCTAATTAGGTCCTCTAATTGTGTCACCACTGTTATAGACTGAGCTTTCTAAAGGGGGTTCTGTGTGCTATTGACCTTTGCATATATTATATGTCCCACATACATACTTATGCCCCACTAATACTTATTACATATAAATGTAATATATATGTAATAAATACTTATTACATCAAAATGAATTAAGTATGATTTTATTAAAAGTCATGGAATTCTCTCCAGGAAGTTCATTTAAAAAATCTGATTTTACTCTATTTTAAGATAGGTACTTTTATCATTAAGCCTAAAAAACAGAATTAAAAGCCATTAAACAATTAAACCCATTGACCTGGGTGACTTAATGCCAAATTTTATGATTTTTCTAGAAATTGAGTATTCACTCACTCATTTGTATTCCTTCATTAAGTTTAGTTTTAAACAAGAATTTATTGGGGCACCTGGGTGGCTCAGTCAGTTAAGCATATGCCTTGGCTTAGGTCATGATCCCAGGACACTGGGAACAAGTTGGCATGGAGTCCCGCATCAGGCTCCATGCTCAGTGGGGAGCCTGCTTCTACCTCTCTTTCTCCCTCCCCCTGCGTGTGCTCTTTCTCTCTGTCTCTCTCTTTCAAATAAATAAATAAGTAAATCTTTAGAAAAATAAAATAAATAAGAATTTAGCTCCTTCCTCCTATGTGGTAGCCATGACAGATATGAGGGAAAAACAAGACACAGTGCCTAATCCAAAGGGCTTATATTTATTCAGAAACTATAATCATGATCACCAGCAAGTGTAAGGCCCTCTCTAGTCATTTGCTAGACAGAGTTCCTCCTATCATAAACTGCATAAACTATAAAGAGTGTAACTGAAGAGACATACACATCAAAAAATGAAAATATGGTATTGTGGACTCTGTTACAGAAATAAGAAAAATAAATGGTGAAGGCTCTAAAGAGGGAGCAAATCCTTCTGTCTGGATATGTGAATGAGAGCATCACCACTGAGATAACATTTGCACTAGACTTTAATTAAAAGAAACATGGCTGGTGGAGAAGGCGACACGGATGAGTCTTGCAAAAACTAATAAGAGAAACTTGGAATTATGATAGGTCCTACTGTGTTCTCATGATGATTAAAGCCCATCGGGGCAGAATCAGAGGGTATAAGGAGAAGAGAGTTAGGAGAGGTGACTGGATTCTAGTTTAGGCTTGGTTTATTCCAAGCTAGGTGAGCCATACGAAGGAGTTTGAATTTTATATACAAAGCTTGAGGGATCCAATACAAATTTTTAAGAAGGATAATGATGTGAACACCTCTGCTTAACTGGTAGATCCATCTGATAACCAACTAGAAATTAATGAGTAAGAAGATAATACAGAGAGAAGACTGGTTAAAGCAACATGCGTGATTTTAAGTCAGAAATGCTGAAAACCCCAAACTAACATAATAGCAGGAAAAGAGTAAAGACAAAGAGCCAGACTTGTGAGGCATTTCTGAAACAAATAGAACTGATGTGACTTAGCAATTATTTGGATCATGGGAATGAGGTAAAGGTAGGAAGGGAGGAGACATCAACATTCATTTACTGAGAATTAGAAAAAATGGAGATGCTGAATAGCACCTTGGTGAATACCAAGATTTAACAAAAAATCATGAGGTAGAATTGGTAAGCAAGATGGGAAGAGAATTTCCATTTTAGATGCAATTTAGTCTTTAGGAACAAATAATCCTGTGTCCCTACTCTAGTTTGTCCGGCTATTGTACAGATGGCTCCCAACTTATGATGGTTTGACTTACAACTTTTTGATTTTATGATGGTGTGAAAGCAATAAGCATTCGGTAGAAACTGTACTATGAATTTTGAATTTGGATCTTTTCCCAGGCTAGGAACATGCTGTACCATACCTCCTCGCAATGCTGGGCAGTCACAGCTCCCAGTCACCCAGCAATCTCGAGGATGAGACTGATACAACCATTCTGTGCCCATACAACCATTCTAATTTTTACTTCCAATACAGTATTCAATAAATTACAGGAGATATTCAAAACTTTATTCTATGATAGGTTTTGTGTTAGATAATTTTGCCCAAGTGTGGGCTAACGGAAGTGTTCTGAGCATGGTTAAGGTAGGCAAGGCTAAGCCGTGATGTTTGGTAGGTTAGGTGTATTAAATGCATTTTTGACTTGTGAAATTTTCAATTCACAATGGGTTTCTTGGAACATAACCCAATTGTCAGTCAAGGAAGTTCTGTATATGATATTTTCATTTAATATGTAAGATGGATATACTTGTGCGCAGTAAAGAATTTGCCCTTGCCCCAGGAGGGATCTGGTCTTAACTTTTAAACTTGGAATTTTGCAAGTAATAGGAGTCTTTGTCATTCATAGTGGGATCTTCAGAGCACACCTTATAGTTTATACTAAGAAAGTCATTCTTGGTGGACTCCTTGAATCATGGAATATACCAATCAATCAATCAATCAGGACAACATAATAAAGCCCTAATAAAAAATGAATGCAGAACCTCAGGCAATCTTCCTAGACCATGAATACTCTGCTCATACTGTCACCTATGGATGGCAGAGGGTTAAGCAGGTTGAAGACATCTTCCCTTAAGAAGCTTCACATTTCTAACTCTTCTATACTTCACCCTCTGCATCCTTCCTTGGACAGTTCTGATTTGTATCCTTTCTCTATAATAGATCATATGTCTGAATCTAATGGCTCTGTGAGACTTTCTAGTGAATCATGAAAACAGGTTGATTTGGGGAAGCTCCTGAATTTACAGTTAGTGTCAGAAGTGAATATGGTCTTACATGAATTTCTCCCTCTAACTTTGTGGCTGGATCCTGACTCCTTGTAATTGAATTAAATGTCTTGGTCACACTTGGCAGTCTGGAGAACTGCAGAGAACTCAACCTCACAGTTGGCTTCATTCCAGGTGCTTACAGACTTATGTGGATTTACTAATTTATTTTAAAAACGTTTGCACAAACTATATAATAGACATGGTGTGTGGCAGTGGAGTTATAGCAGTAAAAATAGAGGTAGACTCTGACCTCATGAAGCGTAGAACCCAGGAATGATGGAGGTCAGAGGAGTGCAATGAGCTGAATGGTGGTGTCGCCCATCTTCGCCAATTTCTATTTTGAAATCCTACTTCACAATGTGGTGGTAGTAGGAAGTATGGCCTTTGGGGTAATTAGGTAATGATGATGGGGCTATCATGAATGGGATTAGGATCCTCTGCAACCCAGAAGAGAGTCCTCCCCAAAACCCAACCATGCTGCTAGATCTCAGGCTTCTGGCTTCCAGAATTATTGGGGGGGCAGGGGGAATGTCTGTTGCTTATAAGCTACCCAGTCTATGGTACTTTGTGTCAAATGGCTGTTAGCAGCCATTTGGTCTATCAGTATAAACATGAGTGTCATCAACGTCAAGATGGTATTTGAATTCATGGTTACAGATCAGGTCATAAGAAAGGGTTTTTAGACAGAGTCCTTGACTCAAGAAGCAAAAGTTCTCTTTAAACTCAAAGATCCTAGAGTGGAAGAGGCAGAATTTTCTATACCTGCTTCTCACCTGTAATTGAACGTGTACAACCATAACACATGACCTGAAGTCACCAAAGTGGTGACTTTGAAAAAGTGGTTTTCAAAGTGGTTCAGTGAAGGAAACCCAAAACTGATACCTTACAATATAGCAAACATAGGAGATACACATATCCAGAAAGAGAAATCTCCACAGAGAGCTGATAGGGAGTTTCATTTTATTTTTCTAAGAGACCACACATCACTGGATTATGACATGTTGCCATTGCAAACATACCATTGGCCCCGGTGATCTTCTGGAGTAAAGAAACTTACTTTTAACATTTGAAATGGGCATGTTGGCAAGAACAAATTTTCTGAATCTCAAATGAGCTTTTCTGCTTTGAAAGTGCTTTAGCATCTACTTCTGACCAGCTTATAAATGTCATGCACAAAAATAAAAGAAATTTTCTGCCATTTGCGGTGGGTGGATGGAACTAGAGGGTATTATACTTAGCAAAATAAGTCAATCAGAGGAAGACAACTATCATATGCTCTCTCTGATATGAGGAAGTGGTGATGCAATGTGGGGGGGTTGGGGGTAGGAAAAGAAAAGATGAAAGAAGGTGGGATTGGGAGGGAGACAAGCCATAAAAGACTCAATCTCAAAAAACAGACTGAGGGTTGCTTGGGGGGAGAGGGGACAGAAGAGGGTGGTGAGGATATGGACATTGGGGAGGGTATGTGCTATGATGAGTGCTGTGAAATGTGTAAACCTGGCGATTCACAGACCTGTACCCTTGGGGATAAAAATACATTATATGTTTATTTTAAAATAATAAATAAATAAATAAAAATAAAATAAAAGAAATTATTATTTATTTTATACCCCAACACAGTGCAATAAAAAGTAAGCCTGGAGGAAGGAAGTTACGGCCAAAATTTCAGGTGAAATTGATTTTTGAAAGTGACTTCATTATTATTGTTTACTATGTGATTTCCTAACTTCCATTTTACAAAAGCTTATAAGTAAGCCTTTAGAGGTTCTTAAGCTATGGACAGGGGTAACAAGATTTTATTTCTCAAGATGATAAAACATGTGAAAACGGGTAATTGACTAAGCAACTGAAATGTCATATTGTCCTTCCCTCCTTGTCTTCATTTATTCCTCCATATTAAGAACTGATTCAGCCCCATTGAACAAGTGGCCCAGAATATGAAAACCCTCTTGAATTTTTTTCTTATGTACAAACCAGAACATCTCTTGAAAACTTTTGTTTTTGTGTTAGAAAATCAACTGCTGGAGAAGAATAATACTGGGAACAACTTATGATTTACTAGACAACACAGCACTCTCTAGTATTGGAAAAATTAATAACATATATATATTTGAAAAGAAGACTCTTTGTGCAGTTTAGATTAACCACATTTTCAGCCAAATGAAGCATTCAATATGCTAATAAAGACAAAACACTTGGCATTTCCCATTGTGTTCAATAGGGTCAGTCAACCCCGAACATCTTTTTTTTTTTTTTTTTTTTATAAACATATATTTTTATCCCCAGGGGTACAGGTCAAAGAAATGAAATCTTGCCATTTGCAACAACCCCGAACATCTTATTGAATCCAGGAAGGGTACACGGCGAAACAGAGGTCTCTGCTTTGTTTCGTACCTTCTACTAACTTCCCCACTACAAAAATTGTCTTTGTGGGGTTTTCTCTGCTTTGTAAACTTACACATCTCAATGTACAGATTCGTTGTATTGAGACTGGTTGATTAAAAATAGACAAACACTGAAAAAGCACAAAATACTATTCTCTGACTGTATTTGTTTAACAAACATTTATAACTGGGTGTTGTATTAAATTCTGCATTATGGGACACCTGGGTGGCTCTGTCATTTAAGGGGGGGACTCGGTTATTGGTTCAGGAAAGGATTTCAGGGATCGAGCCCTCACTGCAGTCTGTCTCTGTTTGGGATTCTCTCTCTCCTGCCCCTTACCCCGCACACCTGTGCTTGTGTGCACGTGCTCTCTCAAATTAATAAGTAAGTCTTTAAAAAATAAACTCTACAACTGGACAAGAGTCCAAAAGTGAGAAGAGTGAGTAGAAGGTAAGCTGAGGGCAAAGCACAAGCTAACACCCCCCTCAGCCCCACGGCCAGGTGGTGCCATTCCTCAGGCACTCCCAGCTGCCCCAGCACAAAAGAAAGGGAGGGTGGGTGGGAAGTTGGGTAGGAGGTTGGGCTACCAGGTGGTGGGTATTATAGAGGGCACGGACTGCATGGAGCAGTGGGTGTGGTGAAAAAATGATGAATACTGTTATTCCAAAAATAAATAAAAAATAAATTTAAAAAAATGAATAAACTGGAAAAAAAAAAAAAAGATGGTTAACTCACTGATTGGTATCGCAGTCCTCTTGCAGGACAGGAGTCTCCCTCAGCTTGCAGCTCTCTTAATGATTTAAAAGGAAAAAAAAAAAAAAAAAAGGATCTCCAGAAACCTATAGACTCAATTTAATTTCCTAGAGCCCTCACATCACCCTCCTTCTATAGAATAGAAAAATCTATAATCTATTACTCCTCATAACCCTGGTAAGCTCGTCCCGCCCATTGGTCCTGTCCCTGTGCTTTAATAAAACTACCTTTTTGCACCAAAGGTGTCTCAAGATTCTTTTTCTTTTTAATTTTTTAATTTTTTTTTTTTTTTTTTTTTGGACAGAGAGAGATCATAAGTAGGCAGAGAGGCAGGCAGAGAGAGAAGGGGAATCAGGCTCCCTGCCATCCCAGAACCCTGAGATGACTATGACCTGAGATGAAGGCAGAGGCTTACTTAACCCCCTGAGCCACCTAGGTACCCCATATCTCAAGATTCTTTCTTGGTCATCTGCTCTGAATCCCACCACTTCAAACTGATGAAGTTTTAAAATATAAGTGAGGTCCAGAGCCCATGGCCAAGACAAGAATTCTTAAGACGACTCTGGTGCAAAAAGGTGATTTATTAAAGCATGGGGACAGTACCTAAGGACAAGAAGACTTGTGATGCTTGGCTTGTGAAGGGAGGCAGGTTATATATGAAGGAGTTGAGAGACATAAGGAAAAAGGGCGGTTCCAATAGAACTTTCATATGCTAAAGAGGACCTATAAGATACCAGAGGCCTTGCCATTGTCAAGTCAAGGTGGTTTTTTCCCCTTCTAGCAAGGCAGTAACATTTTAAAGATAATTGGGAGATTCTGGGAAGAGCATTACACCTGTCCTACCCAGGAGTGGAGGAGGGGTGGGGTAAGGTTTCAGGGTGTCAGCTCATGCTTTGTCCTCAGCTTGCCTTCTGCGCCCTCATCAAAACCACATCAAAAGGATCAAATCCTCACTGGGGCATGAAGTCTTAGGGCCTGCCTAGCTCATTTAATGGCCATAGCCAGGGAACTGGGATTCAAAATTGCTAAAAAAAAAAACAAAACAAACAAAAAAGACCCCCAAAATGGAAAAAAAAAACCCACAGTAGTTTCTGCTCCCATAGGTAGAGTTTGTTACATTGCCATGTCACATCTTATAGAATTGCTTTTGGGTTTTCTTTAATATATTATAAAGAATATCAGAGGCTCATATGCTTGTTCACAATTTAAAATTTTATTTAAGCTGTATTTTTAAGGTTCTTTTATCCTTTTAGCCTTCTTATTTTATACAAACACACACGGAACAAGAGTTTATATGTTTTCATTTGGTATTTTTTACAAAGGCACTGCAATCATTTTTGACCCTCAAACTTAAAATACCACCAAAGTTAATTTTTAAAGAATTTAAGAAAATTTAAGAAATAATATTGATATACTAAATCATTGCTCTTTTAACTTTTGATTAACTAGATTTTATTGAAAAGAAGATATGTGTAATTAGAAACAAAATGAGGATGGGAAGAAAAGACAAATAATGAAAGGAAATATCCATTTTTCCCCAGAACCCTCAGGTTGGTCTGTTTCCTAGAGCCCATCACTGTCAATAGTTAATTGTGCCTCCAGAAATATTCTATGCATATAAAAGCACATATAATATATGTAACACCTTTTGAAAGTTTTTACTTTGAAATAATTTTAGATTTACTAAAAAGTTGCAAAAATAGTACAGAATGTTCATGCATATCTTCTACTAATTTTCTCTTGTGCTGATGACTTTTGGGAAAATGGTATCGCAACCAAAACATTAACAGGTCAATAATATATTAGCTAAATGATGTATTTAAATTTCAACAATCCTCTGCTCCCAGTGTTTTTTTTTTTTTTTTTTCTTGTTTTAGGATACAATCCAGGGACCCATAATGCTTTTAGTTGTTGTGTATCCTTAGTATTCTCTAATCTGGGATACTTCTTCAGTCTTGTCTTTTATTGCTTGATATTTTTGATGAGAACAGATCAGTTATTTTAAAGATTTTATTTATTTATTTGTCAGAGAGAGTGAGCACAGGCAGACAAAGTGGCATGAAGTGGCAGAGGGAGAAGCAGGCTCCCTGCTGAGCAAGGAGCCCGATGTGGGACTCGACCCCAGGACACTGGGATCATGACCTGAGCCGAAGGCAGCTGCGCAACCAACTGAGCCACCCAGGCGTCCCCACATCAGTTATTTTAGAGAATGCCTCTCAATTTGAGTTCATCTGATGCTTCTCATGAGTAGGTCGTGTTTATATATTTTCATCAAGAATAGCATGTCTGTCTGTCTCATACGAGAGGTACATGAAGTAGATGTATCTTAATACCGATGTTACACATTGGTGTTACAAAAACGTAATACAGATTTGAGTATATTGCACACATTTCTGGCATATTTTTTAACTTAGCATTTTATTTCAGCATACCAATCATCTTTACGTGTATGTTGTATTCCATTGCACTGTAAGCCACAGGTGATTTAATCCGTCTACTGTTGTTGAACATTCAGGTTATTTCTGATCTTCTTAATTTAACTTTTAAAAGTTAGCTTTATGCCAAGATGGGGTTTGAATTCACAATCTCAAGATCAAGAGTCCAAAGCCCTACTGACTGAGCCAGCCAGGCACTTCTGGTCTTTCAAATTATGAGTAACCATGCTAGGGAGGACATTATTTTAAATGCATTTGTGCATGTTTGTGTATATACATGCAGGACAAATTTCCAGAATTAGAATTGCTGGGTCAAAGTTTGCATGTCAATTTTGATGATATTGACATATCTCTTGACTGTACACATGCCCCTCCTTAGCCATGGAGCAGGAGGCTTATTTTCTCACATGTGGGCTAGCACTTTTTAATCTTTGCTAATATGATAAGAGAAAGATGATACTTTTTTGTTGTTTTAATTTACATTTCTTCTATAATGTCTATCAGTTAATAAACTATTGCAGTTTTATGTGAAATAAGTCACAGTCTGAGAAAGACAAATACTATATGATTTCACTCCTATGTGGAATTTAAGAAGCAAACAAACAAAGAGACAAACAGGAAAACAGAGTCTTAACTAGAGGGAAGAAACTGGTAGTTACTAGAGGGGAGGAGAGTGAGGGGGTTGGGGAGACAGGTGATGGGGATTAGAGAGTACACTTCAGTGAGAAGCACTGAGTAATGTAGAGAATTGTTGCATTGCTGTATTATACATAGTAATATATACTATTGCTATATTACTAAGTAATATAACACTGTATATTAAGTCTGCTTGAATTAAAAATAAAATTAAAAAAGAAAATGATTGTTATTTTTGTGTACTCTTTATTATTGTCCTTTGCCTATTTTTCTATTGAGTCTTTAGATTTTTTCATATCAAAAGGATTCTTTAAGGGGTGCCTGGGTGGCTCAGTGGGTTAAAGCCTCTGCCTTCAGCTCAGGTCATGATCCCAGAGTCCTGGGACCCCCGCATTGGGGTCTCTGCTCAACGGGGAGCTTGCTTTCTCCTATCTGCCTGCCTCTCTGCCTACTTGTGATCTCTGTCTGTCAAATAAATAAACAAAATCTTTTTAAAAAATTAAAAAAAATAAAAGGATTCTTTAAATAGTAAGGCAGTTAATCCATTGGCATTAGTGCAAGAGTTTTTCTCAGTCTTTCATTTGGATTTTGACTGCCTTTGTAGTCCTCTCATAGCGGGTGTTGGTGGTCTATATAGTGGTGAGCATAGCTGCCTTCCTTTGTAGTCCTCTCCTGTGAGTCTTAGAGTGGCCAATGAACCACCTGTTTCTCGATGTCAGAGATCTCTGGAAACTATTCTATAAAACTACCTTTCATCATAATATGATATAATTCCCCTTTTTATATTAATAAGTGTCTCTTGTTTAAAGCCTGTCCTTGAGTTTAAACGTGTAAGATGATTTAAATGCACTTTGTGACTTAATTGCTTTTTTTGCGTTAAGTCTGAGCAGTCATACTATCACAGAATTAGCAAAATGGTAACAGTTATTATCTGTCGGAAACTCACCATTACACATTTTTTGCCAATTTATTTACTATTGAAATTGACTCTAGTCTCAAAACAGTAATTCTTCAACCTGTGCTATAGAGTAAAATGGAACAATGGCTGCTTACTTCTATATGTATGTACATATCTATATATTCTTAAATATATATCTACCTGTAGATAGATAATATCTATAAATAGATAATTAAATATATATCTATTCCTAAATATATATTATTTATAAATATTTATATATTTATGTATTTATGTTTATATATAAAAGTACAAAAGTCATTACCTGACAAATGTATGCTCTTGGATATTGGATATCAGATGTTCCTAATCTGGAAAAAAACAGTAATTTCCTCTCAGAAAATATAGACTTTAAAAAACTAGACTTTTGACAGTGTTCTCCAAAGTAAAAGTGATTCCTGCTCAAAAAGAATTAAAGAAGTGTCTTTGCTATCTTTCTTCTTTTGCTTTATTTTGAGCTCTAGAACCTTCCTGCATCCTACATTCATCAGAGCCCTTTTATTTTTGACATAATAAGTGCCAGATACGGCTGTGCCTGGTTTCTGAACTTGAGTCCAGGGAACATTTGGTTATTGAAAAGAGAGATCTGTTGGAACTGGTTGAATCCTGGACTGGAGTCATGAGATTCAATGTTGGGCAATGTCTACATAATGTGGTAATGTCTAGCCCTCCCTCATCACCAGCCTGGACAGCCTCCCCCACAACTGGAGCCCTTGGCATGCTGCTGACTATTCTGTCTGGTCCCAGGCTCTAGGACAAATTCTGAGCTTTGACAAGGAAGAATTGCATGGCTCTGAGTCAGTGTTTCTTACCTTTGGCTGCCAATGTGGGGAAAGGGGAACTAGAATTTGGTATTGGTACTTAGGAGAACAGAGACTAGAGTTTAATATTATATATGACTCAGACGGCAGTTGGCACTTCCCAGCCCCCTCAGAAATTTGGTTGGATTTGTTTCCAACTATGACGTATGTAGCCTGACAGCAAACACAATTACCCTACATTTTCTAAGATTTCATATAGTTGACATCCTCATGCTTCTCTCTTTTCCTATACTGTTGGGTCTGTTCTTTGCCCAGAAAGAACATATATAGAAAGTCCATTTTCTTCCCTGTTTCCGGAAGAAAGTCACAAGCGTTTCGTGACTTTTGTATATGGGGAAAAGAGTGTCATTGAGATGGGTGACATAAAGAACAATTAGCTTTCTGTCGTACTCGTAAGTGTCATATAAGTTTAATACAGTTAACATTTTCATTTTAGAAATGGATACCTTGGACCCAAGGAAGTTAAGGAAACTAAGGTCATAAAACTAAGAAAGTGTCAGAATCAGTATTAAATAAACCCTGATCCTTCTGATTACCTTATGCTGTCTATTATTAATATTCACCTCTTTCCAATCATCATGTTTCACTTCAATGGTATTGAGTAGATGTGTGTGTATAAATTTATAAAATTAGTTTTGAGAGAAAGGGATATAGATACATAAATGAAATAAGAATATGATTTATTTTTGCAAGCAACACTGAAGTAGATTTTTAACCTTAATGGAAATCTAAAGGACATCGTTTTTTTAAACTATTAATACACAGATCCCTAGGCATGCGGAGCATCTGTAATAGGCTATGTCTTAAAAATGAAAGGGAAAAAGATAAAGATGAACTAGATCACCGTGTGAAAAGAGATGTGTTGGAGTATTTTATCAGTCCTAGTCTACCTAATTTATGAAGCCTAATAATGACCCAGGTTTAGATGGAAGTTCTGACTATTAAGTAGCAGAATAAAATATGTCTGTGTGTAACGGACCTCAGAGGGTATACTGACTTATAGTCAGTATATATAGTGTATATTGACTTATATATCTTTCTATGTTACAATATTTAGAAATTTCATCAGTTTGAGTACTGTGTGCAATTTTCCAACGATTTTGTCCTTACATAACTTTTGTCTTTGATGGAGTGGTTTTTTCCTAGCATTCCCAAGAAAATGAAATATTTAATGCCATGGATTGATTAATATTATAAACAAATGTAATTTATATAGAAACGCACCAGCAAATGATTCCTGTGCTCATCCTTGCATAAATAATGTACTTGTTCTGTTACAGAATTTTGCTCTTCTAAACAGAAGTCTCCCTGGGCAATCGACAGCTGTTTCTATAGGATGGTAATTAATGTTTTTTCCCCATTAAAAAAGAATGCTTTGCATTCTTATATAAAAAAAGAAAGATTAGTGCAAGGATGCATGTTATTTCCTAATTTTAAACCAGCTTTACTGAAACATGTTAGATATAGATGAGATAATTATACAGTCCAGGAATATCCTGCAGGAAAAAAAAAAAAAAAGTGGCTTTAAGCAGTAGTTTCCAACCTTAGCATGCATCAGAATCACCTAGAGGGTTTGTTTAAATATTCAGTTTCTAATTTAGTAGGTATAAGGCTAGGTCTGATAGATAATTTATGCTTTCAGCAATCTCCCAAGTGACTCTGATGTTGTTGGTCCAGGGACCACACTTTGAGAAACACTGCTCCAAAGAAGCTATTTTTCAAATAAGGATAAAACCCTTTAAGGGCACCTGGGTGGCTCAGTCGGTTAAGTGTCTGACTTCAGCTCAGGTCATGATCTTCGGGTTGCATGATTAGTCTCACATTTGGTTCCCTGCTCAGTGGGGTGTTGGCTTTTCTCTCTGCTTTTGCCTCTTCTGCTCCCCCTGCTTGTGCTGTCCCTTTTTCTCAAACAAATAAATAAGATACTTAAAAAAAAGTCACACTGTCCCAAATTTTCCTCTGTTATAATTCTAACAACGGGCGAGTACTGTTGAATACACATTTCTTTCTTTTTTAAAAAAATATTTTATTTATTTATTTGACTGTCAAAGATCACAAGTAGGCAGAGAAGCAGGCAGAGAGAGAGGAAGAAGCAGGCTCCCCGCTGAGCAGAGAGCCCGATGTGGGACTCGATCCCAGGACCCTGGGATCATGACATGAGTTGAAGGCAGAGGCTTTAACCCACTGAGCCACCCAGGTGCCCCAAAATGAAAATTTCTGATCTTTCTAATCATTTCTTCTTTCATTCTTCTGCTAGGCCAGTCAGATTCTTGACTCACTCCCACTTCTAGCATCTTAGCTTGAACTTAGCTGCACAAGTCTTTAATTTAATCAACAAAGAGCACGGAACTCCATCTGGACTCATGTGATACTCTAAAATCTACCCTTGACATTGATAAAGCTGATGTTTGGGTCTCCACTTAGTTGTAGCCCTCTGGACCGAAGATTGTATGAATGATTGAATTTAGACATGAAATTCCACCTTGAACTTTGAACCTGGAACTTCAGAAATTTTAAATGGCATTTTAATGGTGAACTTAGAAACCAAACTTCAGGTTTGTTTTGTTTTGTTTTGTTTTGTCTTTATTTCTTTTCAGCATAACAGTATTCATTGTTTTTACACCACACCCAGTGCTCCATGCAATCCGTGCCCTCTCTAATACCCACCACTTGGTTCCCCCAACCTCCCACCCCCTGCCCCTTCAAAACCCTCAGATTGTTTTTCAGAGCCCATAGTCTCTCATGGTTCACCTCAGTGTCCTGCATTGTGGCTTTCTCTACTTTGAATGGACAATACTCATGTAGGTGTGAATGTTCAATTCATAAATTGTTTATTGAGGTCATATTATCCTAATGTACTATTCCAGATACTTCAAAAATTATAAAGTTGAAAAATAAACATAATATAAGCAAAATACTTATGTTCAGGGAAGAGAATAAGAAAAAGCAATGCTAAGAAGTGGTGCTATTGGCAGCATGAGCAAAGAAATCTATGGGGCAGGTGATGTGAAATCATATGCAATTGATAAGCTAAAGGAAAGCCTGCTATCAGAAACATTACTTGATATAGGCATTGGCTGATGTTAAGTCATTGAAAGGAAGAAAGTTAGTGGGATTAATAATGATCAAAGGAAATTGTAGAAGAAATAAAGGTAGAAAGCACAAGAGGGAATGATTTTAGGATAGTAATTCTCACACACCTATAAGTGAGAAAGAAGTTTGGAGTAAAATGGAGTAGTAGACAAGAGGGTTCTTCACCCATTCTCCATTCACATGTCCCACTGTGAAGATTTTGGCTGAAAGAAAGTCTTCACATGACAGTGTCTCTGAAGGCTGCCTCATTGCAGAGAACAGTCTGCCCATACCCTAGCAGGATAGGAAAGCAAGATCCTTTAAGATCAGTGACACTCTGATGGGCAGTATTCTCTTTCCAGTTCCCTGCTAAGTTGGCCAAAGCTTTGTCAGACCTGTGTCCATTTGATTTCTTCCCCTAATCCATCTTTCTCTATGTAGGTGTTGATCCCTACCTAGTAAATGTCTTGTGAACTGACACCTGTGTTGTGGAGTATCTCAAATTCCAGAGTGAGGCAGATATTCCTACTTGATTCCATAGACAATGAAGAATGCCTTGAGTCTATCTCGAAGTCAAATGATATGCTTCGAGATGTGTCTTAGGAAAACAAATTCAGTAAGAATATGTATAAAAGAGATTAAAGGAGAGGAAACTGGAATAGAGATAGGTGAAAATTTTTGCTATGAACAGAGAAGGTATACGAAGACATTAAAGGAAAAATAGAGTTGAGTGTGAGAGACATGGAAAAAGAATCTGCAGAACCCAGGAATTGATTGGATATGAGAGTTTGAGAGTTGAGGAGTGAAGGAAAAGGGAAACTTGGGTTTTTTTCTAAGCTTCTGAACTTGAGGAATGGTAAACATGGTAGGGCCATTAACAAAAATAAGCGAGTCAAGTCAAGTAGTATTTGGATTTAGAAAGAAAGATAATCTATTATTTATGTCTTCTGGTATGATTCTGTAATGCACCTTTCTGTAGATGTCCTCTGCATATGGCAATAAATTAGGTCTTATTAATTAATGGTCATACTCAGAATTGCAGCATTAGCCCCCATGTCTTCTCCAGTTATTTCTGGATATCCACAAGATCCTCTCATGTGTCCAGTAACAGATTTTTCACATTCTAGTGCTCTGTTCCTCTGAAGGGAAACATACCTCCTCTCTAAGATGCTGAATCCCAGAGCTCTGCGTACCTTAAACCTACCTAATGGTGCTGAATTGCTCATTTTAAGTATGATGAAGTATATAACTTGGTAGCGTTAATTACATTCACAGTGTTGCACCACCATTGCCACTACTTCCAAAACTTTGGGTTTTTAAAACATATTCATTAGTTAATTAATTTTAATGATAATTAATTAATTTATTTTTCTTTAGAACAGTTTTAGGTTCACAGCAAAATTGAATAGGCAGTACAGAAAGTTCCTATGTATTTTCTCCCCCAGCACATGCACAGCCTCCTCTATCATCAAAATCCTACACCAGAGTCATATATTTGTCACAATCTATAAACCAACATTGATACATCATGATCACCCAAAATCCTTAAGTTACATTTCACTTTTGGTGTATGGTTGTGAGTGCGGACAAATGTGTAATAATATATGTCTCCCATTTATAGGATCATACAGAGTAGTTTCACTGTCCTAAACGCCCTCTTGTCTTCCACTGATTTGTCCCTCCCTCCTCCACCCATTCCTGGCAACCACTGGCACATTCACTGTTTCCATAGTTTTGCCTTTTCCAGAATATTATGTAATTTGTCATACAGTGTGCAACATTTCAGATTTTTTTCACTTAGTAATATGTATTTCAGGTTCTTCCAGGCCTTTTTGTGGCTTATAGCTCATACCTTTTTAACACTGATTAATACTCCACTGTATGAACGTACTGAAATTCATTTATCCATTCACCTGCTGAAGGACTTTGTGATTGCTTTCAAGTATTGATGATTGTAAATAAAGCTGCTATAAACATCCATGCACAGGTTTTTCTGTGGACGTGTTTTCAGCTCATTTGGATAAATGCCAAGGAGTACAATTGCTGGATCATATAGAAAGGGTGTGTTTAGTTTTGTAAGAAACTGGTAAAACTGTCTTCCAAAATGGTTATCCCAATTTGCATTCCCACCAACAATGAATGAGAATTCCTGTAGCTCCACATTTTTGCCAGTATTTGATGTTGTTGCCCGTGTTTTGGATTTTAGCTATCCTAATCGGTGTGTAGCTGTTATAATTTGCAGTTGTCTGATGGTATGTGATGTTGGACCTCTTCCTGTGCTTATTTGCCATCTATATATCGTCTTTGTTGCAATGTCTATGGTTAGATCTTTTGCTCACTTTTTAATGGAGTTTATTTTCTCATTCTGAAATCTTAACAGTTCTTTGTGTATTGGGATACCAGATTTCTACCACAAATATGTTTTGCAAATGTTTCTCTTAGTCTGTGGCTTGCGACATGTAGCATCTTCTTTATCCACAAATAGAGTCTGTAATTATCAACCAAATGCTCTAGCACTGGTACCCTCCAATCTTTCTGTTTCTATCGATTTTCCTATTGTAAGTGTTTCATAAAAACAGAATAATATAATATGTGCCCCTTTGTGGCTTATTTCACCTTTTACAGTGTTCTCTAGATTTACCAATGGTGAAACGTTCCTTTTCATGGCTAATATTCCATTGTATGTATGTATATATCATTTTGTTAGCTGTTTTTCTCTGGATGGACACTCAGATTGCTTCCACTTTCTGGCTATTAGGAACAATGCTGCAATGAATATGTAAGTTTCTTTTTGAGTCCCTCTTTTTAATTCTTTTGGTTATATAATTGGGAGTGGAATTGCTGAGTCATGATAATTCTATGTTTAGCTTTTCAAGGAACTGCCAAACTGTTTTCACAGAAGCTGCACCATTTTCTGAATTTCCTCATGTTTATTCCTGTGAAGGTGGCATAATGCCCTCCCCTCCACTCTGCTGACTCTCGTCAGTGTGGATCCTGAAAGAGCATGCCAAAGTCATGGACCTCAGAGGCTCTGTCCTGATACCTTTCCTCTATATGTCTCAGACCTAGTTCACAAAGAAAGCTGGAGAAAAATGACCTATTTTGAATCTGCCATTTTTGAACCAGGGCATTTTGATGCTGCTATTGGAAACTAAGTTAGTTTTAGTTTTGCATTCAGGATTATAACTTTTAGTTGACGTTTTGCATTCATTTGTTATATTTATTGTCTGTCTAGCACAGACACATTCTACAGCCATAAGGGAAAAAAAAAAAAAAACAGTGAACAAATAACAAATTCTATCATTTGAAGCTTATAGTCCAATATAGGAGACAAAAAATAAAATTTTGAGAAGCTGAGACAATTTAGGTGGAGATTAGGATTAGTGTCATACTATAAAGTGATGCAATAGAGTGTATCTTAGTAAGAAACTATGTTGGAGAAGGTGGCCAGTGAACACCCGTCTGAAGTGACTGTGGAAAGGAGACTCAAAGGACAAGAGAAAGCCAGGTGTGTGAAGATAAGGTGGTGAGGGCCATTCTGAGGCATAAGGGACAGCAGAGGCAGAGTCTTTAAGGTAGAAAGGATCTCAGCATGTTTGAGGCCCATAAAGGGCAGTGACTCACAGAGAACAAGCAAGGAGAAGCACAGGAAGAGTTAGATGGGCAGGTGAAAGTCCATATAGAATCGAGACTTCGGGACTTGGTGGCCCTGTGGAATTCATTCTGAGGAAAATGAGAAGATTCAGATAGGTTACATCCTGATGAAATCGCAGTCTGAGGTGTGTTCTCAGTACTGATTCTTCTGCCATTATATTCAGGATTCCAACCCATGGTGGTCACACTGCCCTGGTTGTGCCTAAGAGAATTTCACAGGGCTCAATCTTGGTTTTTTTCTTTCTTTTTCCTGGAGAATTGGAAAGGTGTTTTAGGGTGGTGCTCATGGTCTACCGTTTAAAAACATTGAAAGTTCATGGTCTTAGAGTTCAATGTATTCTTTCCCAAAAAGGTCACTTCCACAACTCCAAGTCACTAGAACCAAATAGGACCAATTGAGTTACCTTTAATATTAAATTGGTATCGGGATTCAAGGCTTATAGTTAACTAGTTGCAAATATAAAGCTGAAGTCTTAGTGGCAGCCTTATGTGGTTCATATGTATGCCATTTCAGAGACTGAGAGAGAGAAAGAGAGAGAGAAAGAAGAAGGGGACAGAGGAGGGGGAGGAAGATGGAAGAGAAAGGGAGGAGGAGGAGAAAGGAAAGAGGAAAGAGGAAGAATGAAACAGGTAAAGCAAAACAGATATGAAGGATAATGGAACAGAGTTTGGGCCAAAGGTCCAGACTCTCATGTGACGGTCTCAACTTTTCCTTCAAGTCCAGATAGACTTCCTGCTCTTCCTTCCATGGGGCATTTCTAGACCTCACCAATAAATTCTGCAGTTTTGCTTAAACCGGCTTAGTAGGTTTCTTTTACTTTCTACCTTAATGGTAAAGAAGCCAAAGGAAAAGCATGATTAGAGTAAAATAGACAGGGATAAATTTACTGGGGACATCTTTCTGCATAAAATTTAGGACTTAGTACACTCAGAATTAGGGAAAGAAAAAGGAAAAGAACATCATATAGCATTGATAGGTCCCCATATTTACGATGATGTCCTGTTCAATTGCACAGTCTGCTTGAACTCTGCTTTCTCTGACCATAAATCAGGAGAAGGGATAGAAAACAAAAGGGAATGAAAAACAAGATCTTCTCCTGAGCATACCCTTGTATGCCCATGAGGATTCTCTTGCAGCGGTAACTGGAGAATTTACCCAATCTTTCTCTACACTACTGTTATGATACCAAATTGCCACCTGGTGTTCAGATTACTGCTTTGTGTTCCTATCTGGAACTTAAAAGGACACAACTTTTCATTTTCAGTTTAGAGTTTGAAATAGCATGATTTATCTCTTTTTAGAAATGTTAGAGGACAAAAGCATCTATACAGATTATAGATTTTGTTTCTCCTGTGAAAGTCCCACCTTATTCTGTGTGTAAGGTAAACTGTTCTAGTGTGTGTACACATATTTTCATTCTTTTCTTCATACTTAGTGCCAGAAAAGGAGTCATCGACCCCCTCCCATTTTGGGGCACAAGGCACCCACTGTCATATGAATAATCAATCAGGGAGGATTACTGATATTTTATGTAATCTAGAAACAACATTGATGATAAATGCATACTGTACAGATATAAAGGAAAACTGCTTTATAGAACAATTATGTCTGCTCAGGTTTACTGATCTGAATTTCAACACCTTAATATCTTATCACTTTCTGTGTTCTCTGCCAGGGCACAGTGATATATTTCCCAACTTGTACTGACACAATAAGATTGTAAGATTTTTCCAACTGAATACTACACAGCAAATACTTCCCACCATTAATATTACAGATGCGGTTCTTTTTCTGTACACAATTAATTGATGTATAAAATGCACAGAGAAAGGTAAAGCTCAAATTTTCACAAAGCAGACATCCCTGTAACCTGCATGCAGGTCAAGAAGCGTAGCATTCGCAGCACCCTACATTCCACACGGGGGTCTCTCCCAGGCACTGAGCACATCCCCAGTGACCACTGCTCTGGCTTCTACCTCCTCTGATGAATTTAGCCTGTATTAGAACTTGGTGTAAATGGAATTATATAGCACTTATCCTTCTGTGCTCATATCCTTCCACTCAGTGTTGTTTCTGTAAAGTCCATCCATAATATTGCATGTACTAGCGTCTGCTCATTTTCATTGCTGTAGTGTATTTCATTTTAAAATACACCATGACTTAGGTATCCATTCCCATTTTAATGTTATCAATTAGCAATGCTACTATGAACACTCTTGCACATTATATGGGAGCACATCTGATTCTTTTCTGTGTAGATATACCTATATACCTAGCTGTGCTTACTTCTAGATAAACTCTGACTGATTGTTTAAGGAATAATGAGATGGTGTAACATATTTCGAAATTTAATGTTTTTTTCATAAGACATGTCAAAAACACCTTATAGATTGTTGTAACATGAAATGTGATCTCTCTTTTTGTCTCGCTCTCTCTCACACATGCACACACGCACATGACTTAATACAATGACTGCCACACAGTAGACACTTATTAAAGGTTAATCTAATGGGTAGACATACGAAGTTTAACAAATGGGTTGTTTTAGAGGCAACAATGTATTCAAACATTAGCATTTATCTACTTAAATATATAACTTTGGAAGCCCCTCTTTAGTTATAATTCTTAAAATCTGGTTATTTTCTCATGAAGCCTTTCCTCCTTTCTCCGATTCCTTGGGTGGTAGATTGCGAACTGGACACTAGTAGGAATGGGAACATTGGATTTAATTTTTCTCCAGTAAATTTGCCTGACACCTTAGGCAAGCTACACTGCATAGGTGTAACTTGTCTCTGAAGAGAAATAAGATAGTGTACAACCTGCCATTGTGCAGATCTACAGGGTCTCTACTGACAAACGTGGGCTCTGTGTTTGCAGAAAAACCCATCGGATGGGGCCATTCATGCTAACCCTCCATTGCTGCCTGCACAGCCTCCCACCCTAATCAGCATCTGCAACACAATTTCATTGCTTTTGACTCTGCAGGCGGACTTTTGCTTTTAGTATCAGCCCATGAAACCAGTGCTCATACATCTGTCCATTTGGAAAGGTTTCATCCACAGAATAAATCCCTTAAAGCTGGCAAGAAGTGATTACTGGCTTTCCATGGACTGTGTGCAGAGAGCTGACTGAAGGACCCAAATTTGAAAATTGGCTCCTCTCCTTTTGTGATGTGTCATTTTGTAAATGGCTCAAAGTGAAGCAAAAAAGGGATCTTAGGTTCTGTCCTTTTGCTCCTCTGTTTCTTCTGCCGTGCTCTCCAAGCAAGCAAAATATGATGAAAGCCATGTCCCATATGCTTGTTTCTGCAACTTGTAGCGTGCAGAATTGAAGCTCCCTCAAGAAGGGGTTGTGTTGTTCTCTTTAGTCTGATCAGAACATAGACGGATGGCTGTCAGTTTGTCCAAAGCCCTCAGGCTCCTGCCTGCTCAGTGGTCTCCCCTCAGGTTTTTACATGTGCTCATAGTGGCTGGGAGACCACTGCAGAGCAGGACAGTGGAGCTGGAGTATGAGGTCTAATTAATGCCTTTTGGGAACAAAAAGGCTGATGACACAAAGGCTGACGCTTTTTAAATGAGCTAAAGGGAGGGACAGAGGCTGTTTGAAGAGGAGAGTGTATGCTTTCCTGAAACTATTGTAGATACATTTTGGGTTTGTTTGTTTGTTTTGTTGTTGTTGTTTTGTTTTGTTTTTTAGATTTTATTTACTTGAGAGAAAGAGCAAGAGAGAGAGAGAGCGAGTGCGTGCGCAAGCACGAAGGGGTGTGTGTGGGGGGGGAAGGGCAGAAGGAGAAGCAGTCGATTTGCTGAACACGGAGACCAATGTGGGCTTGATCCCATGAACCTGGGATAATGACCTGAGCCAAGGGCAGATGCTTAACAGACTAAGCCCCCCAGGTTCCCCTGAAAATACATTTTAAAAAACTCAGGTGTTACTTGGTTCTACATATACTCATCTCTCCATCCACACCCACTCTGCACAGGGGTATATGCACACACACATATGCACGTGAAATACCACATACACAGTTTCTCACTCTTGCATAAACATGTTTCCTCCCAAACAGCTGGGGTCAGAGTAGTAAAGTAGTTAGCTGCTGAATGATATTTCCAGGCTGCCATTTGGTTAGCCCTATTTAGATCATTAATGAATGATGAAGATTCAGCATAGATAGTATTATTTGATGAATGCAGGGATGAGTAGAGAATGTCTGTGTGTATGTCTGAAGTTACTCTCTCACACACTCACATACAGACCCCAAAAACAATTGATCCAAGGGGACCCATCTCAGCAGAGCTGGACACCATTTTTTGAGACTAGAACTAGACTTTAAAAGGGGGGAAAGGTCTAAATTAAGGAATATAAGCGCATGTAAATAAGTGAGAAACAGAAATTTACCAGTATTCCTGATTTTTTAAAAAATCCTGCTTTGTTGATTACTCAAGTCACAAGTTAGCATATGCACTATCTAATCTGAATAGTGATAAAGATGATAAATATCATTATTTAAAGGAAAATAACCTTTCCAAGTTTCATTATAACAGTTGAGATTGTGCTAGGAAGGGACATGGATTTTTATGATGATTTAATGATGTTTCTTGGTTTTCTCCCTAATCTCTCTTCATGCATTTCTGCTCTGCAGACACACATTCTCTGCTTTCCCCCCACCCCATTCCCACTGACAAGGACTTTTGCAAAAAACGGTTGTAGTTGGAGAAACAGAGAAAAGAGGTAGACTTTAGAGAGGAGGGTAAAAGATTTCAGAGTGTTATATGTAGTCTTCTGGGCCTACCATTTATCTTTTGGTTGTTCATACACCTCATTTCACTATAAAGATCGCATTTTAAAAAATATTATATGCCCTTAAATAGCCATTTTAACATTTTTTTAAAGATTTTATTTATTTATTTGAGAGAGAGAGTGGGAGCATGAGAGGGGAGAATGTCAGAGAGAGAAGCAGACTCCCCTGGCTGGAAGCCCCATGTGGGTCTCAATCCCGGGACTCCAAGATCATGACCTGAGCCGAAGGCAGCCGCTTAACCAACTGAGCCATCCAGGTTTTGTTAGGGTATGGAGTTGACCACCCCTTAGTTAGACAGAGAACACTCTCGATAATGCAAGTCACACAGCGAGGTTATTTCCAGCTAGCTGGGGTCCAAGTATCCGCCCGGCACAGCGGGTTTCAACAAAGACCCCGAGCACTCAAAGCCAAGGGTTTATATAGCATTTTCAAGGCATATACATATCTTGCGCCCCATTTTGACAGTTTAACTTTGTTTAACCTTTTGCCACCCCTGCATCACCCTGGCGCCATCCTGGCGGTTAAGTGAGATTTAAATTTAGAAGAAATTTAACTTTGCCTCAGCCTCCCTCAGTTTTATGGTGGGGAGGGCTACCTTAGCCCTTGAGGAACTGAGCCATTTGTCTTTGGAAATTGGGCTTTTGAAGAGATAGCCCTTTTTGTTGTAAATCACCAGGACATTTGCAAACCAAGGGAGACTCCTGTCTTGCAGGATTGAGATCTCTGCAAGTTTACTATTTGTTTTTCTTCAACATTTGGTCCCTGTAGCCCATTGCCTAAGGTCTTTAGGGTTTAGCTACTTTCTCTTGTCTCAAGTCAGTACACCCTGTGCGCTGGTTAGGGATGCTCAGTAAAATGGCTTCCCGGCCTTCAGGATGGCCATTCTTATTCTAACCCACTCATACAGTGCAAGGTGCCAGCTTTTGCTTTGCCAAGGTGGCTGTACTTATGTCAGGGCTAGACTGGAGGTGGGTACAGCCTTGTTTTTCTTGGCCTTCACACCTGGAACTGGTTTCGGGACTTGTTTTTAAGCCCCCTGGAGGAAGGGGAGCAGGGACAGTTTAAGGGTTAAACAACAAAGTTATTGTTTAACTTCAATGGAAGCCTCTGGCTAAAATAGAAATATAAAATAGGTCCTTAGAGTGCCCCCCCGCTTTTAACATGTTTAAAGAATAGACTTTAATATGCATATATTTTTGTCATGTTATATGAATGTCTATTAAATTCATATAAATGATACATTATAGGTTTCATACTGTATCTCACTTTTTTCCAGTAGACACTAAGTTCTTAAGATCAAACTATATTGCCAAGTTTATAAAAAATGTGTGCATTCTAATTACTGAATAATTCTCTGCGATGTGCAGCATCATTTTTGCCTGTCCTCTCTCCCCATGATGGACACTCAGGTTACCTTCAAACATTTATCAACCCAAGCAATGATTTGAACCAATTCTTATGAAGTACGTCAGAATTTTCCTGGGATATGCATCCTAGACTGGTATATCTGTGATATATCAAAATTTAATATGCAAATACATAAATATGTAAATATATGCATATGCATATACAAATATATTATTATATTTATATATTCTATATGTGAGTATAGCCAAATAGTGCTAGATTTCTTTCCAGAATTCCTGCACCAGTTGTCCTCACTCTCATTAGCAGTTCATAAGGTGAGGGTCTCCATATCCCAGTGAGTGTTAGGCAATATCCAACTTTCTAATTGCCAACTTAAAGGTTTAATGCAGTATCTCATTGATATCTTTTTTAGTTTTTTCTGATTGCCAATAATTTTGAATGCCTTTTGAAATTCTTACGAGTATGTTGGTTTCTTCTTCTGCACACTGTGTGTCTGTTTCCTTTGCCCATTATCTGTGATTCCCCCTCCAGCTGACTGAGGGAATTCCCTGATGATATTGTCTAGATACTGACACCTTAGTTTAAGACACTATGTGTATCATCTTCTTTCCTATCACCATTAACTCCTTGGCAAAATTCCTTAATTTCTAAAAAACCAGAGTCACATCCTCTTGCTTCAGAGACCGTGTTTTTGAAGTGTTGTTGAAGAATCCCTTTAACCCAGTACATGTTGGAGAGGGGACAGGCTTGACCCATGACTCTCAGAAATAGCTGACAGAAACAAACTCACAGCCAATTCTTCAATTTGTATAGATGCCTCTTTAAAAAAAAAAAATCTATCCCCTCTCTTCCTTAGTGGTAAAATATGCTTAAATATGGAAATAATAACCAATAAAGTAATTTCTTTTTGTGAATTAAATATTAAGGAGCTGTGAATTGGAATTCCTCTCCTGCTGTAGCTCTCCCTATCACAGGAGGCCACTTGAGCTGAATTGGCACCCACCTTTCTCATTCACTGAGAAGAACCTCTACGAAGAATGGGGATGCTTCTGTTGACTCTGTTCTCCAAAAAATATCAAAAATTTAAAGACAAAGCAAAGCATATTTGTGTTTGGTCATTGTTATTTTGGATATACTGTTCATTTTATATTCATAGATCTTGGCATATATACTAATGCAAAAGAGAATGAAATATTAGAATGTTCTATTTCTAAATGAAGATTAGTAAAACATAGGCTCATGGTGTTGTTTCTAAAATTTGAGACTATCTTTAGCTGATTTTTCTGAAGACCAAAATAGCATTACTATCCTAAGGCCTGCATGAAATGACTCCTTCAGTTACGTTCTCATTTGGCACTGAGCGCCCTAAGTTGGCTGCATAAAGATTTATGCCCCATGAAAGGTTATACTTGATTAGTGAGACACAAAGACCAGTAAGATGCATAATTGAATGGAAAATACAGTAATGTAGGTTTAAGGGAGTTATTGTTGCTGATAATATTTTTAAATATACAGAAGTTGCTTCTGCTATGAATATTTTACTGTTTCATCTCATAGAGATTATTTCTCACACATGTATTGCTGTACAGGGCTTTGCAAGTCTTTTAGCTTATAAAACTTGAGTTTTGTTTTGTTTTTGTTTTTCTCTTGCATTCATTTTCCTACTTGCAGACATCCACATTTTATACCCGTTGCCTTTTGACTAAGCATGTCACAGGAAGTTACCCTAATCTACTACCTGTCAGGGATACTGAATTACATAGCTTCATAACTTTGACTTCTTTTTGAGTTACTATATGGCATATTTTTTCAAGAGTGTCAAAAACACTGAAAATAATGTTTCTCATTGCATTTCCTAATACCTGTCATGGATTAGAATATTAAAATGTAAATCTATAGCTATCAGATCTACTGAAAATAGTTTGGAGATTTAAAAAATCTCAGATATAGGTTTGAATCCATAAGTAATTTTTAAACTTTATTCTAAATAGGTTAGCATTTTTATCATCCATCTAAAAGTTGGAATGGCATATTAATAAACACAGTGAACACTTAGAAATTAGACTCTTGGGGCACCTTGGTGGCTCAGTGGGTTAAAGCCTCTGCCTTTGGCTCAGGTCATGATCCCAGGGTCCTGGGATTGAGTCCCACATTGGGCTCTCTGTTCAGCAGGGAGTCTGCTTCCTCCTCTCTCTCTGCCTGCCTCTCTGCCTACTTGTGATCTCTCTCTCTCTCTCTGTCAAATAAATTAAAAAAAAAATCTTAAAAAAAAAAAGAAATTGAACTCTTTGTTTCTCCTGAAAAATGAATATCTTCAAGGTACATGAACACTTGCTAAGATGATATCAAAATGGGATTTTATATTTTATCACTATAACCCTAATCACTTGAACTAATAAACTACTATGAATTTTATATGGCGTTTTATACCAAACTCTTACTAGACCAAACTGAGGATCTTTTTGTAATCAATAAACAAAGAAGATTATTTAGTCAAGCATGATAGACTTCTAGACTTATTCTGTGCCATTCAAGTGTTTTTGGTGCCTGATAAGCATAACCACAACGAAACCCCCTTTCTAATTCTTAAAGTCCCTGTTTTTCCCTCTTGGCAGACTTCACAGTGAGTTTCTTCAGTAATATTCTCTTGCTTGGCAAATACTTTTTTTTTTTTTTTTTTAAACTCTGGAGGTCCTTGCTTTATTCTTTGATGCTTCTAAGTCAAGGTATTTTCACAATAATATAACACAGAAAAAACAATATAATGATCTAAAAAAACGTTGATTTGGAGCATCATTAAATACTTTGATTCCTTTTCCAGGGTTTTTAACCACAGTTTTTGTCATCATGTTAATGGCAGTTGGTACTGAAGAACTTTCAGTTGTTGCCTACTCAGCCATCTTACTCAACTTTCCTGCCTTGCTTCACAGGAAACTTTTCAGTGATGAAATTCAGCAGCAAAGACATTCTACTGGCACCACTGGTGATGAGAAAACTATTAAGTTGTTCTATTAAATAATACCACTGAATAAGTATAAAAAGTCAGCTGATGGGACCATAAAACTAGTCAAAATAAGAAAGGGAAAGGATGCATGATGAAAATGAAAGGGATCATGGTTATTAAAGGCTTACTATTGACTTATCATGCTGACTATGGAAAAATTTTCCTGAAAACACTTCTTCTAGATGAACCCAGGAGGCAGCCATCATTCTTACATATTTTAAATATTATTTACATATTTGATTTTTATATATTTTACATATTACAAATTTATATATCTTAAAGGCTTGAGGAAACAGGATCATAAAGATAAAGACTAAGTCTCTATTCTGAATGATTTCATGAACCAGTCAGACAAGGAGAAAGCCTGATTCCCAAGTCCTCATTGAATGTCTACATTTCTCTTGATAAAGTCCCACTAGTTTGTTTTTGCTTTTTCTTCCTTACCTCTGGAGATGTATCTAGTAAGAATTTGCTACAGCTGATCTCAAAGAGGTTGCTGCCTATGTTCTCCTCTAAGACATTGATGGTTTCCTGTCTCACATTTAGGTCTTTTATCCATTTTGAATTTATTTTTGTGTATAGTATAAGAAAGTGGCCCAGTTTCATTCTTCTTCATGTAGCTATCCAGTTTGAGAGATGGCCTTTTTTCCATTAGCTATTCTTTCCTGCTTTGTGGAAGATTAGTTGACTATAGAGTGAATGGCTACATTTAAATGTGTAACATTGTGTTGAGCTTGACTGAGGACATGGATGGTCAATACCTGATGATAAGTTACTCAGGCTGTCACCCGGTTATACATCTAAGCTGCTTAGTTCTTTGGAAGCTATAAACCATACAAAGCTCAGACTGAGAGAAATGGTACTCTACAGTCCTTGAAAAAGCCTAACCAATGAAGATGGTAGAATGAGTTATGGTCCATATACATTATAGAATATTTTAGTGCTGTTAAAAGACCTAATTAAGTTATGTAAATTGATTTGAATAAGCTTCTATGACTGGTATTATTAAATGAGAAAGGAAAGATGAGTATTATATTATATATATTATAATATATATACAATAAGTATTTATAATGTAATTCATGTTTTATAAAGCACAGAAACATCTCCCTATACACACATATTAGTGTGTACTTATGTGTGTAGGTGTGTAGATAAGTAAGAAAATTATAAACCAGGGGCTAACAAGAGTTACTCTACCATGCTGGTATGTTGGCCATGGTAGAGAATGTAGTTGGAAGAGAAAAAAAATGATAAATGATAAATAAGAGAACATTAGATACTAATAGACAAAAGCACCTCACCATGTGAAATACCCCCACCTATGTGAAATGATATATAAAGGTTGTAATGGGCTGGATTATGTCCTCCAAAAATGATATGTTGGATTTCTAACACCCTGTACCTCAGAATATGAACTTATTTGGAGATAGGGTCTTTACCTATCAAGTTAAAGTGATGTCATTAGGGTGTGCCCTAATCCAGTATGAATGATGTTATAAAAAGCAGAAAATTTGAGGGCACCTGGGTGGCTTGATCAGTTGAGGGTCTGACTCTTGATTTCTGTTCACGTCCTGATCTCAGGGTCATGAGATTGAGTTCCATATTGTGCTCCATGCTCATCAAGTCTGCTTGAGAGATTCTCTCTCTCCCTCCTCCTGCTCATGTGTGCACTCTCTAGCTCTCTCTCAGATAAATTAAAAAAAAAAAAAAAAAAAAAAAAGAGCAGAAAAGACCACTGGAGAAGACACAGAGAAAAGACTGCCATCTATGTGTCATGGACTCCATGCGGCTAACAGAAGCTATGACAAAAGCCTGCAACAGGTCCTTCCCTTAGAGCCCCCAGAAGCAACTAGCACTGCCACTCCCCTGCTCTCAAACTTCTGCCCTCCAGAGCCACAAGACAAAACATTTCTGTTATTTGGACCACTCAGTGTGAGACATATTTTTACAGCAACCTTCGGAAACTAATACATGAATGTATCTGTTCATAATGACAGTAGGGGGGAAAAAGGTGAAGTTTAACTACTTGCCTTTGTAAAGATCTTTAGGATATACTGTCAACCACAAAAAGAAAAAGTATTGGGGAATGTGGGGAATGTGCTTCTATTAAGATGGAAAATTATAGACAGGAATTGAAATACTGGATGAACTCCTTTATATAAACTTGGGTAAGTTAACATCGGTTTTGTCATCCATTCAATGAGATGAATGATGTACACATATTAAGATTCCTTGGGGAGCAAGTGGCAAATGGTGCATGCAGAGTTTCAAGGTCTTCTTTGCTGGTCAGGACCTTGGTGTCTGCCCTCTCCCATGTCTGAAATGTTCTTGACATAGATGACTTCATCCTACATGTCACCACCTGGATGGCTTCTCCTGACCATCCGTTTTCTTCTTTGTTTTTTCTATCACATAGCATTCACTTGACTCATAGCACTTTTCCCAACCTTATGCTATTTCCTTGGTTTTTAATTTATTTTCTATTTCTCCCATAGTCCACCTGCTCCATGAGGGCAAGAATTATTTGTGTCCTATTCACCATTGACTCTAGAGTGCTGAGAACACTTTCAGGCACAGGAAGGCAATCAAGAAATATTTTTGAATGAACATCTGAATGAATGAAAATGCTTAGTACACTATTTGCCACATAATAACTATATAGCAAATATTAGCTATTTCTTCTTATTACTATTATAGATGAGTCATAATCCACATATGGGGCAAGAGAGAAGATTTCTTCATTTTCCCCATTCTTGATCACCCCAAACATGGGAAACATTTTCTTCCTTAGTACTAAGTAGAAATCTGATCTAAGCCCTGTTTTAATTCAGCTTTAATTGACAGTGTAAGGTATTCAGAGATCACATTCCATGGATTCTATCCAAAACTACCATATTTCTCAGAATTTCTGATCTTACCATCATACCATGAGACAGTGGATGCTTTGAAACTAGAGTCAGGAGTACCTAGCTGACTCAGTTGGTAGACCATGCAATTGTTGATCTTAGGATTGTGAGTTTGAGCTCCTCACTGGGTGTATAAATTACTTTAAAAAAATCTAGTGTTAAAAATGCTATACAATATTACTATCTTAATTTGTTCATGCCCAGAAAAATCCGTTTTATAAGAATTCCCTGTTTATATGACCAGAAGGTAGGACTATTTTTAGTGGCTAGTTAGGATGTAATTTGTAAATACTAAATTCATATATTTAATATTTTCTAGAAATAATAGTTCACTACATATTACATAAAATTTTTCTTTTTTATTATTTTGCAATTTGTTTAGTACTGTTAATTCTTGGCATAATTTTAACTCCAACTATAATAATATTATGGCAGTATATTATACTTTTTACTGCTTATTACATTTGAGATATAATAATATTTAATAGTTCTTTCTGTTTGTTCTTTTAAAATATAATTGTCTAATTTCTTAATATAGACTTTTTATGTGAATAATTTAAGACATTTACACACATTCATACATACTGTCATTATGAATTAGTATAACACTTAAGTCACTAAATATTAAGGGGAAGTACTACCTTTAATAAGACAAATTATACCAACAAAATATTAGGAAAAGAAAAAAACAACTTCCATCATATTCTTCTGCCTCTCAGTTTAATCTACAGACAGCTGAATGCTTCTAAAATAAAACAAATTCCCTGGGAAACAGTAAAAATGAAGTGCTTTAGAAACTTAAATATTAGTTTTTAGGTCATTACTGTGTTTATTTATTTATTTAACCAAAGGGATAAATTAAAAACCAAACTTGGCAGCCACACTTTGCTTATGGTATGAAAGTGTTCTTGCTTTTTCCTTGGAGGAAAGATATTATATAAGTGTCCCCAAGCAAATGAACTTCACATTCTATATTTTTCCTTGAACATTGTGAACACATTGGGATTCATTTGAAATGCTATTTTGGTGGTTTATGGAGCTGGACCACCTTTATGGGGAAACCATCTCAAATTGAAGTTCTTTTTGTGTTTTTGGTATAAAATTACTTTTGCATGGGTACCAGGATGGATCTGTCATTGTTAAATTATTAAATCACAGTTTGATGAAGACAGAAATTTTCCAGGAGGAGCTGGGAGTTTTCATTGTAAATCTGAGAAAGTCCTGGAATATGTGTTGGTCATCTTACTCCCTTCTTCTTCTTTTAAGATTTTTTTTATTTATTTGAGAGAGTGAGAGAGAGCATGAGTGTGGCAGGGGCAGGGCGGTGAACTGAGAGAGAGGAAGAAGCAGGTTCCAAGCTGAGCAGGGAGCCCAAGTCAGGGCTCGATCCCAGAATCCCAAGATCATGACCTGAGCCTAAAATGGATGTGTCACCAACTGAACCACTCAGGTGCTCTGGTTATGGTACTTTCAACCAACTTCTGAATTAATCATGGAGGATTTGAGTAAACTCATGCTCTAGGAGTAGTTGAATCAATTCTTACTTAAGTTGGGTAACAAGAATCTCTGTTATCTTTAAGAGACAAAAATACAATTGTATTACTACTAGTTGCCGTAACTCATATCATCTTCCCATTTTTCTCTGGAAAAATTCCCAGTTTCTCAATATGGCTGTCAAGTGCCTTACAATCTGGTCCTAACACTTTCTCTGTCCTTATTTCCTCCCCACTCCCTACCATACTCCAACCCTGCCAAACTTTAAGTCATTCTCCTTCAAGTCTGGAGTCCTAACATACATTATTCTTTTATCCAGTCTCCTTCTTTCCCTGCCTCTTCCCATTTCCCCCCATCTTTTCATAAAACAGCTCAAATATCATTGCCTCTGAGCAACTGTTTTCGTCCTTCTCAAAAAACAGTATCTTTTCATCCTTTGAGCTCAATGAATGTTCTGTTTATATCTTGATAATATAATTAGTCATATACTGTTCCAAATATATATTATTTAAAAATATCTTCTTTACTATGTATTTCTTAAAAACAGTAATACTGACTTATTTTTATCTCCAGTGCCTAATCTTCTGCCTGGTATACAATCAAATTTGTCAAGCGAATATCTTAGATTAATATATATCTTTATTCCTTCTAAACAAATGAGAAAACTGAAGCTCAGAGAGATCAAATAATTTCCCCTTTATCAATAGTTAAGAAGTGACAAAAGCAAGGCTTGAACACTTCTCTCAATTCTAAAGACCATGCATTCATCACCATTTCAATTGTATGCAATGATTGCCAACAGCACATACCACTCTAAATTCTCAGTGTACAATTCTTGAAAGGGTCAGGAGATATAATTCTACAGAATGAGAAAGGCAGTCCATTACCTTTTGAGGCAAAGATCTGAAACACAATAGAATTCCTCAAAGGGATAATGATGCATTTGGATGAGAGTGATCTTGCACTAAAAAGAGTCTTTTCCTCTCTCTTTCTTATTTTGAGTAAATTTAGACCAGCCTTATTGATTTAGGTCAGCTTGCTGTACTTTCAATTACATTAACCAGCATATTTCTCAAACAAATCTTAGAATAAAATGAAATCAAATTTTGTTTGCAATATCCTTTGTGTATATAAGAGGGGGACAACTATTCTGATAAATCAGACCATTCAATTAACACTAATTTAAATTAAACTTCATAGCTTTGTCATATAAGTTTCAGTTTGGTAATATATTCCAATTTCCTTATCAATTTGGTCTTCATTAAATAAGATCAAAATTCAAAGGTTTATCAATGTGCTGGGTTAATGTACTGCCAATTTTAAGAGCTAATATTTTGTCTGAAAAGATCTAGAGAATTTCAAGAAATAGTGTCAGTTTTTTATATTGCATTAAAATCAAATACCTGGTGGTGAATTTTCACTGCTTTTAATGAAACATCAGTGTTCCTTGTTTAGCTGGGATTTATTCTTTATGCCTGGAACATATTTCCCGACTTTTTAGATGCTTTGTTTCTCTTGCAATTAGAATAACTAAGTACTCAGTTGTCATGGAAATACTCCCCTCCGTAAAAATTCTTAGAACAGAAGCTTTCTTGATTTGTCTCTCTTTGCAGAGAAGGCAATTATTAGTGCTACCTTTTCTTTGTGCTCCTCTGTATTTCCCCAGTACCTTCCAATTCAGATTGTTTTGTAGTTTTGTGGTGCTTTATCTCTAGATGAAAATGTCTCTTCATTCATGCGAAGTAGTAATAATATTCAGATGGTGTTCCAAGCTTTGAGTAGTTGACAATAATCATTGAAAAGGTGCAAATGTGTACCTGAGGCATTGTTAGGTTGGCTGCTTTTAGTTTAATAAAATCTCAGAATATTTTAGTAGTTGCTTGGTGACAGGCTATTGTGCTCCCTGAGGTAAATGATGGCTGGTCTCAGCAGCTGACACACCTAGGCCACAACCCTATCACACTCACCTCAATGAGATTTCACCCTTACTATTTGGCAGGTCACTCAATAACACAAGTTGACCCTTGGGCAACACCAGTTTGAATTGCATAGGTCTACTTAAACAGGGATTTTCTTTTTTTTTTTTACAGTACAATGTATTTTCCTTTCCTTATGATTTTCTTAATAACATTTTCTTTTGTCTAGCTTATTTTGTTGTAAGAATACAGTATACAATACATATAAAATACAGAATATGTATTAATAGACTGTTTATATTATTGGTAAAGCTTCCTATCAACAGTAGGATATTAGTAGTTACATTTTTGGAGAATCAAAAGTTACATGCAGATGTTTGATCCTCCAACCCCTATGTTGTTCAAAGGTCAACTGTATATCACTAGTGCATTTCTCAGGATAAGCACTGTTAAACAAGACAAGTGACTCAAAGTGGAGTCTCTTATGCTAAGCCCCATGTCACCAAACTGAAACTTACAGTTTTGGCCTCTCCCAGCAATGGAAAGTGACCTTGCCATAATCTAATCTTTGCCTGGTTCATTTCCTTGTTCCCTTTCCCTTCTGCCTATACAATGTTTTCATTTTGTACAGCTCCTTGGAGCTCTTTCCTCTCTGCTAGATGGGATGTTGCCTGATGAATTGTTAAATAAAGCCAATAAGATCTTCAACATTCACTAAAGTTGAAAAAAAAATTAAAATTTTAAAAATTTAAAAAAATTTTAGAAAGTTTAAAATTTACTAAATTTTTGTTTCTTTACAGCACTTAATAATTATTTGTTCAATGGCAAAGAAACACTAAGTAGGTTCTGATCCCTTATTCTGGGGAGTGGGGAACAGTGTTGAGATAGGTGAGATGTTAATCTTAGAGAACTGTGGTTTAGTGAAAGGACTATGGAAATGTAACCTGTTAGCTTTCCTTTACCATTTGGTTATAGATTTACTGAGCATCTATAGCTCAGCATGGTGGTTACAGGCATGAGATTAGGAGCCAACTTAGGTTCATATCTAAACATTTTTGTTCATTAGCTCCAGGCCTCATCTTCAGTTTCCTCACTTGTAAAATTGTGGTTGAACCTACTTCAAAGGGTTGCTGTGGGGGTAAAATGAAGTCATATTTGTAAATACTTCTGAAAAGTACCTATGACATAAAAAACACTGCTTGTAAAATATAAATAAAACAAGACAAAATACTTAGCAAGAGAGACATAGTTTCTATACTCATGGCATTAGTGATCTTGCCAATAATTCTTCATCGACTAATATTGTTCCCAAGGTACAGTGAAAGCACCAGATAAAACATGTCCCCAAGACAGCTTCCCATCCCCAAGGCAGCTTTTGATAGAATAAATAGGAGAAGAACAGGGGAGAATTGAACAGGAGAGAGAGTTAACCAACATTGAGATGCTCTCCAGTTAAGCACCCATGCAGTTTTCCCTTTTATTCACTAAGGCTCTTGAAAGGAGATTATCATGAGTGCACAAAAATACATGCATAAATCACAGAGGTGACCTGACAGGTACAGATATATCTCATTCAATGTAACAGATGTCTCTGTAGGTATACTGAGAGTCTTCAAATTAAATTATATTACAAATCCTCCAGTAGAGCTTGTTGTTTAAGGGAACCTATGATAAATCCATTTATAAGGGGACTGGCAATTAGCTGATTTATTTAATTTTTGTATTTATTTAGTTTATGGCTTTTGCATTAGATTTTATTTTTTTTAATTTTAATTTTTTTTAAAGAGTTTATTTATTTATTTGACAGACAGAGATCACAAGTAGGCAGAGAGGCAGGCAGAGAGAGAGGAGGAAGCAGGCTCCCCACTGAGCAGAGAGCCTGATGCGAGGCTCGATCCCAGGACCCTGGGATCATGACCTGAGCCGAAGGCAGAGGCTTTAACCCACTGAGCCACCCAGGCGCCCCAGATTTTATTTTTTTAAAAGATTTTATTTATTTATTTGACAGAGCGAGAGAGAGAATACAAGCAGGAGAACACAAGGGAGAGAGAGAGAAAAGCTGGCTCCCCCTGAACAAAGAGCACAATGTGGGGCTCTATCTCAGGATCCTGGGACCCTGACCAGAGCCAGAGGCATTTAGTTAACCGACTGAGCCACCCAGGTGCCCCTGCATTGGATTTTCAAGTTACACTTTATGTACTAATTTTTTCCTGAAACATAGATTACCTTATAATATTTGGATTTTTTTTTCTTAACTTTCTGAGATCAGATATTCTGTTTATCTTATCAATATGAGCACTTGGCATAAGAAGTCATTCACAACCGTTTGTTGAAATGAATAAACGACTACAGTATCATGTAAAAATGTGAAGTTTTTCATAAAAATATGAAATATGTTAAATTTTAGGTTTTGTTATTAAACAGTAAGTTTATCCTCAAATTAACAATAACTAAAATAAATAAATGTTCTAGAAAAAATTCAAATCTAGAAAATATTTGAAAAACAAATTGAACACAAATGTGTCATCTCTAAATTATGTAAGGAGATGAGTGTAGGCAGGAAAATCTCAAGAATCACAGCCATCCTTGATTTCATTCCCTTCTTTCCTTCTTGGGCTGCTAATTTCTATCATTTCACAGCACCACTTGGTTACTTAATATTCTAAAGGAAATGCAGGGCCATAGTAGATGGATCCAAATTCCCTTCATATTAAAATAAGACCCTTAGAGAAAGCTGAGTCCTCATGGAGAGTGCCAAGAGCCCAGCAGATTATTGGGACCCTGGCAGATACTCTGCAGTTGAATGTAGTTTTCAATCCAAGAAAGTATTCAACTCTACTCACTATACTCATAAATTTCCTAATTGAGTGCTCTTTCCCAAGATGTACCTGGCCATTTAAACCTTCTTCAGATTATTGGAAACTTCTTCCTACCACTGTAAATTCCTCATCTCCTGACATACCCAAAGTCAATCAAAGAGCTTATACCCTGGAAGAAAAGTAGAAGCCCTCATATAGAAATCCTCTGAAATTCTTGCTGCCAAAATTCACTGCATAAACACCCATGCTTCTCATCCTTTCTGCTACAATTGTGCCCTTTTTCCTAAAAGAAATATTTGTAATGGTGCTATGGATCATACCTTCGTCTGCTTCCTTAAGAAAATTTCTAAAGTCATTATTTCTTTATCTTCCTTATCTTTAACTATCTTTAATTTATTATTCTACATTGGTATCTTCTTAACAACATCAAACATTAGAGGAGGAGATGAACCATGAGGGACTATGGACTCTGAGAAACAAACTGAGGGTTTTGGAGGGGAGGGAGTGGGGGGTTGGGTGAGCCTGGTGGTGGGTATTATGGAGGGTACCTATTACATGGAGCCCTGGGCGTGGTGTATAAACAACGAATCTTGGAACACTGAAAAAATAAAATAAAATGTAAAAAACCCCACAACATTCAAAATTCTTACCACTCAATTTCTTCTTATGCCAGAAAAAAGGCAATGTTTTTTGGCCTCCATGTCTATTTTAGCTGAAATTCTTTTATTCACTGCCAACATAGCCAAGAGTCTTTGAAGAGTTATATATTCTGTCTCTTCTTTCTCTTCTACTCCTCAATTGAAGGTAACTGATTTTGCCCCAGCCACTCTATTAAAATGATTTTTTTTTTTGCAAGGACACCAATGATGACCTTGTCACAGATCCAGTGGAAAAATTTCAGTTGTTATCTTGCTTGATTTCCATGCAGCATGTGGCATTGTTGACCTCTTCTGAAGAATTTTTGGCCTTGGTTTTCCTTACTGTGCACTCTTGGATTTCCTTCTCCTTCTCTTCTGTTCTCTTTCTCCTTTCTCTTAAAGACTTTCTAAATGTTGATCTTTGTCTGTCTGTGCCCTTGCGTTTTATTTATTAATAGTAAATACTAAACTCTCTTCTGTATGCGCATCACTGTCTAGCACCTGTTTCACTTCTTACTCTGGACACTGTCCCTAGTGATGACATCCATTTCCATCACTTAAATTATCAACTGTGCTTGTGTTGCCAGATCTAGCATATAAAAATACAAGACATAATAAAAAATTATTCATTGTTTATCTGAAGTCCAAATTTAATTGGATGTCATATATTTTATCTGGCAGTCCTAACTGTATCAGAAGTCACAAACTCAAATGCCTTTAGGAGCCAGTCAGTTAATAAAAAGTATATGGAAAATAATGGTGGGGATTAGTCCAACTGAAAAGCATGTGCCCTATGATAAGACCTTCAAGTTAAATTCCATTCAAGCACCGGGAGGCGAACAAATCATGTCTAAGGGCCACATCTCGTCCAACACTACATGTCTGAAATGTCTAAAGTCTATAGCTAATGTTTCCTTCTAGTCCTATGTAGACAACTGTTTCCTAGATATCTCAACTTGGGTATTCTCCTGGGAACTCATGATGTACAAAAATAGCCAGAGTTATGACTCTCTAATACAATTTGGATCATGTCACTTTCCTATTTAAACCTTTAACTGACTTTTTATTGCTTTCAAGATAAGATCCAAACTCTTTGATCTGGTTTACAGGAATCTATGTGTCTTCAGGTTAGTGCCATTACTATCATCTTTGTCAGTATCTACCACTCAATGCTTAAATCTAAACCAACCAATTCCACTAACCTCAACAGATCATTTTCTCTCGGGCTTCTGAGACTCTGCTGGTACTCTTCTTTCTGCTTGGAGTCCTTCCTTTGTGTTTGTCCATTCTACCCATCTCTGTTTTGATGTGACTAGCTCTGGCCAATAAAATATGAGTAGAAGGGTCATATGTAAATTCTGGAAAGAAGTATTAAGGACAGCACATGCTTTGCCAGACCTGCTTTTCTCCTCTGTTGGTGTAAGAGTATATGTTTTGCTGGGTCCATAGCACATGTGGAAATTAACCATGCTTCTTTGTGAGCAGGGGCAGCTCCTATCTGAGTGTACTGCATATCAGAGATGTTTGATACAAATCTTAATTATAGTCATAGATGTCACCCCAAACAACCAGAAAAAAAAAGAGAAAAAAAGTTTTCTACCTCTCAATATTTTTAATATATAATAACTTTCTTTCTTTTTCAGCTGAGTAGACATGTGGGTCAGCCTATGTATTGGTAAATAGGTTTATTTTTTTGTGCCCACACAGCTTTTAATGAAGGTGACAGTTCTATGTGAACCAAAAAAAAAGAAAAAAAAAAAAAGAAAAATAAAGAAAGTGTACACATTAGTAACCAGAAGAATATTGATTTATTTGCTTTCTTGTGTTATTGTTTTAAAGGAAAAAATATTTGTGGGGGCATTCCATTAATGAAAAATATGCCTTAGAATAAACTGAACAAATCCTCATGCCAAACTGCAAGAATTTTCTTCACTATAGTTAAGTTCTTCTGATATATTTTTACATACAACATGTAATGCAATCAACTAAGTTACAGTGCTTGACTCCCATAGTATCAAGCTTTCCTGAATTTCCACAATGTGCAGAAAAAATTTTTTATGAAGACCCACACAATAAGATGATGCAGACTTAAGAATATTATTCAATGTCTTTTAAAAAAACGTTGATCGCCAAACCCAGTTGATGACCAGACTTGATTGGGGAGATGATCACACGTAGAGATGCTCCAGCTTCACTCTAGACCTTCCGAAATCTTGGAGCTGGGAGCCACTTATCTAAAGCTTTTGCTCTAGAGGAGTAGGTGATAAGCTTGGGGGCACTGACATTTCAAGAAAAGATAGTTTGATTATTAAGCAGTTTTTATTATCTTTCAATAATGATAATTGGATAAAGAATTAAAACAATGTACATTTTGTCAATTGAGAAAAGATGCTCAAATTGGTAAAAAAAATATGTGAAAAGATGTTCAAGTTTGTTCAAGTTTGGTAAAAGTCCATCTTTCAGATGAGGAGTAAGATAAAGATTTGTGATGTAATGAAGAGATTAATTTCATCATCAAGATGGAGGGTAACATAGTACTAGAAAAAGACATTATTTAACAAACTCAGCTCAAAATAAACTCAGAATTCAATAAATAAACTCAAAATTCAACAAATGTTTAATGAAAAGCTATTGGCTGTTGAGACCTCGATGTGTGAGTCATAGGGGACCTCAAGATAGGAGAGTGTAGGTTAGCAGTAAATTGACTACACAGGAAACGGACAGACATGAATTCAGATCTTGGCTCTGGCTTGTAAGAGGCATGACTAGCTGATGAAATTAACCACTGTAACACTTAGTTTTTCAGTCTATTTAATGGATATAAGTTCTATCTCATGGTACTTATATACAAATCAAATGACACAAAATATCCAGCACAGACCTTGACTCACTGTCACGTTCATTTAGTTCCATGAAGGAGATGTACATATGCATAGATGAATTTAACCTGAAATAATAAGCTTGATTGTATATCGTATCAGAATAAATTGGAGGAAAAGATGAAGTGAGACACCGAGTTCTGTCACTCAAAGGGGAAATGCGGTATGCAACATCAGGTATACTTGGAATTCGTGGTAGACAAAATAATTGCGGCCAATGTCTGGATCCCGATATTCTGTAACTATGTTACTTTACATGGGAAAAGGGAATTAAGATTGCAGACAGAATTAAGGTTCTTAATCAGCTGACATTAAAATAGGAGATTATGCAGGATTATTTGGGAGAGCCCAATGTAATCTCAAGAATCCTTAAATATACAGGGAGGCAGAGGAGTCAGGGACAAAGTGATGCAACCTAAAAATAATTCAACCAGACATTGTTGGCATTGAGTGGAAGGAGGCCAGCCATGAGCCAAGGAAAACAGGCGGCCTCTAGAAGCTGGAAAAGCCAAGAAAATGTATTCTTCCTAGAGCCTTCAGAAAGGAATCGGCCCTGCCAAAAGCTTGATTTTAGCCTTCAGACTCAGGACATTGGAACTGTAGGAAAATACATCTGTGTCTGGTTAAGCCAGTGGTTTATGGCAATTTGTCTCAGCAGCAGTGGAGAGTTCATACAGAACGAAACTAAGGAACTGGTTCTCCTGAGTGGGCATGACACACACAAAGGCAGGGGACTGTGACCCCCTGTGGCTGGTGGGGACTGTGGGGTTTCTTTACGTTCAGAGCACAGGGGCAAACAGGTGAGAGAATATGATCCAAAAGCAAGGGCAGGCAAGATATTATAGGACACAAGCATCCTTCAAAGGAAGGTAGGCTTTATCCTGAAGGCACCAAGGAATCCTTGAAGGGCTTTCATGATGAAGAAGATGACAGTGCACAAATGAGGAGACACTATCGAGAATGAAAAGAATTTAAATTACCTCATTTAATGTACCAAGAATAGATCATTATATCTTTTTGAGATGTGATCCAAATAACAAACTCATCCTAGTTTCTAATTCCCAGTTTTGTCTTCCGCTATTCTCTGAAGTATGTATTCAAATGATCATTTGCACTATTTTGATACTTATGCTGACCCACTTCAGAAAAAGCACCAAGATTCAGGTATAATGCAGTAGCATTTTGATTTTGTCTTAATTGGCCCCCCTCCTGATGACTGGCTGTCATATCTAGAAGTGGAATCTTCAAGCTAACTACCCCCTGTATAATCACAATCTGGAAAAATCATCTTACAGGCTGCCTATACCATTAATCAGCTTTTCACTGAAGGAAAAGAAGTGTGCTTTGTGGTGTAAAAGAAAGGATGACCTCAGAAACAAAAGAATTATTCATTCTTTCATTCAGTAGATTTTTAATGAGTTGCTATTTTGTGCTAGGCATTGGCTATCTGCTGGTGAAAAAACCATCTGTGATTCTAGTCCTCTAGGAGACGTGTGTGTGTGTGTGTGTGTGTGTGTGCGCCTTGGAAGATGGATATTAAATAAGTGAATACTTGCAAAGAATATATATTTAGGGTTCATAATAAAGGCTGGGAAAGAAAGGAACAGGGGAACTTGAAAGAAAGAGAGAGCAGAACAGAAAGATGGGAATGTGTCCTTTAGCTTGGGCAGTCAGGAACTTTCTGAGGAAGTAATATTTGCAATAAAACCTGATAATGGGGAGGTACAACTCAGAAATAGGGAGCCAAAATTTCCTAACAGAGGGAATATTGTCCTGAGTGTGGAAAGAAGATCCTTAAGCCCTCGAGTTTGAATAGAGTGGGGGCCAAGAGCAGACCTAGAGAAGGCCAGGACCATCAAGTGCCCACAGGCTCCTGAAGTCTTAAGTACAGCTGGAAATAAATGGGCAACTGTGGTCTAGTTGCTCAACATTTCTGGACTTCTGGTATTTTGTAAAAGGAACAGATGAAATTTGATGTTCTCTAATACCCCAAATCAAAAGTGAAAGAATGACATATCCATTCTGTTGTCACCTAAAGAGTAAAACGATAAAGGCAATGTCTGTTTTGATTGTTGCAAAAGCCTGGGTTTTTAGCAAATATTTATTGAGGACTTAATTTATGCAGGATGCCAGGAGGAGCATGAGCAGTGAAATGCATCAGCATCTGCTCTCTGGGCGAGGTTGTTACTTCTGTTGTCTCTTGTGGCTCCGTAGGCTGGTCGGTAGGAAGAATCTCCAAATACCACCACCCACAGACCACTTTTACGGGATCACTGAGAAACTGAGTACAGCTTCTGAATATCTCGAACCTACCCCAAGACCTCAAGATGCTGTTCTGACTTCTTAAGCCTCCTGCCCACAGGCTAGTTGTGATCATCTTGGTTATATCACACTTGGGAAAGGATGGGCGGGTTTTCCTGCACCTCCTTGGCCCCTCGGGTGCTTTGCTTCCTTCCCTGAATCTGAAGATTCAGGGAAAGGTGAAGAGCTGGGAGCACCTGGTCAGGTCAGTATAGATAGAACACAGTCTTTAAGTTTCCTGCAGTGTCTGTTGTGGGTAGATGATTTAAAATAACTGGATATAGCTGAGGATGATTTCTGGAAAAAAACCATGTGATTCTCTCCAACACCTAAACACATCCCAGAAAAAGAGAATCTGGATGGTGGGTGGAGAGACTGTTAACCGAAATGCCTAGAGAGTTGTGTTCCTTGACATAAAGAGGGAGAATTTAGCTCGAGATTATTCAGACAGGAATGTCAGGATCTAAAGTTAATCTTTGACATTCCACTTTGTCTTGCCCCATTTTCTTCGCAGTCATCATGAGGCAGAAGGGACCATGTTCGGCTGCCTCTGTTAGCTAACTTTTGCTTGAAGCCACATTTTAAATGGAACCTTTGTTCTTGCTGTTCATTGTTAAATGATTGCCATGGAGGGGGAAATTAAGAACAGCATATCTGGAGATGCCTGGGTGGCTGAATGGGTTAAAGCCTCTGCCTTCGGCTCAGGTCATGATCCCAGGGTCCTGGGATTGAGCCCTGCATCAGGCTCTCTGCTCAGCATGGGGCCTGATTCCCTCCCCCACCTCTCTGCCTGCCTCTCTGCCTACTTGTGATCTCTTGTCTGTCAAATAAATGAGTGGATAGAATCTCTTAAAAAAAAAAAAAGAACAGCATTTCTGTAGCAGTCTTCACTTGTGTTCTTATCATCAAGCCAAAGAAAGCTCTTGTTAAGTGGATATGGGGTGACAGAAGGTAAAGTACAACCCTCTAGGGGTAATGTCCAAACTCTTAGTTCTCATTTCCTTTTTTTTACAATTTTATTGGCTGAATTATAAACTTTCTTATTACGATTTCTTAATTACAAGTAAATATGCTTCTGGGGAGGAAAACAGTATTGTAAGTCAAATTAAAAGGAAATACACTAGATGTGTCAGAGCAAATGAATGTCAGTGAAGGCAATTCCTTTAATACTGTACGTGTAGACTTTATATAGTATGTGTGTGTATATAACAATGAGATTTATTTTTTTTCTTTTAATCAGAGAAAGAGAGAGAGAGGCAGAGGGATAGAGAATCTTAAGCAGGCTCTGTGTCCAGTATGGAGTCCAAAGCAGGGTTCAATCTCACAACCCCGAGATCATTACCTGAGCTGAAATCAACAGTCAGATGCTTAACCAATTGAGCCACCCCAGCACCCCAAGGTTGATTTATATTTAATAAGAGCTGGGACTAAAAAATGACAAAGGCTGTACCTTGTAATTTTGGAGTTTCAACTAAATTTTGACCTCTCAAAATTTTATCACCTTGATTGATAACTGTTGTTCTTATTTGTTTTTTGATATTTTCCTAGGTTTTTATTTTTTATTATTTTTTTTAAGATTTTATTTATTTATTTGAAATAGAGAGAGAGAGATCACAAGTAGGCAGAGAGGCAGGCAGAGAGAGGGAGAAGCAGACTCCCTGCTGAGCAGAGAGCCCGATGCGGGCCTCCATCCCAGGACCCTGAGATCACGACCTGAGCCGAAGGCAGAGGCTTAACCCACTGAGCCACCCAGGCGCTCTTTCCTAGGTTTTTAAACTGTTGACACCACTCAGATGAGCTTATCCAGAGTAAGTGCAGAGCCAGGGAAGAAGGGAGAAAAGCCAGGATGAGACAATTTTGTGCCTCAGCAAACAGAGCTTCAGCTCAGGTCCCCAAGAAAGTTGTCAAAAAATCTGCACTGTCTTGTCTAATAGGACACAGGGAAGCTGGGCTTTGAATGAGCACTTGGCACGACAGTTAGAATCTTTAGAATGGATTGATATACAATACCAGGCAAATAGTAAGATTTGGTAAATCATAGTCTGGGTGTTAGTTGTTCATTGCTTCTTTTTCGAAGTATTCCTGAGATGAGACTACCTCCCCAAAATAGAGTTGCATTTAATCCTGAGGATAATCTGATCTTTTTATACAGTCTGGTGATAGTTCTTTTGGTTATTACCTCATCTGAGAAGTAGATGGACATGTGGGAAGCATGTTAGACTTTGCAGCTACCTTTTCCTTTAGTGGCTCATGGAATCATGTGGCCTATTAGGTTGAGGATGGGGCGATGGCCTTCCCCAGCAGATAATGTAAACATCTTTCTCATTATCATCCAATTATGGGGAATGCTGAGAGCACAATTGTGCTTCAGAAGAAAAAAAAATATTTTATTTTCTCGAGGAACAGGAATCTGATATTCCTGCTGCTCATAATTGGGCCAGGTGTGATGAGAACCTTCCTGATCCATCCTTGAGATTTCAATGTTAGAGACATTGTTAGGACAGAAATATAAGGTATATCCTGAGTTGAAGCCTAGGGGGAAGAGACAGGAGTAGAAGGAGGATTTGACTAATCAGGTACTAGACTGTGGTCTGAAGGTAGTGCTGCCTACCAGTGGGTATCAGGTGGATTGAGGGGATTTGTCGTGGGCGTTGCTCATGCGTTCAAGGCCAGAATCACCTTAGAACTTCACCCATCTGGCTTTGGGAACGAAACCTTCTACTGTCTGCATTTAAACCGACTGGGCAGCTCTCAGGGAAGAGTGGGGCCTTCAGTGGCTTCTCAGAGAGGACAGCCTGCAGTAAGAGTGAGGGGAACCCTGAAATTTAGTGGGTTTTGGGGAGAGCCATTTGCACTTGGAGGTTTAACTGGGCATGTCTCAACAGGAACAGTGAGGTTGGACATCTCTAATAAGACTTCTGCCTCCTCCCTGAATCGATCCAGATGAGCTTTCTACAAAGCCCCTCTTTGCTACATACATGGGTAGTATGCAGATCAGACTCAGTAATGCTCCAGGTACAGCTTACAAAGTGTGATACCTTTACTGTGTGAAAATAGTCAAGTGTCCTCTTCTGTGCTTTGTGCCTTGAGGAGTAGCAGAAAGGATTACCCAGAAACAACAGAGAATCATTTGTCTTTTTAGTCACCAGGTGTTTTTTTTTGTTGTTGTTGAGTGCTTATTTTTCCCTGGTGCTGAGGCTGGCATTGGATATCCCCTTGTCCAAAAACCAAATGTGATTCTAGTCCTCTTGGAGACTCCAGGTGTGTGCATGTGTTTGTGTCTGTGTGTTGGGAGATGGTCGTTAAACCATTAAATGCACAAAAATACTTATTTATATTTTGTGATAATTTGTGAGTAGGAAATGAACAAAATGCTTTTAGAGAAAAGGAAGTTGGGGCAAAAGAGAGGGTGTAGCTGTCCAATGTTCCACTGGGTAAGCAGGAACTTTGCACTCACAAAGCACCTTTTCTTGTTACAATGTTTGCATTGTGCTTTTTGGCTCTATTATAATTTTATGCACTGCTGTTCATTATTTGAACATGACCTTTCATCCCAAGCATGGTTTGTACTCATTTTGAACAATCTAAAAACATCACATTTGGGGTGGTTACCAAAAACAATGATTGTGTTTTATTTCTGCCATCTGCTTAGTTATTGATCCTTGATGATGTGCCATTAGCTAAATCTCTATTAATTAAAAAAATAATGTTCTCCTGCTCACCTAGCATCACAAATTGTCTCATTAGCATTATTTTTTCGATGATCCTTTATTGTAAGGCCCTGTGGGCCTTTAATTCATTGGACAGATGGATCATTCTAAATTGTTTTAGGATCTAACAGGGAAAGATATGCAAATTATGAGGGTCTTTTTCACACACCATCATATTTAAACCTCATTTCATTTCTGAGACGTCTTGCTACTCCCATCTTACAGATGAGGAAAATAATGATCAAAGAAGAACAACTAAAATGTCGACAAATACTTTTATCTAATGTCAAAACCCAGCTCTCCCGATACCAGGGTTAGTGAAAGTGTCTCTTTTGGCCCCATATTCTCTGCTTCCCATGCAGGTTTGTTTGCAAGATCAGTGGCCTTTCACACTTTGATTACTGTTGACTTGATAGATCTTATTAATAATTTTTAGACTTTTCTTTTTGGACTCATTTCTCTTTATCAGCCTAGCTGGTCATTCAAGATCATCAGTTGCCCATGGATGCAGTTGCATTGGTAAGATGCTTCATTTCATTTTAGCACATTGTTTTCTTCTGTAAAATGTGCACTTAGTAGCACCTTCCTCATGTATGTGTGTGTGTGTGTGTGTGTGTGTGTGTGTGTCTATGCCTCAATGGGAGCAGTGAGATTTGGACACCTCTAATTTTATATATATATATATGGTGTTTTCAGAAGTGCCTGCTGCACAAGTGTTCAGCAAACCTGTTTTTTAGTCTTTACCTCTCAATATTATGAAGAAACTCATTAATTTTTTCCAAATATGGACTTGCAATGTCTAAGAAATATAAAAAACTGATATTCATGAAGGAATGCTCCATGTTATGGTTTATCCCTTAGTCACTACACATGTCTCACCCTTTAAATGCCATCAAAATGCCCAATCTTAAAAGCATATAAACTGGATAAAAAGAAGCCAAGTCATGGGATCTTGACATCTGCAAAAACTCCAGATTCCACCTGTCAAAACTCCTCTTTGGAGATTTTCCTCTGCCCTTGATATACCTTTATAATGACTTACCCTACTCTTAGTTCATGTAGAGACTGAATTTGGACTGGGAAACTGGCTCCATCACCAAATGGTTTCAGTAGCTGTCCTGGTTTAGAAATTATAGCAAGGGGCACCGTCTACTGTCACCCAAGCCCCCTTTCCCAGAAAAACAGAGATAAGACATCAATGCCTTTTCTTTCTCCTCAACTTGTCGTCAACTTCTGACCCTTTTATTATTCATTAAAATATCTCTGTAAGTGAAGACCAAAGATGCTTGGATTGCTATGGTTTAGAAATAACAGCCAAGTGATAAAGGCTAAGTTGGAACAATTGATTAAGAGGAGAGCCTTGTATTAGCAGATACCATTTGTGACATTCCTAGCCTCTTTTGTCATTGGAAGTCAGTGAAGATTGTATGCACAGTGTAGAGAAAGGGAAAAAAAAAAGTCTGTGAGTTTGGTGATTTCTGACTCTGGATATTGGCTTTGCTAATGACCAGGCTTGTGATCTCAGGTCCAGGTCGCTGCTCTAAAGGTGGGTATCCTCACTTGTCAAAAAAATACCTGCTACGTTGTAGGTAGTTGTTAGGCATAATGAAAAATGTCAGTTACAGAATTTAGCATATGAGAGGCACTCAGAAATGATACCTCTTATTAGTATCCAGAAATACCAAGTATATATAACTGTAGTCCGCAAAATAAATGATGTTACTATCCAAAGAGAAATCTTAAATACATGAACAAAGAGTTGCTTCTTAATCATTACGAGATTACTCATGATCTCTTTGCTCCTAAATACAATGGATATGTTATTTTAGGCCTCTGTGTACTTGACATCTCATTACCTCTTGTTACTGTAACCACTGTCTCCCTGGAAAATTCTCTTTTCTTGGTTTCCATGGTACAAGACTGGCCAGAATTCTGATAAAATGCATTTGAAAATTGGCTCCGATCCTGTGCTGAATTCCGGTTCTTCAATGGGGAAGACTAATGTAATTATCTTCTACAGGAGGAGTGGTGGGGTCGGGTGAGATGGAAGTAGGAAATGCTCCCTCCCCTAGCCTGCACCTTGGGATTTGGTGGGGGGCTTCTTTAGTTCTGTGTATGATCAGCTGATACCAGTTTCACTCTCTCTAGTAATGTATTTCTGTGTGTGTGTGATAGTGCATAACAATTGAGACATATATTTTTTCTGTCTGCCTCCTAATGACATGACCCTAAATTTATGATGAACCTCTATATTTCAAGGTTGGATTTTGCATCTCATTCGCCATGTTAAGCAAGGGTTTAATGGTATTTGTATTGTGCAGGATTCTGCACTGGAACTCATTTTGCATACAGGAGGAGTGTGTAACTTCAAGATTAGAAGCGTGGCTCTGGAGCCAGATTGCTCGAGTTTGAATGTTGGCTTTAACCACCTAAGTGTGCCTTAATTTCCTCATCTGTAAAATGGGTGCAATAACAGTATTACCTTCTAGGATTGTTGTGGGAATTAAATTTGTTAAATAATGTGAAGTATTTCAAAACCATTCCCAGTACAAGACAAATGCCTAACAAATGCTATATGTTATTAATATTATTCCACATAAATTCTCCTTGGACAATCTTTTCCATATTCAGATGACCTTTATATCTATTCCTCCAACCCGGTCCTTCTGGACTTCCAGGCTTATTCCCCCCTCATAGTTGAATATATTCATTTGGACATAGTCCTGTAGATGTCTCAAATTCAACACATGCAAATTAAAAAACCATCATTTTTTTTCCCCCAAATGCCTTATTTATGATATCCCCAGTTCAGGTCAAGGTACCATCATCCCCAGGCAGCATCTAAGCCAAAACCTGGATGTTATCAAGACCCCTCCATCACCATATTTGCTAGTTATCATGTCTGGTCTTTAAATATCTTTCCAATATGTCTCTTTTTTTCCCCCATCCCCACTGCCTCTTTCTTATTTCAGGCCATTATTTACTGTTTGATCTGTGCAAACCCTTTGCAAATGATTTCCTTGCTTGCAATGTTACCTGATTCTGATCCTTATTCTTCATAGGTGTTATACTGAAGACTCTACAGGAGAATCTGAACCTATTAATCCCTGGATTGAACCTTTCAGGAGCTGCTAATATTTCTGATTAAAGCCTCAGCCCTTGGTTTTAAGACATTTACAGCATGGCCCAAGTTACCTCTCCTGCCATAGAATTTGGCTCCCAATGCCCCCGCCCAAGGAACCACTTGCAGTTCTCTGGATGTAACTAACTATCTCAGTCTCTAGTACTTGGCATATGTGGTCTCTTTTATAGAGAGAATTCCTGTCCTTTCTTCCTTTTCAGATGATTAATTCATCCTTGTCCATTAGGATTTTGTATTTGACGTTAGTTCTTCTGTGAAAGCTTCTCTAATAACTAGCGTTAAGTTAGGGGCTCTTCCTAAATCTCCCCCAACACACAAATCAGCCCTGTGTGGCACTTGTACTGTATAGTGTCATGGACTGACTTACTAGCTATGGAGCCAGACTGCCTGTTTGAAATCCTTGCTCTTTCTCTGGCTTGATGAGCTTGGATCCCTTAAACTCTCTATGCCTCTCAGAGATATTCATAGAACCTCCCTAGAGTAGGTTGGCAAATTGGTCACAAATTCTTCCTCTCCCTGTATAGAGCCTTTTGTAATATGGCTTTATAATTTCCTCCATCAAAGGCAAACTCTTTCTTTCCCCCTTGAATCTGGGCAGACCCTGTGACTTGGTCTAGTCAATGACACAACTGTAGCTAATGGGTACCCAGTAGAGGCTTGAGGAGTGTTGTAGGGTGTCACCTGCTTTCTCTGGCCGCTCTTAACAACTCTGCAACTACCACCAAAGAAGAAGTTTGAGCCTGTCTGCTGGATGATGAGGGAACCCAAGTACACGTGGGGATGAGTTGTCCCCTCTACTCCAACTGCATGACATGTGAGTTAAACTATATCACTCACTGCCCGCTGGCCACAGATGCATGGTTATGTCCAGCTAAACACTCCCTAAGCTGGCGGACCACAGAACTGTGGCTAACCAAATGATTGGTATGGTGGGCTGCTAAGTTTGGACTAGGATTTTTTTTTTTTTAAAGATTTTATTTATTTATTTGTCAGAGAGAGAGAGAGAGAGAGCAAGCGAGCGCACACAGGCAGAGTGGCAGGCAGAGGCAGAGAGAGAAGCAGGCTTCCTTGCTGAGAAAGGAGCCCGATGCGGGACTCGATCCCAGGACCCTAGGATCATGACCTGAGCCGAAGGCAGCCGCCTAACTGACTGAGCCACCCAGGCATCCCTAGGATTTTTTTTTTTTAATGGCAAAATTAACATAGATGCTTTTATGCGACTGGGGGGGATTGGATAAATTATTACTAATGTACAAAGGGCAGAGTCAGTCACTCTGCCCACAGTCACTCCCATAGCCTGTATACATCTCCCCCTTGATTGCCAGCTTTTGGAAGGCAGGAATTCTGGTTTTCCTTTATTATAGCCTCTGTACCTCACACAGTGCCTGGCTTGATACATGCTGAATGACGAAGTTATGTTCTTGAGATTTGATTTCTAAGCACAGATCCTGCTTATATATGAAGAAATCAAGGTTCAGAGATAATGAAATGCACCCATTCACTTGTGCCTCTCCATCAGCATGACCACTCTGTATTATTTTATTATGCCAAACTTTTACCTACCAGAGCATTGGTTTGATAATATAAAAGTTCATCTGCTACCAACATTTTCCCAGTATAATCCTATTGCTACTGACGCATCATGCTGTCTGACTTATCCAAGTAATCTTTTCCTAGGAGGAGGAAAAAGATCTTTTGAATAATTAATGAGTTCTGTTTCATCAGACTCTGGTTACATATGAATGAATGGAAGAGAATATTTTGATAGGTGTTCTAATCATTGTGGATAAAAGTTAGATATTTTCCAAAAATCAAAAAAGGAAATAAAAATGACTTGTCATGGCATACAACCTTGTTACTCCACAGTTTAGCCACTACATCTCATGTCTTTACCCCCATATCCCCCACCCATATCTTATGCTTCCATGACTAAGGATGTATCCTTCATTGCATTTCCCCAAACTCTCCCCATGTCAGCAAATGCATGTTCTATGGGCACCCGCCATTTCAACACAGTCAGATTTTCATTCTTTGATACCACTTATTATCATCACCTATCTGAAAGAGTCTAGACTTCAGAAGACCCAATGGCTGAGACTTTGAAGGTCTGTCTTTTTTCTTTCTTTTGTCTATTTGTTGACAGGTTAACTAACACCTGAACTCGAACATCAAATAATTCATCTCTTTTGACAAGTGTGCATGTGGCAGTCTCACTATTCAGTCCTGACAGATTGTCAACCTAGTTTTGAATTATCCAGGCTCAGAACTGTGGCAATTTTTTTTTTCAACTTAATCTAAAAAAATTTTTTTTCTTGCTTTCCCTACAGTCTTTCTAATTTATATAAAGGGTTTAATTTTATAAACACATTTTAAAACAAAATAAATTGAACATAACTCCCCCAAATGTTAATTTATTGAAAAATCTTAAATATACGAAGTTAAATAACTTCTTAATCAGCAGTATAACACAGTATTTTGTATATACACACATAAACAAAGAAATTCAAATTTGTCTTGTCTCTTAAAATGAATTTAATCTATTTGAATGGAATATTTGGAGAAATATGATGTAGAACGAAATTTAGTTTTTAGCTCTGCCCAACTTTTGATTAAAAAGGACTCTCTAGAGGGCGCCTGGGTGGCTCAGTGTGGTAAGCCTCTGCCTTCAGCTCAGGTCATGATCTCAGGGTCCTGGGATCAAGCTCCACATCAGGCTCTCTGTTGGCAGGGAGCCTGCTTCCCCCTCTCCTTCTGCCAGCCTCTCTGCCTACCTGTGATCTCTGCCAAATAAATAAATAAAATCTTAAAAAAAAAAAAAAAGGACTCTCTAGAAACATTTATTTAGTTACAATAAAGTCATTTTTGGACAGTTTCATTCAACCTGCTCCAATAGATACACTGGCAGATTCTTACTCCCCAAGGATCTATTTTTAGTCTAAATGCAATATGGTGAGCAATTAAAGAAAATACAAGGATACAAGGTATAAAGTGGCTTGGAATTTAACAAATTTCTCACCCACTTAGAACATACAGTTCAAATATGGAACCCAGAGATATGGAATGTAGGTAAACCTTTTCAGCACTGACTTCATGAATGATACTCTAAGTTCTTACAGAGCCCCCTGGTTAAACTAAATCTGTGTTCTGCAGCAAATCCCCTAATCACGTCTCCTGCCACATAGAAAACAGAGCCAGTAGATTTCCTGAAGTCCACAAGTACGGGGAAATGTGGCTAAATGATATAATAACTTTACATTTATAATATGGACTTATCCTGCATGACAAAGTTGCAAGGCAAATCTGCAGTTCGTATGGCAGTAATCCAGCTTATATAAACTTGGCAGAGCTTAGAGCACCAAGTGCTAAAATATGTCAGATGATGAAAGTTTGTGTCCTGGGTGCATCCCATGCTCCTGGTAAAAATTCAAGTAAGTTTCTTACTTGCCATTGACTTTAGTTTCTTCATCTGAAAAATGGGAATAATAAAATCTGAATTGCCTACTTTTCAGAGTGGTAGAAGACCAAATCAGCTAGTGAATATAAAGATTCTACAGGAATGTCAGCATGAACCTTCCTGCCCTGAAATGTTTACCTTATTTTTGTTTTATGACATGTTAATATTCCTTTGAATGTGAAGATCTCAAAGGAGATTTTTTCCCTCAATTATTATCATACTGAGAGATCAGGAATTGCAAAGAAATTTGCAGGTGTAGTCAGATGATCAAGGTTGAGGATATTTGCTGCTTGCTTAAATAGGCAATAACAATTCTATCCATTTGAGTAGGGACTGGCTAAAAGGGAAACAGGGTCATCTCATTGGTGGGGTGGGGGATGCAATGAATTGAATCGGTTGTGATTATAACACTAGCCTCCTCTCATGACCAGGGAGTGCTGATTGCCTCCAAGGTACCCAAGTAAATTACACCAGTGTCTTATTGAGGAGAGTGTCTCACATTTTGATTGGCATGTCTGGAACCACTTGAAGATGTTTTAAAATGAGGATACTGATTCAGCAGGGCTGAATTTCTAAATTTATGATGAGTTTCCAGATGATACAGATGTTGCTGGATGGCGGACCCCACACTTCTGGTGTAGGGTGGTGATTTCTCAAAGTAAGTTCTTCAGGTATGTGTTAGCTCGGACTGCCATAACAAAATAACACAGATTGCATGACTGCAAAATGAAAATTTATATTCTCACAGATCTGGGGACTGGCAAGTTCAAGATCAAGTTTCTAGCAGGATTTGATTTCTGATGAGGGCTCTCTCTTACTGACTTGTGAATGGTTGCTTTGTCTTCACATGGCCTTTCCTCTGAGTGATCTGTCTTCTTCTTATAAGGCCACCAGTCCTATCTAAATTATGGACTTTAGTTGATAATAATACAACATCAATTGTAACAAATGTACCCCCTTTGATGAGATATTAAGGGATCTAATACCTTTATAAAGTAAGCTAAAAATACTATATAGTAATATATGTGTAAATATTTTATCAAGTAATATAAATATATTAAAGATAAAGTAAGATATTATATAGTAATATATAAATATTTTATAAAGTAATACAAAGATATTAAAGATAAAATAAGATATTAAAATAGGGGAAGCTGGGCAGGGGGTGGGGGGGAGGGAGTAGAAAGGCGTATAGGGGAACTCTATAAACCTAAACCTGCCATAAAATATAGTCTAGGGGCGCTTGGGTGGCTCAGTGGTTTAAAGCCTCTGCCTTCAGCTCTGGTCATGATCCCAGGGTCCTGGGATCAAGCCCCACATCGGGCTCCCTGCTCAGCAGGCAGCCTGCTTCCTCCTCTCTCTGCGTGCTTCTCTGCCTACTTGTGATCTCTGTCAATAAACAAATAAAATCTTAAAAAAAATAAAATATAGTCTATTCATTAAGCAAAAATTAGATTCCAAAACGTCCCTCCTAAATGCAGTGACTCCACTGAGGAGGTTGGAGAACGGAGGCTTCCAAAGCAAGCCTTTCAGGGATTCTTAGGTCTGATAAAGTTTATGAGAATGATCGGGTAGAAACTGAAAGCTCCAGTCTTACCATCTAATGGTCATGGTTTCACATCTCACAGCAGCACCTCTTTGCAGCCGGCTGATCTTGGACTACTTAACCTTTCTGAGTTTTATTTTGAAATCAGAGCAAAAATAATTCCATGCAGTAATTCTTCTGAGTACTAAGTGGTATAATGATGTAGAATTTTTAACACAGAACATGCATCATAAGCACTTCAATAAATACTAGATACAAGTTTTGTTATTATTATTATTGAGTCCTGGTACACAAGAAGGAATTGTGCTGAAAGAAGGGGCTTTCAGAAAAGACCAGGCAATGATATCAGCAATAAAAGATTGGGACAACAATAAAAGTAATCTTAAATGCTTCCCCAACATTTCACATTTTATATATAGCTTTCACTTTCATTACCTGACTTGATCCTGACAATGACCTTGTGCAGCCGAAATTCCCCTTTTAGCAGATGAGGAACTGAAGCTCAGAAACGATCAGTGATTTTCTGAAGGGCACAGAGCTGGGAAATGTCAGAGCCCAGAGCATCCAAATCCTAGGTCATGGTGGTGGTATAATGTAGTAACTAAGTTTGGGGGCTCTTGAGTTGGCCTGGTGGGCTCAAATCCCAGAGATCACGATTACTATTGGTGTTAAGTTGACAAACCTGTTCACCTCTCTGAGTCAGAACTTCTTCACTAGTTAAATAGGGATAATAACAGGGCTTACTTTGTAACGTTTCACAAGGATGAAATGAAATGGTGTTTATAAAATCTAAGCTTAAAGGCTGGCACATAATGAGTTTACTATTCTCTGCATTTTTTTAAAACATCGTTGCTGGAGGGAACGAGTTTACTCTTCTCTGCATTTTTTAAAACGTCATTCCTAGAGGCAACAATATGCATCCATGTTACATGAAGAGTGGCCTAAGATTAGTTATAGAAAATGTGGGCAACTTTGCACGTATGTCTTGGGGGACTGGATTGGGGTAGGGACTAGAAGTGTTATAGCTTTTAAGGAGGAGCAATGGGATGGCAGGACTTGGTATGGCACATGAACCCCTTCTCTATCACTATACAATCTCCCAGTAGGGAGATCACATAAGCCAGGCAGTCACCCTGGCCTTTTAGTCCCAAATATCAGAGATGATAGTAATGGTTGGCAACAAAAAGATGGCTTTCACTGTGATATCTGGGATTGATGGAGGATTTGTGTAAAGAGGTTCTGAAAATGAATTTCATGGTAGCTAAGTTCCCACATGAATATTTTGGAAACAATATATGGCAAATTTACTGAGCGCAGTGTCCTCTTTACCTGATTTTGTTGCTTTCTTTACAACTAGTCCAGGGATAGACACTTTGTAGGATCAGAACAGACAGATGATCAACTGACAAGACTTGAGAAGAGAGTTGGCCCCACACAGTATTCTGTGTATTTTGTAGATGGAAGAGGAGTTGTATATTGCTTCCCACACTGTGAAGGAAGGTTTGGTAGACCTGTCAAAGAAAATGCAGTGTTGCCTTTTCTTCTTTGAGTCATCCTAACTAAATATAATGACGGCTGCTAACTCTTATGATGTTGATAATAATCATGGTAGCTCTTACTGAGTTTTCTTATGTGCCAGAAGCCATTCTAAACACTCTACATACATTGCTTTATTTAATTGATTCCAACAGCTAACTGAAGTAGACATTAATTTTTTTTTACATTGTTGAGATGACAAAGGGTGGTTATTAGCTCTTGGACACACAGTTACTAACAGTTGGGACTGGGATTCTCACCCAGGCTCCTGGACTCCAATCAATACACAAAGGTCACATTAGATGTCATATGATGGAAAATGATGGAATGTAGAGCTGGGTAGGTATTAGTGATCATCTAACAGTACAAGTTGTGAGATTGTTTTCTGGAAAGAGTTGCCATAGAATTAGAGATTCTTGTGTGCCAAGCACAGCCCTAAGCCCTTTACATCTATCAGTTACCTTCAATCTTCACAACAAACCAGTAAAATCGGTACCATCATTATCCCATTGTTACAGCTGATGTAAATAATTTGCACCAAGTCACAAAATTAGTGGAACTAGGATTTGACCCCAGGCATTGGTGGTGTTAGCATCAATCCCCTTAACCATGAACCAAAAGAGGAGTGAGAGACCTCACAAGACCCCAAGTGAGTCACTCCTGGGATTGGGGAGAGGAGGTAGAGCAAGAAAATGTCGTATTTTGGAGACGTTGGAGTAAGGGGGATTTCATCTGGAGACAGTGTGTGTATGGGGGGGGTGGGGTGTGTCTACAGGGAAAATGGACGGTTTTGCAAACATTTAGAAATGGCTTCAACCCAGAGGAAATGTGAAGTCCTTTTGCTGAGAGAACTGGTCAACTTGACCTTTCTTCTCAAAAGAGGCTTCATGCAACACTGTAGTGAGGATTTTATTTATTTATTTATTTTTTTTTTTCAAGTAGTAACCATGGCCACAATTGGTTTACTGGTTTGTCTTTATCTTCCCAAACATTACCAGCTTTGGTTTGCTTAAGAGGGTAGATAACCATGGGGGTGGTGAGGAAAAACCCCCCTGCGGCTGCCAGGGAGCCTTCCAATGAAACCTTCCTAGGGACGCTTGTCCAAAACGCCTCCCAATCTCCTGCACCTCCAGCCCGCCCCCCACCCCCCGCCATCCAAGGTTGCATTCTTCATCTAGGCCTTGTCCCCCGCACACCCTGGCGGGCAGAGCCAGCGTTTCTCAACACGTAGCCAAGTCGCATGACTGGTTCTAGCTTCAACTGGGAAAGTTTCCTGTCTCGGAGTTCTAGGAGTTCCTGGCTCTCTGCCCGGTTCTGGAGAAGGGCATCTCCTTGCGCTTCCCTGCTGGTGTCCTTCCGACTCGGCCCAACTTTTGTGCACCATCTCCAGTCTAGCTGTCCGAGTTGAGCCCCTGCGGAATTCACCTGCGCGTTCTCCGCCAGGCGCCGCATAGCAAGAAGGGGTCCCCGAGGCGCCTCTCATAACCCGTCGTCCCCTCTGGTCTCTTTCAGGTCTGGCCGCTCGGTGGCAGGAGCCACCGCGCCAGTCCCCCGGGCGGTGGTGACTTGGCAGCAGGTGGCAGGGACGGCGCGGAAACGCGCGAGAGGAGGGGGCGCGGCGCTCTCGGGTGTACAGTGCACGGCGCCCGCTTCCAGGCCGCCCGCGCGCCCCCGCTGCCCAGCGCCGCGCAGCGCCCCCGGCGCCCCCCGCCGGCCTCCGCCGCACCTGCAGCCGGCTCCGCGCGTCCTGCCCGCCGCCGCCGCCTCGCGCTCCCAGCGCCGCGGACGCCCCGGGCCGAGCGGCGAGTGCGCTCCGGTGCCAGACCGGTCAACACACGCCTCTGGGCCGCCGACTCTCGAGTCCCGCTCCTGCACCCTGCGTCCCCGAAGATGAATGTGAGGAGGGTGGAAAGCATCTCGGCTCAGCTGGAGGAGGCGAGCTCCACAGGCGGTAGGATGCTTTAAGCATGAGAGCGGGCGCCCTTCTTCCCCTCCTTCCTTCGCGAGCTGAGACGGGGACCCCCTTCCTCGCCTGGGGCTGGGGACGCTTGTTGCCTTTGCTGCATGAGAGATGGCCACCCAGGCGGGACTGGGAAGGAGAGGTGGGAGCGGCGGGGATGGGGATACCAAGGAGGGGGGGGGGGGGTGCACGCAAGGTCCAGGTCGGGAAGAAGAGCTGTTTGAAGTGTGTGTGAAACTCGCTGGTGGCGGGGTCCCCTGCGATCTGATCCTGTGCCTACTTTTGCCTTCTCTGAAAATTTCCCATGTTGTTTATGCATCGGCCAGATGACTGCAGACCACACACTTCCTTCCCCTAACACCTGGGGAGAAAAGAGCTGAAATAGTATTGATCCTCTTCATCCACTTTTCCTTTATGCTCCCAAACATTTCTTCATTAAAACTCTATTTTGGTTTCCTGGTAACATACAGGCGGAATGTTTCTCGGGTCAGATTCTTCAGCAGGAGCGTGCGTCTTGTTTTATTGCCAGCCTCAGTTTAGTGTGTTCAGAGAAAATGGTCTTCAGTGACACTTGGAAATAATTTATATACAGTACAGCCTTGGAAAGGTACCCGGTCCTCTTTTGCAAGGTGTTTGGCTTTCAGAGTAGCCTATATTCTGCGAAAGCAAGGGAAGGACATGGTTTGATGAGTTTAGTGGGATCCATCGTGAAACGGGATGAGATATCCCGCCTCCCTCACCCCCCACAGCACCTTTGGTTGAATCAGTTTGTTTTTAGATGGCTCCCATGTATAAGAGCTTTAGAGGAGCCATAAACAGAATGAAGGGGGTTGCAGGACATATGAAGCTAATGGAGAGCTGGACATTTCCCAACTTATATAAGATGAGGGGTCGTACATATGGCTCTAGCATAGATTTATAGGATGACACGCATGGACTTGAGTTGCAGGGAAGGAGGTATTTCCACATTCTACTTGTTTATATCCAGGGAAATGGAGTCACTTCAGACAACTTGAGTCTGTCACTCTAATTTGAACATTGAAATATGGAGATTTTTCCTTTCTTGTCTTCCCTCTCTAATATATTGTTAAGGTCATTGTAATTAGGAGGACACCAGCCTTATTTGACATTTTAAAGAGAAAAGTCTTAGCCTGTTACAGGCTGGGGGGAAAAAAAAGAATATGACCATTACCTTTAAAGTCCCAAGTTTGACCTGTACTGATGTTTAGTTCTGGTTTCACTTATGGCAATAGTTCTCTCATTATGAACCAAGTATGTCTAGGATATGTTTTATGAGGGATGCTGAAAATCGTTAAGAAGTTGGATTTTTTCCAGAATGGCATTTTAAGTGTAGAAGGCTAAGTAAATCGTTGAGTTTATAGGGTCTCTGTCTTTGCTGTTCCTTTGGCAAAGAATAAGGTGGAGAGCTAGCTGTCCTTTTAGGAACTGCACTCATGCACAAGACAGCAGTGGGAACTTGAAGATAGATTAGTAAAGGAAAGTCTGGAGAAGAGGGTGGCTTGCATTGTTTGGCTACTCACTGATAACAGCTTTTTGGCTGGGCCTAGTCTTTAATTGGCCAGATGGGGATAGAATCAGCTTGTCCAGTCTATTCACAGTGCCACAGGTGGCCATAATCTCTATTTGTTAGATAAAATGGAAACAAAGATGAAATCACATCTGGGGAGTATGATACATTAAAAAATACTTTTAGTACCATTTTTAAAATCAGCATGTGTTCATTGTTCCTTTGGAGAATAGAAAGATGTCGATTTATATCTTGGTTAAGGTGAGACCAAAAGTGAAGATTTTTCTGGCTTGAATTAATTTGACACCTGTTTCTTGAATTGTGTTGCATGTTTTTAGAGTTAATTGTCATATGAGAAGAATAAAGGAAAAGAAGCTTGGAGCATCTTTTTGTTCTTGTTTTGTTAGATTTCAAGGTTAATATTATTCGAGAATGATCCCCTGAATATGTAGTCTATGTTATTTCCACCAAATACATGCTTAAATACTTCGGTTATTTGTGCTCCGATATAGAATGGTCTTCCTTAATCTTGGGATAAGTAAGGACTGTCGTTTTTAAAGGTTTGAACTCTACCTTCAGTTCTTGTTTTTAAAACAATAGCTCCTGATTTCTTGTTTGCTTTCAAACAAGTGAGACATTTGCATAACTTCCAACATGACCATGATGGTTTTCCCTTGAATATATGCCTCTTGGATGGAGGTTTATAAAATGATTTAATCAGAACTGAAACAAAATTTAACTGGGGGATCAGACTGAGAAGAATGAATAAAGATGAGAGGAATTAGAGAAAAGCATGTGTGTGTGTATGTGTTTTATGACCTGACTCTAGATCCAGAATGCTATGAAAAGTGGTTTGCAGAGAGATGAAGGAGAAAACCACATGAAAGGAAAAATAGGAGGGAAATGTAGGAAGGATGGCAGCAAGGTTGAACTGGGTTACTCAAACTTTAAAATATAGCTAAAAAAGTTTATTCTCTGCTCTCTTTTAGCAGACAATGTATTTAGCATGCTAACTGATGAACATCACCTCTAAATCTCTATAGTTGAAACACTGTTAATGCTAGAGTGCAGAAAATGGACATCTCATAAATAAGTACGAATAGAAAAGGTTTCTTAAAAATTGTGGTGCTCACTTTTAGCCTCCCTGTCACCAGCTTCCACATTATATCAAAAGCCTGCCCAGAATATATTTTTCACAAAATTGTCTATTCTTACTATTTTGCTCCCTGGCTATGAAATCAAACATAATCCTGCTACCAGTGGAGAGACAGAGGGAGATGATAATTCAGCAGTATATTTGAAAGAGAATCAGAAATAAGGTCGGAGTTAAAAAAGAAAAAAAAAAAAAAACCTTGTAAGATTATTCATCGGTGTCCTCAATTTGTGCCATCTAACTTAGGGATGGCATATGTTATGTGATGTAGTCTACAGCTAAAAGTGGGGAGGGAAATGCATGGACATTTCAGTCATTGTTAGAAGAGGTCATCCAAAGGACATGACTACTGTTGGATCCAGCAGCTAGACCTGGACCACTGGAAGCTCCTCCCCTGCTCCCTTGCCCTTGGAATGTATGTTCTGCCCGCCAAAGCAGGAACTGTTTTCAAGGACATAGTCTTGAGAGAGAAAGGTGTTGCTGAGGCCATCTGGATGGTGTATGTGACTGAGCTCTTCTAAGGATTCTATATGAACTTATAAGTTTCTGGCTGGGGGGCAGGAGATCTTCTCCCGAAGCCGCCACTGCAAGCATCCTATGTAAGTTCCCTTGCTTATTGCATCTGCCACCTACCAGTCTGGAGTGGTCGGCCTCTTTCTTTGGTCTTCTTATCCTCTGTGTATGGAGGCCGGTTTCAGATTTTACCCAGGGAAGGTCTGGGGTTTGCAAACCAGCACTACTGGAGTGAAAAAGCTCTGTGATTTTTGTATTGTTGACAGATGTATGATGATCCAGCTTGTTTTGTGTTATTAAGGGTAAGGCAAATCCAAATTAGTGATTCCACATGGGTCACAGTGAAAAGTCTATGTATGCTGAATAGCCCAGGAAAAGCTTTTTATCACACAGGCATTATTCTGTTTTATTCATGTCATTAAATGTAAGAAGGTACTAAGCAAATGATATGATTCAAGTGTTAAAATTAAGCAACCCCTCTCCTCCTTTTGCTGTGCTTTTTTTTTTTTTTTTTTTTGGCCAATTCTTATGCAGTGTTTCATAAAATAAGGCTATGGATGGTTTGGAAATTAATGAGCCATGTAATATAAAATGTGTATGCAAGATTTCTGCAGAATCGTAGACCAAATAGTGGTTGAATCTTTTGAAGATAAAGTATATGGTGGTGGTGGTGGTGCTGCTGCTGCTGCTGGTTCTTCTTCTTTTTCTTCTTTGTCCTTTTGTTTTCCTTGTCCTCACAGGTTTTCTAGAACATGTGGATAATGTTACATTTCAATATTTCATAGTGGAGTGTGCTTGTTTACTTAATAGCCTCCCTTCTTATTTCAAGCAGATTAAAGTGTATGTATGTGTGTGAGAGAGACAGACCAGAGAGTGGGGGGGGGGGGGGAGGAAAGAAGCACGGGATGATGAGTGTATATTTTGTTCCATGGGCCTTGCCATCCTTAAAAGTGGTTTAAGTTTCTGTAAGTACACCTGTCATTATAAATTTATTCATCCTTGGGCATTGAATCACCTTTTTATTTTTTTGAAGTGTGCATCTGTTTAAAGGTCCTAATGGTCTTATCTTAATTTATATCATCCCAGACTCCCTGTGATGCTTTGTGCTGTTTGTCAACACTCCTTAGAAAACTATGAACTTCATGGGAGCAGAGCTGTTGTGTTTTGCCTACCTTGTATCCCCAGCATCTAGCGTGAACCCTCACATGGTACATTTGCTCAACAACAGATAATTTGTTGAATGAAGTCTCCCTCGGATTCTCTGAATGTGTTATTCTAGTTCTTCCTAATTCTCTCAGATCTCTTTTTTTCTGATCTTTATTTCTTTCCTTGTCTGTTTTGTGCATCTTTCCAGACACTTTTGTCTTAATTGTCTTCTCCTTCTACATTCTCTTTTTAATCAGACTGTGGTCTTGGTGAATCTTTGTTATAGAAGTCTTCTTACTCTATAGCTCTCGACTGATCCTTTTCCAGTCCATTTCCATGAGTGGCTGAGCAGACCTATCAGCGATTTTTACTAGCACTTTAAAGTAACATGTTAGAAAAGACCTGTCCTCTCTTCAAAGAACAATTTATTTTCTAAATTTTGCTAATGATAGCATCATTATTTGAGAACTACAGTTAAACAACAACAACAAACAAACCCACAAAAGTGTTTACTTATCTGTGGTACTTCCCACCTTAATCATTGCCTCCCCTTCCCTGTGGAAACCATCCCCAGGCCTTATTGATTCTATCTTGGCTTTATGTCTAGCTCCTACACCAGGATTCATTGTACACTCAAGATCATGTTCTTGTTATTTCCCAGACCGCGATGGTTGCCTCCTGTCTGCACCAAGTGCCTCCCCACTCAAAACAAACCAAATTCACTAAAAACTGATTTGAGTACAGTCATTAACCTGTGCAAAACCTTTTAATGCCTTCCCATGATTTTAATGCCTTATAGAACTAAAAACAGTTTCTTTAGCTTGATAGGCAGGCTCCCACAGTATGTTGACAGTCTTCCAATCCAACATTATCTTCCATGACTTATAGGTCTGCACTTTGACCTGCTAAATTGGACTGTTCTCTAAGTGTGCCTATCTCAAGCGCATCTCAAGTTGTACCTACTGCTTCGAATGAACTTTCTGCCCCCACGTTGCCCACTGAACATTGTTAATTGTTTCACATTGAATGTATCCCTCAAGACTTACTGCAAATGCAGTGTCTTTCTTGTGCAGCCTATTGATTTCTCCCTGTCTCTTCCTCAAAGAATTCTGCTTTGAATTTTCTTAGGTCATTTTTTCTTTTATTTTGATCTATATCTGAATGACAAGACAGAGAATAAGCTAGGCGTGTTCATCTCATTTGCAGCTCTTAAATGGTAACTCCTTGATGGGGAGGATCGTACCATTTTCATACCCTAGTAAGTACTGGCACAGTGATTCACAAGAAAACCTGCTGAAGGCATGGTTAATTGAATTTAAACTGGGTTGCCCGGGGATAGATCCATTGAAGACCCCAAATTAGAATTCACATTTGACTGCTTGGTAAGTATCTACTGGAAGTGACATTCCTTTTGGGTTCCCTGTCTTTTCCATTCAGTGGGCCAGGTCTATATGGATAGTAATAGAACATCAAAAGAGCATGTCTCCTCTCTGTGCATGCGTTTGCGTCCATAATGCATTGCTATGAGATCTTACATTATTTCTGAAGAAGGGGTTAGTAAGTACCCAGTGTTTTCTGTGTATTCAGAGCAATAGTCAAGGTTGTCTTTGGATGCTGTTGCCGCAACTCTTCCTTCAGCCTTAATAACTTTCCCGAACTACCACCTCTAGGAGTTGTAGTCCGAGGGGCCCCCAGTGAGTTAATTTGACCTCTTTTGGTTCCCCTGTGGATAAGAGTGGGAAGGTTAGTTGAGTATTCCCTCTGAATCATGATTGTGATTTGCTGTAGTCTGAGCTCCCATTACAGAGAGTGGCCCCTCCTAATGTCTCCCAGCCTAGAGCCTCACTGGCTATACCACCACCTACCATCATTATTAGCCTCTTTGTCATTATCCTTATCAAATGGTAAATTTTTTCTCCAATTATAGCAGTGACAGTGGAAAGGAATGGAAAGAAGAAACTGGAAACAACACTCATGGTGTGTATTTCCATTTATTCCATATCAGAATTCACAGAGACCATCAGGCTTCATAGGGAGGGTCTTGGGAAGGGGCTGGATCTTGTGTCAGGGCTGAGAAGATGATGGCGTTCAGCTCTTTTCCTCCTACTTCTGTGGCTGGATGCCTCTCATCGCTCAGTGAGCGGGTCACACTTAGGCAGCTCTAGATGTGTGCAACGTGCCTGTGGATTAGGAACTCTGAGAAGGAGTGGCTCACAGGGTTGAAACACAGACGTTCTCCGCACACTCGGACAATAAGGACTAATTCGAACAGAGATACACATAGAGAATTTGTCCTCTGGAGCACTTGGCCTCCATGCCTGTCTTATGGGCTGATTTTTTCCTTCTGAACAAACAGTCGGTGTGGTTGAATCGCTCTCCCTTTGGAAATGCCCTTTCGGATATATTTAAATACCCTTTGGATATATAATTGACCTTTTAGAAACTTCTTTCCCTTACATATTTCACCCCGATGACTTCTTTAGGTAAAACTGAGCAGTCAACCTATTTTACGGTAGCAGTTGTAAACGGGCATTTTAAGTTGGTCTTTAACAAGGTTTTGGAGGAAAAAACAGACTTTCATCTCTAGACGTCAACACTCTTTAATATTTTGAAGGCTCTGTTGAGTGAAGCAGTTTATTTATGAAATGACAGTATCTGCAGCCCAAGTGGGAATCAGAATCAGCTTTGATTGCTACGGTAACTACTGCAGTCTATGTGAGAACACACTCTCTTTCTCACATCTTCATTGTAATATGGTCGGTGCGTTGTGTTACAGATGCTCAGGTGTCCCCAGGGCTGTCCCCCAGTATGATGATTAGTGATTTTTAATAAGAGAACATGTGACTTCCAAATGCCTTCATGAGTTTCATAATAAAATTGGGTGAAAAGGACGCGTGCAACTATATCTCAGAATGGATATTCTGCCAGGGGCTTTATTTCGGGTTGTACTTTTTTGCAATTTAATCCATTTCCATTAGACCAGAATGAGAAACTACTTACCAAAAAATGGTCTTGCCCAAACCATGTATCCGTGTTCTTTGTGTATGTTTGTGCTCCAGAGAATTGTTGCGTGAATTAAAATATCTTCTATTACGGTCGTATGTAAAGGTGAGAGTAAACTCTGTACTCCATCTCAGGCTCATGGAAGTGTGCTCTCCATTCTTCTTGTTGTTTCTGCAGGGAATTTGAAACAAAACAAAACGATACTATGGAACTAACAGGCATTTCAGAAGTAACCCTGCAAATCAAGTCCTGAGAGCAAGTTTAATTTGGAGAGGGGTTTAATCGAGAGAAATTTTAACTTACCTTAGAAAGGTAAGACCATGTGAAATAGCCAGTGAGTAGAAGGTCCCTGTTCCTCTTTCTCCATTTATCAAGTGGTGGTAATCCTATCCACTCCTAGATTATAGGAATAGATTCCGTAATGATGACATGAGTTTAATTCAGCAAATATTTACAAAGAAACTCCTTGCTGCTGGGATCAGCGAGATGTGGAGATGGCCTTCAGAAAGGTTACTGTTTATTCAAGAGAGATTTACTGAGTATGTACCAGGTGTGTATACTTGAGTAGCGGAGAAAAGAAATAGCTAAATGTGCCTGTTTTAAAATATTCACTGCCATCACAGAGGGAAGGATGATGGGAGGAGGGTGCTGAAAAACAAGATTCTTTGCAGTTGGCAGAGGCGGCATTCCCTTCCAAGTGAATGCAGTGAAGGCAAACTGTGATATTGAACTTGACCTTCCTTTTTCTGGGGTCTTAAAAAATAAAGCTATTAAAAGAACTGTGTTCACAATCCTGTATCCTGTAATCCTGTTCTCTTGCCCAGTTTCTTCCTGTCTTCTATCTTTCCATCTGTAATATGGGTTTATCTGTTGGCCACTTAAAGACCTGATGTTACTTACATGTTTTTCAAGATTTTTAAGAGCTGTTATACTGGGATTCTCCGAAGAAGTGCACTTTTTTCTCATAAAACAAATATGATTTTGAAGCTTGGCGAGTACAGAATGGGTAATAACTTCTGTTTAAAGATAATCATAAAGTAATTGACCATTCCCAGCTCTCTTACTGCCAGCTTAAATAATGTTCTGGTCAAGGTGGAGGCATTTTAAATTAGTGTAGAATTTTAAAAAATTAAGTGGACTATCACTTTAATTTTTAAATTGAATTTTGTGCAGTCAACCATTGACCATGAGAATATTATACCTGAGTTAACATTGTGAGCATTTGTGAAAATCTGATTCTGTCAAACCTTTCTCTCACATTTTCCCCAAGAATTCTTAAATCATGATATTTCCCCAAACTCCCTTTAATTGGAAGTCAAGTCTCTTCCTACTGAGACACACAGTATTATCGCAATCTGTTTCCCATTCCCTCTCCTTTCAAGGTCCAGTTTCATCCTTGTTTCCTGCTGAAGTTGTGATCAGAGGGTTGGTGCAGGCTCTGAAACACAGGTGCATTACATTAATTTGAAGGTGGTGGGGAGGGAAATCTTGGGGGGACAAGTATAAAACAATGAGCATTCAGAACCAGACACTGAGAAACATGGAAAAAGAAAGCCGAAGACCGTAGAATACAGCCTTGAGCAGGAACAAAGAGTGAGGGACTTCTCCTGCCGTGTGTTATAGAATAAATTCCATTTTTGATGGAGGCATTGTAAGGTAGTTTTAAAAAGGCAAAACATCTAAAACTGCAAAGCTGCAGAGTAATAAACACCAGCCCTTCTGATGTGATTTAAGTACTAGATTTGCAGCTGAACCCTATAAACCTTCCTAGTCAGAGTGGGGAATATAGATTCCAAATGAAAATTAGTCATTAAGGTAACTTTCAGAATTGTTCACCTCGCAGGATACATACTGACAGTGCAAAATCTACAAACACTGAACTGGGAAGATTGAACCATGGACATAATTTGTGAGAAACCTTGCAGTTTTAAACAGTTACATTTATCTTTGGATCCCTGAGCATGAGATTTTCATAACTATCATTAGAATAGAATTTCAAATCTCAAGCAGTGACAGTTATAACTTTGGTCTTAATGCAATTTGTTTTGATGGTTTTATAAGTAGTTTTGAGGATGTTGTTCAACAGACATCCACTTAAAACATGTTTATCAATTACCCACTGAAGGAGGGACACTGCTGGTAAATGTTTCTGAATAGAAAAAGGCATATTAGCTGTTTAAAGTCTAGGAATTAAGCTTTTAAATCTGATCTTCCTTCTCCACCTCAGAATCCTACTTGCTCTGAATCATGTACTGATAGGGTAGAGTATGTTAACTTACCTGATTTTCAAAGGCACTTGCTAAATACCCTCACAGTACCCTAGAGTATGTCCTTGAAAGAGGATATCAGCAGGTCCTTGTCTACTATGAAATTATAAGCTGAGGGAGCACAGAGAGGACCTTACATAACCACATGATTTGTTATTAAGTGATATTGGTTTCACAGAGTCTTATAAAATATAAAACAAACATTACACAGAGAAACAGCACTAACCTATAGACTAGATAATATTACTCCTCCCTGTTATCAGTAGGGGATTTTTCAAATGTGAGCCAATTTATTCTTTTGTGAAACATAATAGATATCTATTATTTGTCAAATATTGTTCCGAGTTCTAGAAACATATTAACATCTCTTTTTTGTTGAGTATTGTTCAAAGGGCTAGAATACAGGGATGAGGATATCCCATGGGGAGCCCTGAGTCTAGTTAAAGAGCTTGACATGGAAGATGGTAATTAGCATTTGGAAAATCCTATGACAGTGTCCAGTGTGGAGTGCTTTGGCAACACAGACATGAGTCACTCTTATAGGCTGAGTAGGGTCAGAGAACGCTCCCTAGACTGGATGGGGCTGGAGGAGGAGAAAGAGTTTTCCCGGGAAAGGCAGCAGGTGGGATGATGGATGTTGGAGGTGGGGAGAGCTGTGAGTCTATAGCTGGTCCTATGAGAACACATGGTGCAGTCAAGGAACAGTGTGAAGTTGTGTGTGTTGCAGTGAAGCTGGGGGTAGGAGGGAGCAGTGAAATGGGAGCTGGAGAAGGAGGCAGTGTCAGGACATGAAGGCAGTGGGTAACACTGATAAATTCCAATCAAGAGCACAGTGAGATCATATTTGCATGTTGAGAAGATAACTGCAGTGATTGACATTTGGCCAGAAGGGGGTGAAACAGCAGGCATGGTTTCCTGCTGGGGTGGGGTTGTGGGTGAGGCATATTGAGGAACATGGTAAAGCATCAGTGACATGGCTGAGAGTAGAAGGAGCACGTGAGATAGAAGACAAGATAGAAGACAAGATAGAAGAAAAGAAGGGATTGATGACAGGTGTTAATAAGGGTCGGGGGAGAAGGAGGAGCTGGGAAACCTAGATTTCTGGGTTGGGCCACCAATGGGCAGCATATATTTATTTACTACTATGGGCAATACAGGGTAGGTTTAGTTGAAAGGAAGTGAGATCCAGTTTGGGGCTATGAAATTTAAGGCCTTTAAGGAGGGCTTCCTCCCTCAAAATGGAGACAGGAGTAGTTACTGGGCTATCTGGGCCTGGAAAGTGAGATGGAGATTGGGTTCTTCAGGCAGTGGGGAGCCAGTTGAAGTTAGTTAGGAGTGACAGGGTGAGGAACATTAATTTTACGGGGTTGTGTAGGATGCATCATCGATAAGGATGTCATTAGGAGGTGGTTGTGTTTGTCTAGGTAAGAGACAGCGTTTGCTCAAGGGTAAAGGCAGTGGGGATGGGAAAGGTTGGAGGACTGGGAAGGAGACAGGTGGGGAGACTGGTGATGGGGACCTTGTGATGCCATGATGAGAAGCCAGGAACATAGGAGGAAAACAGGTTCTGGAGAAATGATAACATGCTCACTTTTAGAAATATTGATTCCGACTGGGAAAGAATCAAGGTCAGCTGTCCCAAAGGCAGTTGGAATCATGGAGTTCAAGTTTAATTGATTTCAGAGAAGCACACATTTATTGAGCATCTAGTGTTGCGACAGGTATCAGGAATAGAGCAATGAATGAGGCGTGTCCCTACTGCCAAGAAGCTGGCCCACAAACTAACCTGGAGGGTCAAATGTGGGAGTCAGCTGCAGAGAGCAGAGGTAATTAAAGACATGACACTGAATAAGGGGCAGAGTCTAGGATGAAGAAGAAAGGTGAGCGATGGACACAAAACTAAGGAAAAATGTCACAGCTAGAGAAGAAATTGGAGAGGAAAATGTCATGGAGGTCAATGCCTGGTGCATAGATGGTCCATGGTTATCACGTAGTGGGGAATACAAGAATTTCAAAAAGCCACAGTGAGTGACCGGAGTGAACTGCTGCAGAGCATTAATGGGGCATGAAGACTGGGGTCTCAGAATAAGGTTGTGGAGTCAGAACAAGGGTTCAGATACTATGTCTGTTCCTGTGTGACCTTAGGAAGCCACATGGCCTCTCTGTAACTTAGTTTTTTATGTGTACTTGGACTATTCTTGCCCCATATACTCTACTGGCTTGCTTCCTCATTTGTTCAGATCTTCATTAAAATAGTACTTCTCAAATGACTTCATCTGATATAACAACTCATGTGTGTTTCCCTACTCCTTGGCCTTATTTTACTTCATTCATAGCTTTTATAGAATCCTTCAAAGAAAAAAAAATTGTGTAATATACTTCTATAATAGAATATCATTTTTATATACTGTAATTTGTATATATGTACCTGTATTTTGTGTATATTTATTTTTTAGTATTTTCCCTGTTAGAATTCACTGAAATGTGTGTTGAATGGTAAATCAATGAAGAGGACTCATTTTGACAGATTGCACTGAGAAGTAACTGAACTAATGTCTGTAAAGGACTCAGTGCAGTGCCTGACAAATAAAGCCTGTGGGTTGGGGTCATTTACATAATGATTTTGGCTTGAGAAAAAGTTCTTTTAATTCTGAGGATGGCAAGTCAGGAGAGTGATGAGATTGGGAGCACATGGGTGGTCCTGGAGAGGTGAGTTCTGAAGAAAGGGTACTTGTTCTCTAGAAGATATAATCTTGTTTTCTGATGCGGGAGGGAGGGGAGGCCACCTAGGGGTGACGTGCTGGGGAGGATGCCATGGAGGGCCAGGCTGTGATCTGGGCATTATATGACCAGTGGGGCTTAGATAGGTTGTAAGGGACCATTTAGTGGGTGACAGGAAGGGATTTATGGAGGCTGCAGTTTGACTGGAGGAGATGGTTGTCCTGAGATGTGTCAATGCTGAGAAATGAGATTGGGAAGAGTCTCAGAAATGTGGATTTGATTCAGTGGGCAAGAATTCAAGATTTTGCAGAAAGATGATGGCATAATAAAAGTGACACCTTAGGAAGATTTGTCTTATCCTGCTGTATAGGAAAGATTAAGGAAGGGGGAATGTTCAGGTGGAAAGGTCAGTTGAGGAAGCATTGCATTTGTCCAGACCTTAGCTGGATCGACCGATTTTTAAAAAAAAAAGATTTTATTTATTTATTTGACAGAGAGAGAGACAGTGAGAGAGGAACCACAAGCAGGGGGAGTGGGAGAGAGAGAGAAGTAGGCTCCCCGATGTGGGGCTCAATCCCAGGACCCTGGGATCAGGACCTAAGCCAAAGGAAGACACTTAATGACTGAACCACCCAGGCACCCCATGGATTGACCAGTTTTGTAGGGTGGTGGTGGTGGAGAAAATGAATTTGGCAGATTCCTGTGGCGTTATGGATGGTCTTTATAACCAATTGGATGTGGGTATGAAGTTAGGTGGGAGACCAAGATAAAATGGCTCTTAACCAGCCTCTACACTCAAACTTCAGCAACTGAGGAAAGGCCTTTGCTTATGCTGCTTGGAAGTTATTATCCAGAAGACAGAAGAAGGAAATTGCGTGTCTGTGTATGTATATAGGGTCAAAATTTCCACTTATTTGGGGATACTGGAGGGATATCCCGGTAAGAGAGATCCTGGATAGTTTTAAATACCCTTTTTGTTGCTAAGTAAATTCAGGCTCAAAGGGGTTGAGCAACCTGTCCAAACAGCTAGTGATTAGGATAGTGGCAATATTAACGATGGTGGTGTTAATGAACACACAGCCTATACTCTGTACTCTCTTCTCACTCTTGCCTGGGCAGGGTACTCTGGGCTAACCTGATGTGGTTCTGGGAGGCCTGTGCTCAGCTCAGCAGAGAGTGTGCCTTTGGGTTGTAGAAAGAGTAAAGGGCTGATAACCTGAAAAACCTCCCTGTGAATTTCTAGATCACATCCAAGGTAAGGCTCCAAAGCCAGTGCCTGGTGCACGTGTTGGTGGATGGGAGCCTCAATAACCCGCCTTGTGGGTTGGGGAAAAAGAACCATCGGTGCTTGAGTTTGAGTGTTAGTGAAAGTAAACTGAAGGCCTCCCTGAGCCTGAGTGGAAGGGCTGGTGGAAGTGACTCAGGTGGGCAAGCCAGCTCTAGGTAAGGGGCTGGGGAAGATGGGGCTTTGAAAGTGCGTTACACGGGGGAGCCTTTGTTGGAGGCCATAGGTGATTGCCTCCAAAGTCATGACTTTGATTCAGTACATTTTACTTGCGTAGCTGCCTTTCCCCCTGCCCCCTTCCTCCACTGCTTGGTCCTGCATCCAAGTTTCCAGCCCACTCTGTGGACACAGAGCACAGGCACTCTGGCTGAGACTAACCGACTGAGAATATATCGCATTACTGCAAGCGGTGAGCTCCAGCCGTCCTCCATCCCGCCAGAATAAGTCATGAGTCCTACTCATACTGTTCCTTCATGAATGCAGTTTTAATTAATTGTTTGGTGTCTGCCAACCCAGAGTAAGGAGACCGTGCACAATTTCAGGACCCATAGGGACATGCACATATTTGTTGACCAATGGATAATGGAATGCCTTTAAATTTACAAATAAAACCATCAAACACTATTATGATTATTAGGTAAGGCTCATAACTCTGCCATCATGGAATGTGATAAGCAAGTACTTGGGGGAATTCAAAGAAATCCTTCCTCTCCAGATCTCAGGGCCTTTCACTCAGCTTCACTCCAATCAACACAGTTATTTAGCATGTCTTAGAAATCAAGCGTTGTTCTGGATGCTTGGGGGATACAGATACCTTCTCCTCACAGAAGACTAGCAAGGAAGAAAGACCTTCAAGAGTGCATTAGCAGCCTGATGAGAATATTACAATAAGGAGTAAAGGATGCTACTGGGGCATATGGGAAGGAAATGGAATATGTCTTAGGAGTCAGAAAATAATTCCTTGAAAGAGTAGAAATTAAGTTGACATCTGAATGACACTTGGAGATAGACAGAAGCAGGAGTTGCGAACAGAATTTCTCTGAAGACCTGAAGAAAGTCTGAAAATAAAGAAGAGAAGGACAGAAGAAAACGCTGAAGAGGGAGACAGGGCCAGATGGTTCAGAGTTTGAGTTTTTTTTTTTTTTTTTTAAGTATTTCTTTCTTTCTTTCTTTCTTTCTTTTTTTTTTTTTTTAAGATTTTATTTATTTATTTGACAGACAGAGGTTATAAGTAGGCAAGAGAGGCAGTCTGGGAGCGAGAGGAGGAAGCAGGCTCTCCAAGGAGCAGAGAGCCTGATGTGGGGCTCGATCCCGGGACCCCTGGGATCATGACCTGAGCTGAAGGCAGAGGCTTTAACCCACTGAGCCACCCAGGCACCCCACAGAGTTTGAGGTTTTTATTAAGGATTTGTACTTGGTCCTATGGCAATGAGGAGCAATTGGAAGTTTTAAGCAGGGGATCAAGTTAACCAAATAACCACATCATGTCTGGCGTTAGTCCCTCCACTCAGCAAAAAGCAGAGGGCTATTATCCTAGTGACTAGCAAACCACTGATGATGGCCTTATACTGGCAACTTTTGTGGGATCTGGAATTATTTTCTCCTCTAATCTACTCCCCCACCCCGCCCACCTCCTGCCATTTATTTTTCTTCTCTGAATTGCCTAACCTCCAAAAGCTGACTTTGGTCTGTTGCTTAGAAGTCCTTGTTAGCCTTTTGGAATCTAGAACTTGGAAGTCTCCAAAGTGTTTTTGCCTTGTATCCACGTCTGTAAAAAAAAAAAAAAAAAAAAAAAAAAAATGTTAAGCATGTACCTTCATTTTTATAGATTTAATCATAAGTTATAACTCCTTTTTTTCTTAGATAATAAACATGCTAGAAAAATATAAATATGAATCTTAAAAGGTTTGATCCCAGTGACCTCTTGCAGGGCATTTCTGTTTACCCTTGACCAGTATAAAGGGAAAAGTGTAATATACTAGGTTTTAGAGCCCAGGACAAAGCAATGAGCAGGGAGTGGTGAGGAACTATCAGTGACATGCAATGCACTCTTTGCAGTTTTATCAACAGTTAACTTCTGGGACGCCTGGGTGGCTTAGTCAGTTAAGCATCAGCCTTTAGCTCAGGTCATGATCCCAGGCTCCTGGGATTGAGTCCTGTATTGGTTTCCCTGCTCAGTGAGGAGCCTGCTTTCTCCCTGTGCCTGCTGCTCCCCCTGCTTGTCTGTCTCTATCTCTATCTCCTTCTCTCTCTGACAAATAAATAAAATCTTAAAAAAATAAAACAAAACAAAACAAAACAAAAAACAAAACCAGTTAACATCCATATATTTTTATGCTCGCTGATAGAAATATCCAGTGTTAAATGCTGCTACCTTGCCATGATGTTATTAGCCATACATCTTTCCTTAGTGTTCTAGGCCGGTGGCATCTGTCCCACTGAGAACTTTTTGGCATTGTTCATTCTTTGTTTTGATTGGTTTCTGCCACACTCGGTGTGCATTCTTTTTTTTTGAGATTTTATTTATTTATTTGACACAGAGATCACAAGTAGGCAGAGCAGCAGGCAGAAAAAAAGGAGGAAGCAGGCTCCCTGCTGAGCAGAGAGCCCCATGCAGGGCTCAGTCCCAGGACTCTGTTTCTGTTTCATTCATCATAAAGATACCAATTCCAGAGAAGTCTCCATCTCTTTGTACAGATACTCAAATACTTATCCAAGACCCACATTTGCTAGTGCCTGATAAATTTAGGAAGGTATATAATACAGGTTACTACTCTTAATATATGGGCATTTTCTTCCTCAACCCCAGAGAAATCACTTGTTTTTCTTTCTGTTTCATAGATCCATGTTGTATGGGTCTGACACCTGCTGGTTTGCAGGGAACTGGGGTTGACATCGTCTACCTAAGTCTCATGTGTGATTGTCTACTCTCTTGTGAAGAGTTTCCTACAGGCCTTCATGAGAAGGGATACTTTTATCGAAAAAGATGGAGCCTTGCATATTTTTTTTTTAATTTAAAGATTTTACTTATTTATTTGACAGAGATCACAAGTAGGCAGAGAGGCAGGCAGAGAGAGAGGAGGAAGCAGCCTCCCCGCTAAGCAGAGAGCCCAATGTGGGGCTTGATCCCAGGACCCTGGGGTCATGACCTGAGCCGAAGGCAGAGGCTTTAACCCACTGAGCCACCCAGGCCCCCAAGCCTTGCGTATTTAAAGGATCCTATAGTATGTGTGTATTTGTCTGCCTGGTGCTTGCAGGATTGCAGCAAAGTGAACTATGAGATCTACTTGAGGGGATGAGCTAGGATGACACACCAAAGCCACCGTGGGAATAGGTGTTCCCATTCTTGGGTTTCATGACGTCCTTATGATGATTTAAACAAACATCTCTGAATCTCACCTTAAATTGAGGGATCGCAGTTCAGTGCTCTGGAATTTCGACTCCATGGATATAGATGTCTGTTTTGTTTACTGTGTCTTCCACATGCCTCGAGCAGAAGCATCCAATAGTAAGGTTCTCAAATATGTGTTTCATAAAGAAATCACCACAAAGATCTACCTCCTCCTTGCTGTCCGTTAGGAGGGGGTGGCATGTCATTCTCAGACTGATGTGACTTCTGTCCTAAAGGAGAGGCACGCACAAAGTTCTGTGGGAGCAAAGACACAGGAATAATTACCTGCCTAGAGAAATTAAGGAACCCTTAAGGGAAATGGCATCTCAGCGAGGTCTTGAAGTGTGTTGGGGTTCATCCAGTGACAGAGAAGAGGATTCTGAGGTCATAGGAAGAGCATGTGCCAGAGCTCAGATTTATGTGAAAATTCAAGCTGCCTTCAGGGAATAGTGAGAAAATCCATGTGGTCTGATTATTGGCAGTATGGGGAGATGTGGCCACAGCGAGGTTGGAAGGGTAGGTGGTGGTAGATCGTTTGAGACACTAGCATTTATGATTGAGGAATTTAAATTAAAATCTGCAGGCAATGGGGAGTGAGGGAAAGATGTGGAACACGGGAATGGCAATTATTTGTGTTTTAGAAGGAAAAGATGGAGGTAGTTCCATAGAAGGCAAGGGGACTAGTTGGAAAAGCCGTACAGCCGGTGTGAAACGGGAGATCTGAACTAAAGCGGCGTGGCAGGTGTAGAGAAGATGTGAGGCTGAAGAGGTATAGAGCAGTTGTAATCAGTAAGTTGCTAAGCATTGCAATGAAGGCAGGAAAAGTAGAGGTTAAGAAAATGGCCCTGTGTCTAACTATACCCTTCAGTGAGAATCTTGAGGATGTGGCTGCTTTGGTACTTACTGAGGGTGAGTTGCTGGTGCAGAAGGTAGGAGAAGCTAGCTGGCCACTGAAGGCGGGCATCTAGCTCTCAGGAGGGGCTGGAACACAGACTTAAGAGCCAGTGCATTGCAGGTGAAGCATTGAGAACAGGGGAGAGAACGGAGCTCAGAATGGAATCCTAGGGAGCACACTAATGCTAAGTTGGCTGCTCCAGGGAGAAGGCACTGGGGAAGGGGTCAGAGATGGAGCATATGGGAAGGCATAAGGAATGACAGCCAAGAGTAGTACTGCGGATGCCAAGGGAAGGAGGCTCTTTCAGTAGTGGGTCAATTATCTTAAGTGCTTTGCATGGTTAAGGAAGATGGGAACTGAAATGATTTGGCAATTAGGAGGTTGGAGCAATTTAGTGGGGCTGAAGCCAGATTGCAAAGGGTTGGGGTGTGAGTGAGGGAATGAAGAGAAGCAGGTGTAAGCCGCTCTAGTAAGTTGAATTCTGAAGGAAGAGGGGGGTTGGGGCAGCTGCTGCATGGCAGCTGTTGGAACTGGCAGATTCATTTTGTCCAATAGGAAACACTTGTACACGTTTACAGGCACAGAACTTGTCAGGGCACTGGAGAGCTATGCTCTGAGAACAAATAGAAACATTTCTCTATTATATCACCATTTTACCTGGTTTATGCCTAAAAGACGCTTACTGTGCTGCAATACAATTGTCTATTTAAATTTCAACCACTTCGGGGACACCTGTGTGGCTCAGTCGGTTAAGCATCTGCCTTCAGCTCAGGTCATAAGCCTGGGGTCCTGAGATCGAGTCCCACGTTGGGCTCCTTGCTCAGTGGGGAGCCTGCTTCTCCCTCTGCCTGCAGCTCTCCCTGCTTGTGTTTGCTGTTTCTCTCTCTCTCTCCCTCCCTGTCAAATAAATAAATAAAATATTAAAAAAATAAATTTCAACCACTTCTAAAACTATGGAAGACTGTAAACAACAAGCTCCCGAGGATTTCCTATCCAAAGTAAAGAGTTCACCGTTTTAGGAAATACTGGTTTCCAGCCTTCTTTACATAAAATCAATAAAATGTTAACAATGCAGTCATCATCTCTTTTGCCACCTTCCACATTCCCTGTCTTATCTCCTCTTCCCTGCTGTTACCACCACTACCATGAATTTGGTGTGTATCCTTTCAATGCATTCTAACATCCTTCTGGTGTAGATGTAGGTACGTGTGACCAGTATGTGATAGGTGTTATGCATGCCGTAGTCTATTCAGACTGGGTTGCCTGTAAACAACAGGAATTTATTGCTCACACTCCTGGAGGCTGGAAGTCCAAGATCAGAATGCTAGCATGGTTAGGTGGGGGCCCTAACCTGTGTCATGCATGGACTCTTGTTGTGGGCTCACTTGGTGGAAGGGGCTAGGGAGCTCTCTGGGGTCTCTCCTATAAGAGTGTTCATCTCATGACCTAATCACCTCTCCAAGGTCCCACTTTCTAGTACTGTCACCGTTGGGGGTTACTATTTCAATATATGAATTTTGAGGGATACAGACTTCAGACCATAGCAATGTGTATGTCTTAAAATTTATACAAAAGTTGTCTCTTAAGATTTTTCACTTAATATTATGTCTTGGAGATCTAGTTGCAATGATACAGTTCACTCTTACAAAGTCCTGAATATTTTGTGTGCAGTATTTTACTGCTAGGTGGGTTTCCCCTAAGAGACTGAGTTGTCCTTGTCCACTGGTGACTTGTTGTATATAACTATATCCTCAGTGCCCAAATATTTATTGACTAAATGCATAAGCAGGAAGGTATACAAGTAGAACTTGGGAAGAAGTTGTGGGTCTCTTTTATGAAGCAGCAGAGAGCAGGTTAGGTTTTTGGGGAGATGTTGTGCTCACCCATGGTCATATCCTGTGAACCAGTGTCATTTTCTGAAAAGAGGGTGGGGATAAATGTTTGAGTGGTATAGATTTATAACTTATAACTTAATTGGGAGATTATCACAAACAGTTACTATTTCTATAAGAGTTGAACAACTTCAGACTCTCCTCAGTTCTGGGTTTATGAATGACCAGAATTAGAAACGCTGTCTAGCTTCTGAAATGTTGATTTTTTTCCCCCAAATACTTCTTTTCCTAATTTATATGTTCCTTTAACACTGGGTGGAGACAGCTCATTCTTTGATTACAGAGTATTTCGTGATTTAAATCCATCTTGAGGTTTTTGGAAAGCATTCATCTAGCTATCACCTGGTCTCTTATTAAAGATATTTTTTATGCTGGATGTGGGGAATTGGGCTGTTTTGTGTAGTTTAATCTATTCTATATGTTAATAATCCACCATGGCTTATGTACAAGACCATTTTTATGTTTCACAGCCTGTGTCTGAATACTGTGACGTCATCTATGAGTGTCCAAGAGCTCCAGAGAGTGTTTCAGAGAATTAGGTCTTTCTAGGCCAACCTGACTATGGAATTCATCACTGAGCCAAACCAGAGGTTTATTCTCCAGATTCAAAAGGAAAAGCAAACTTTAATATGGTTCAACTAATATATATTGGATATCTACTCTGGGCTAGGCATTCTTCCAGGTGCTGAGTGGGTGAGTGGAAAAGAATCCAAAAATGAAGATCATGTTCTTGCTCTGTTCGTTAAACTTGCAACCACATCAGCAGACTGGTTGGAGGGGGCTTAATGATGATTCTACCCCAGGTGTGTGTACCTGTGTAACTGAGTTAGAGCCCCACATCCACTCCACAATCCTGTGAGTAAGTAGAATTGTCCCCATTCTACAGATACAGGGATTGAGGCTGTGAAAGGTTCAGCAATGTGCTGCAGGTCACACAGCAAGTGTCAGAGCACGTATATGACCGAGTTCAGTCCATGCCCATATGTCTCCACAGCCTCTGTTCTTTCTACTCTTCACATCTGTCCCCAGATGTCTCCTAGATGACTGATAGGTCTGCTATATTCATTACAAACAAGATCTTGTGAGCTGAATATTAAACATGGAAATAAAAAGGGAAATTGATGATTTAAAAAAAAAAGTATTTTATTTATTTATTTGATACAGAGAGACACAGCGAGAGAGGGAACAGAAACAGGGGGAGTGGGAGAGGGAGAAGCAGGCTTCCCACTGAGCCCAATGGAGGGCTCGATCTCAGAACTTTGGGATCATGACCTGAGCCGAAAGCAGATGCTTAACGACTGAGCCACCCAGGTGCCCTAGGAAATTGATGATTTGTAACTCATTCTCTAGCTGCAGAACTACAAATACACTCTCTTAAAAATGATTGGTGGGATGTCCTAGCTCTCAAGTGGATATGGCTTTCCAGATGCTGGCACTTGCTTTCTACTTTTGCTTTCTTCCTAATACGTAGGCCTCTCTCCTCTGCTCTAGTGCTTCCATTCGGTCCCACTTTTTCAACGTTCCGGAGTATTGTCCCTCTTCCCAGAAAGTTATAGGTGGAGAGGTGGAGTGTGACCCTAAGAGGTGCTTTCGTGTGGTAGGGAGAGAAACAGGCCCCCTGAAGACATATATGCTTCAGTCCTGGGGGTCTGTGTCTGGGATACTTTACATGGTAAAGGGGATTTTGCTGAGGTGATCAAGTTAAGGACCTTGATATGGGAAGATTTTCCTGGATTATCAAGTGGGCCCAACACAGTCACTGGGAGTCCTTAAAGGTGGACTGGCTCCCATCACATTAAGATGTCATTAAGGAAGGATGGTCTGAGATATACAGGGTTGTTGATTTCAAGATGGAAGAAGGGGACCATGGGCCAGTGTATGCGGGGGCTTCCAGAAGGCAACTAGGTTCTTCTATAGAGTCTCTGGAAAGGAATCTAGCTCTGCCAATGCCTTTGTCCAATGCCTTACTTCAGACCTAGCAGGTGATAGCTCTGTGTTGTTTTAAGCCACAAGTATGTGACAGTCTGGTATAGCAGCGACAGAGAATAAAAAAAAGTTCATATGGTTATTTTATTGTTTCACTAATATTCTATAATAATATAAACAACATCCTTTGAGAAAGAGCCTTGCTGAGGATATATATTTTCCTGATGCTTCTCAGCATAGGCTCTTGGAGGCAATTGATAGACTTTAGCAGGCTAATGTGCACAGCTGCGTTTAGATAGAGGCATGCTCAACCCTGGCTTGAAATTAAAGTCCTAGGAACACAGGCTGTTTGACTTATGCTTCCTGAGTTTCACTTTTGTTATTAAAGGGGGGATTATTAAGAGGTTTAGGATTGGTAACTGTAAAGTTCTTACCCTGGTGCCTGGCACACAGTGGCTGTTTAGCAAATGGTCATAGTGACCATGAAGATGTTTTAAACTGTTGAATTCCTATCTGTTATTTGAATAGTGAAACCACCTACATTATCAGAATCCACAGCTGGAGCTCATAGTGGCTGGTGGCTGAAGAGGAAGGTTTCATGGAAGAGATGGGTCTCCCTTGAGTTGGAGAATTGGCAGCATTTGGATAACAAGCAAGAGGGGGGAAAGGTATTTCAAATAGGTAGGTGGGTTGAGAAAGTGGGTTGGAGTAAGACACATTTGAGGGCTGGCAAGGAAGTCACTCCATTGGGCAAGGATTAGCAGAATTTCCTTTGTCCTGGAGATCAGAGAGTAATGGGAAGTCATGGGCCACAGGCAGTGGGTGGAGGTGGAGGCAGAGAGGTGGCACCTGACCGAGAGTACTGTGGCAGCTGTGAGAGCGAGGGGAACTTGAGAGAGCATCTATTTCATTAGAGTCCTACTTGATCTTCACCTTGCATAATGCTAAAATAGAACTGCATGTGACTGAATCACACAAGGCATTCGGAAATAGTGTCCTTGAATTTAGTAAAACTTGACTTTCAGGTTATAATAACATCATGACATAGAAAAACCACCAATCCCTCCTTTCGTCATTGTCATGTTTGGCAGCATCGTTAGATGGGATTGAGAAATGAAACCAGTGCAGTATTTTCCTTGTTTCATTTATAGAACTCAACTCTTGACTCATTGGTATGTAAAAAATGTCATCAATCCCTCTGTACTTGTCGCTGATTTTGTTTCTCTCCACTTCTGACCCCTTTTGCACAAGGCAACATTGGTAGATTTCTTAGTAGTTTGATTGACCTCAATTTATATTATACTTATTCATTTCCATGTCATTCTCTACCACTAGATAATGAATCTGCTGTCTCATTTTTCTTTGTATAGCAAAACTCTTGGCACAGTAAATATTTCTTGATTGAATGAAAGGAAAATTGACTCCAAAATATATTTCCTGATTCGTCTTAAAACCACAAAGAATCTAACAGAATATCCCTTTTTAAAGGCTAAGAAGCTAAATGAAGCTTTAGAAAGAGTTTCTCTAGTGCCTAGGAACTCAAAAAAAAATCACCAATTCAAATATTTATTGATTATCTGTGGAGTGTCTAGGAAATAGGGACACAGCCATGAGAGAGTCAGGCAAGGTCCCTGATCTCAAAGAGTATAGATTGTTGTGGAGGAAGACAGGTGGTAAATAGATAAGAAAATATCAGCTAGCGATACTTGCTGTGAAAGAAGGAAAACTGTATGATGAACTGAGAATAATAGGGTGGCTGCTTGAGATGCACTGGTCAGAGATGACTTGTCTGAAGAGGTGAGTTAGGAGTAGAACCCTGGATGACAAGAAATGGTCATTTGTGTGACTGTTTGGGGTAAAAGCTTTCCAGATAGGTGATCCAGCTTTGGCAAAGACCCCCAAACAGAATAAACTGAGACCATACAAGGTCAGAAACAAGGTTAGGGAGATTGGAGTACGGGGAGTAAGGTGGAAAGATTTGAGATGAGTCAGAGAGGTAGGTGGGAGCCAGATCATGCCGAGGACCTAGGAGACTAGAAGAAGATGTTTGGATTTGGCTCTAAATGTGATCGGAAACTATTATGAGCACTTTATGCAGAGAAGTGACAGAATATAATTTACACTTAAAAAAAGAGCACTCTAGCCAATTTATGGGAATTGCATGATGAGGTGGAGAAAATGGAAGCAGGGATATGAGTTGGCAGGTTATTGTGATATCCCAGGCAGGAGATATATAGGGTTTAGAATGTCAAGAGAGAAGTAGATGGATTCACATCAATCTACCATACAGATAAGGTGGACCAGATGTACTAATGAGTTGACTGTAGGGAATAAAGAGGAAGTAGGGATGATCTTTAGGCATTTAGCTTTAGCTCCAGCATGTGTGGTGGTATCATTTACTGACATGGGAAAAACTAAGGGAGAAGAAGTTGGGAAGGGATTGAAAAACCAGGAATTCAGAGTTCCAGGAGACGAATTGGTAGAGTGTGCCATCACAGAGATCAAGAAAAGGGGAGTGATCAGTGCTGCTGAGAATTAGAATTAGTTAGAGAAGTAACAAATAATCTGTTGAATAAAAGAATTAATAAATAAAAACAAGCATAATAATGAGAGGAATTGAATGAACAAAGAGGCTGAACAAGTAGTCCTAAAATGTCTTCTAAAGCTGTCCTTAAAATTAGAAGTCCAAACTGAGGGTTGCAGAGGGGAGATGGGTGGGGAGATGGGGTAACTGGGTGATGGGTATTGAGGAGGGTACATGTGGTGATGAGCACAGGGTGTTAATGCAATTAAGGAATCGTCGAACACTACATCAAAAACTAGTATGGTAGTTTATACTATATAAAGTAGTTTATACTATACTATATTGTTTATATTATGCTATATATACTATAGTACATCAAAAACTAATGATGTGCTATATGCTGGCTAATCAAACATATTAATAAAAAATAAATTTAAAAAATTAAAAGAAAAAAAGAAAAGAGAAAAAAGGTTAGAAGTCCACTGATTGAGGAGACACCACTTATTAGGATATATACTCCAAGTTTATAAAACTGTGGGATATGAAAAGATTAACATGTGATAGAATTAGCCTCTAGGAAGCTGGATTTAAGTGGATAAAAGTAAAGGTATGGTAAATTGCTTGGCATATTTTCAGCTATAAATTTCTATTGTCATCTCAGTATATTTATCATCTACTGATAATTATTCTGTAAATACTCAGTTGTATGTAGCACCATTTATTGTGTTTTGTCTGTTTTGACAGGGTTTTGACCATTTGTATATTCATTAACAGCTCTACATACCATATACATTGAGAGTCAATTAAAGTACTACTTTGTTAAAATAACCATTTCAAGGATAGATAATCTTAAAAGAAATTATGATTCATTGATCATTTATCTTCATTGCTTTCTTCTATTCTTCACGAGGATCCTTCTCCTATCTCCTACACACAGTATATGATCAATTTGTGAATTGGACATGTTTTTAACTATAACAGAAATCTCAACTATAGAGTCAGTTATAAAGTTGACTTGTTTTCATGACAAGTAATATGGTCCCAGAGTTTCCCATCCTCTTCTTCAATCTCCAGCCTGTGAGTTTTTATCCTCACATTTACTGGTTCATGGATACAAAATGACTTCCATATTTTTCCACATAGGAAAGGAAAATATTTCATTTTGTCAAATTTAAACCCCCCCCTGTCCCCAGTGAACTCCTTGGGTCTCATTTGGCTAATTAAATTCCAAAGGATGATTGGGAAAGTATTTGCCTAAAAGCTATAGACAGGAATGTCATGATTTATCTAGAAAATCCAATCATGATTCATATTAGGAGCCAGGATTATTGCCATTTTAGACAATTATTTTTCTGTTAGCAAAGAAGGAAACAGAAGGGAATGGCTGTTGGGGAGTCTACTCTACTGACTGCCATGCTTCACCCATTTGGCTAGTCCACATTCATATCAACAGTTCTTCCTAAGCATGTATTTTTACATTGGTCAACCTACATGGAATATTCTTACCCTCTCCTTGGGGGTTACCACCTCAGGCTTCATGAGTTATTCATCCATCTGTTAATCTAAGACCCCCAGGTGACTAGTGGCCACCTCAGTCATACCTGAATATGGGTTTTCATAATCGAGGAATCTAAATAAAAGTTAACAGGCCTCCAATATCCTGAATACGGTTGTGAACTGCAGTTGGACTCACTTAGAAAAGGAGGGAGTGGGAAGAACACAGTAGTCTGTAGTCTATAGAACACACATCTTGCTGGACAAGGATGGACCAGTTGAGACAAAACTCTCTATTGTGGCAGTAGACTATGTTCTTTAGCTAGCCATTGGACAGTCTTGGCAATCTACTCTTTGGGAGGATCTTTTATGTCCATAACTCCCCTGAACTCCTGGTTCTGCTTTATAAACTGTTGTTTGTGGTTCTTCATGATCAACAGCTGAGTAAATGGTAGGTAAGGATGCCCTTCATGCAGCTGCATAGATGTAATGGCACGGGTCCCAGGTAGTAGAGTGGCAAGACCATGGGACTGGCTTAGAGATGGGTGGCTAGTGTTTGGGTTTCCTTGACAATCCCTTTCCCTCAGATACTTAGTAGGCTTCCAGTCTATTTTGTTTTTCCTGAAAATTTCATGCTCTAATTACATAGTCAGTTATCTTCCTTGGACATAGTCTTGAAGTCAAATGTTTATTATTGTTGAGCTTAATGGCTTCTACTCTCCAAGAAAAAGAAACTTGTTTTAAACAAGTAGTGTCATGATTATTTCAGTCTTTGCTGGTGGAACATCAACACAAGGTTCATGAGAAGGGACTGGTTCCCTAATCTTACCAGTCCTACTGCCTGCTAAGCTCCAGTTTCCCTTAATCTCTCACTTGAGCATGAGGTACAAGAGTACACTTTTCCCATGCAGTGACACTCTAAATTATGGGACTCATGGCACCCAAAGTGCTTCTTTTATCATAGATACATTTCCTTGATTTTTAGTTTTTCTACTGCGATGTAGGCTAATTTTTCTTGTACAACGTCTCTGAAGGCTGCAAGATGTGGCCAACATACTTAATTTTTTCTAACACCACCACTTCAGGGGGCTTAAAGTCTGGAAGCCAAGGTCAGTTAGGTGGCAGTTTGGCACCCTGTTGACGGTTTTGAGGATGTTGACCCCTTGGCTCTCCCCTCTTGTTAAACTAACTAACTTCATTCAGTTAATCCACATTTTAGTGTCGCTAACAACCACATTCTTTGTCAGTTAGTGATATTTTCACCTGTAAGAAATAGCATCTGCTGTATCTGTCTGATCACAGAATTTGAGGTCATTTCTCTGTGAATTTTGTAACTGACTCTGAAGAGAAGCTATCCTGTTTTTTTGCCAATTCTCCATTTGCCGACTTTGCCATTCTTCTTCTAATTGCAATTTGGGGATCTACCTCTCTCTTATTGGATATGATGTTAATAAAACTACCCCTCAAGATGCTTCATCTTCCCCAGAAAAAGCTGGAATCTGGCCTAAATTATTCCATTAGATGTTACACCTATAGAAAAAGAATTTGCAATAGAATGACACATCAAGGTCACACATGTGTTAGAGAAGCCTAGATATAGAGCCTAACTCTATACATAGCTCTATGGGATTGGTTGATTTTTTAACTTTGTTAAAGCTTGTCTTTCTTATGTGATAAATGGGAGTGATACTGGTATGTGTCTGTGCCTGTTGTACCTTAATGAGTAATGCATATAAGGTACCATCAAATATTAATTATTACTGTTAGGAATGGCCAGGCCTGATCACTTTAGTCTGCACATAGAAGAAGGACATCAGGGGAGCAAGCCTGAAGGAAAGAAGCCATATGAAGAGTCTGTTGCATCCACTTAGCTGAGAACTCTCAAAGGCCTGGTTGGTGGCAGAAAGAGACAGAGGAGATGACACAAGAGCAATTTAGTTTGCAGGAAAGAGAATCTATAGTCTTTGGTTGACTGTTTTGACTCAGAAGATGAAACGAAGGGAAGAGCTTTGATATTGATACCAGGAAAGAAAATCCTGATTTCTGATTGGTCCCAATTTTGCTCAAGACCAAACTCTGGCCAAGACAAGCAGGGGCACAAGTAGGTCATTTGGGTTGTTATTTGCAGTCTCAAAGCCCAGCTTTTCCCTGGAATAGCATTTCCTTTGATTCCTGACACCACGATCAATGCTAAATGCTTCAAGGTGGTAGTTCTTTGAAAATGACAAACAAAATAGTTCATAAATGAATTTTTCCTCTTACAGGTAGAATAAGGTATTGATAGCCAGTACACAGATGATGTGAAATATTGATTCTGTTTTTAGAAAATGTAATGAGTTAGGGAAACGCATATTCATCAAGAATCTCTGCTAAATGAACCCATACCTTAAATTCAGTAGGTATAGGCTGCCAAGTAAATAAAGGGAATGGTTCTAGGGAGAAGTAGTCTGAGATTACTGAAAACTGAAAGCTATTACATAGAAGGTAATTGAAAAACAACAACTGGGCTGTAGCATTTTTCTAAGATACAATTTTCATCACCAGATAAGTGATAGAGGAGATTTTTGTATTGGTTAAATTTGAAGATGCATAGGAGAATGCATGGGGAGAAGCTGGTATCTTCAGAATTAGATGCAAGTTGTATATATGTCTTTTTCTTTTTCTTTTCTTTTCTTTCTTTCTTTCTTTCCTTTTTTTTTTTTTTTCATGTCTTTACTCTTAAATCCATTCCCAAACACAAAAATAACACTCTGGTTATTAAGTGGTCCCTGGGAGGGCAGAAAGTTATTTAACCCTCACATATGGAAGCCGTGCTTCAAGGACAGGGTGAATCATACTGTCTGAATCAACGGGTAATGGGAAGCTGTGTAGCTGGGAGTCAGCTGTATGGAGCAGCAGGTGCTGTGGGCAGCAGTCTGATGGGGAAACTTCTCTGCAAGGGGATGGACGGTGACAGGCCTTGCACACCAGCAAGACACAATCCACACCTGTGGTCTGTTTATGGAAGGCAGGCAGGACCATGGGAAAGCCATCATTAACATGGTGAAAAACAACATTAGCAAGTCTAGGAAAATAAAAGATATAATGCAGGAGTGCCACGTGGTAGCCTTTGAAAGTCAGTATCTGGTACTAACAAGCTGCAGTTTAGGCAGATTCGAGAGAAAGATGGTCTATAAGTATTGAATCCCCAGCCCCGATCATGATGCCTGGCACATAGTATGCACTCAGTAAATGTTTGTGGAATTGGAATTAGTGTGTTTACATTATGTGCACAGATGTTTATACCTCTTTCCAAAAATGGGGTGGAGAGGAGGTTTATGGCTATGACAGGAAAATTGATGAAAAGATAAATGATAAACTAAAAAGCTGAGAGTCAGAATGACTGCCTGGATTTAAATTCTGGCCCCTTAACTGTATACTCTGAGCAACTTATGTCTCCTCTTTGAACTCCAGTAGTGCCAAATAGGTGTCATAATGCTTACCTACCAGAATTGTTAAAAAAAGATTGAATGAGATATGTATGCAAAGCATCTTATGCAAATTCTGATTCTCAGTAAAATGTAGTTCCTCTTCCTTATATGTTTCATTTGTGTGTGCCCTACCCTGCTTTTCCTGGATTAGTCTAAAACAGGAGTCAGCGACCTCTGTGGCCCATTCCAGATTGCTTTTGTAAATAAAATTTTATGTGATATATTTACATAATACATAAATGCATGCTTATGTATTGCCTATGGCTGTTCTCCTTTTGCAACACAGAGGTGAGCAGCTGTAATAGTGTCCTTACAACCTGCAAAGCCCAAAATACTTACTGTGGCCCTTTACAGATGGGCCTTACAGGAAAAATTTGCTGATCCCTGGTTTAAAGCCAACATTTTAATAGAGGTCAAGATTAAATGGGTCTTCTTTCTTTTCTTTCTATTATTTTCAAATCTATACTTTTCAGTCTGTTTTCTACTTGTGTCTCCCACAACAAGAACTTTTCTTTATGACAGGTTTATCACTAAGCTTTAAGCCCTGTGCAATTTGTTACCACTCCCCACCCCCTCCCTCCTGACTGCCCTTCCTCCCTTCCTTCCTTCCTTTGATAGGTATTGAGTGCTTTCAGGGGACTGGGGCCAGAGGGTGAAGAAGGAAAGTGGAGCCACTGCCCTCCTGGAGCTCAGCAGGGACCTTGCCTATGAATGTAAACAGCATGTCCACAGAAGTATGGATCAACAAACCTTTGAGAAAATTAACACATGAATATTAAAAAGAAAATGATTTTAGAGACTAAGGTGTGATGAGTATGTGGAATTAAGCTGGTCTGGGGAAAGATCAGGGGAGCCTTCTCTAGATGACCTGTGACGAGAGACAGCCCAGCCAAGACTGAAGGCAAGAGCATTCCAGGGAAACAGGGGTGGAAGTGGGTGGGAATGGGGTGCACAGAGACCCAGAGCTGGGAAGGAACTTGGCACCTTCAAAGGCTGGAAGAAAGCCAGCCATGCCACAGTGTGTGGGTACTGGTAAAGATGAGGTCAGAGAGTATAAAAGGGGCATGTTTCAAAGAATTTTGCATATTGTGATGGGGCATACTGAACTCTTCTCCCTCTACCCCTGTACACACATCCACGCAGCGATCAAGTTCTGTCCATTCTACATTCCTCATCCCTATCCACACTCTTCCCAGCCATCCTCATCACCGCCTTCCTCTGGATCACGCTCAGTGTTTGTTAATGGACCACCTGGCTGGCCTCTCTCCCACCCATCTTCCACAGGGCTGAGGGCATGATCGTTGTAATTCATTCCCCTGCTGAAAATCCTTCCCACAGCCTTTGGGTAAAGTCCCAGATAGTTAGCTTTGCACAGACCCCTGCTTCATACTCTGACCTCTGCTGGCTCTGGTCTTCTCTTCCTTCACTCAAACCCTCAGTTTCTAGTTCTTTAAACTCCCCCTGCATTGTCTTTCTTCCGTCCGCCCACCACCCATTCTCTCTCTCTCTCTCCTAATAGTATTTGGCCAATTCCTACTCATGTCTCAGTTTTAGCTCAAGCGTTTTCTCTTTTGAGAAGGGTTGTCTCACTGAGGTAGCCTACTCGTTGAGCCCCTGATGCCAGCGTCATTGTTGACCACTGTAATCCCTCACCTCAAGCCCTTATTTCCATGTGGCATGTGTTTCTCTGATTACTTCTGTTATCTTTCATCTCTCTTACTAGAGTGAGGACCCTCTAAGAACAAGGACTTTGCTCTCTTCACTGCTGCACCTCTGGCGCAATACTTCATGGAATAAATACCTCCAGAATTTTTTGCTAAATGAGTGAATAGTCTAAGCTACTATCACCTCCTGGCCTACTGCATACCCTCCACTTCTGTCTTCTCCAGTCTACTTCCTACATGATATGCAGAGGAGAATTAAAAATATGGATATAACATATATAAGATAGTTCACAGACTGAAATAAATTTCATTTCTTACTGAAGTGGAGAATTTATATGTTATATAATAATGTAATAAATTATAATACATGCAATGGAGTATAATGTACACATTTCCCTCTAAAATCATCTTTGCACAATCTGTCTTGAATCCTCTCCACTTCATCATCTTACACTCTCTACTTTCTCTGCTAAGCTCTTGTCACACAGCTAGTGTGACTTGGTTGTGCCAGTCCTCACCTGTACCAGGCTCTTTTCAGCCTCAGGACATTTGCACATGTCGCTCCTTTGGCCTGCACATGGCTGGTCACGGCATGGCCAGCTCCTTCTGGATTGCCAGGGGCAGCTTCTACCACACTTTCTCAGATCCACCTTTCTGCACAGCCCTGTTCCTCCCAGTATATTCTATTTCTTCATTTTATTTTATTCACAGCTCTCCTATTTGACTTGAAACTTGTGTTTACTTGTGTGCTTATTGTCTGTTTCCTACAACCAGGTTGTACACTCCAGGAGCATGTGGGCAAAAACCAGAACTGATTTCTTCACTGTCGCATGGCTAAAACCTGGCACAGTGACAGGTGTATGGGGAGTGCTCAAATATTATTGAAGGCATGAATGAATGGAATTTCTCACACACTATTATAAATGATAATACTATATATATATATATATATATATATATATATATATATATATCCCCAACGCCATTGTAAACACGTAGACTGCAGGGAAAATACCATAACAATTTTTGTGTCCTCAGTGTCCATAACAATATTTAGCATGTACTAGGGACTTGATAAATAATCAGCATGATCATACAACATGACCATGTTGAAAAGCCAGCCATGTATGTGATAAGCAATGACAGATTGTTGCAATTGTACTTAGAGCATAGGTTGGGGACTAGATGGAGACAGGATACAGACATGTCACGACCTTGTTTTTATGCATTCTAGGAGATTCTTGTAGGTGAATGGGTGCTTGGCAGAGGTTGTGGAATTAGTATAAGTATGCACCTGCAGAGGGAAAGAGCAGCTTTATGTAGGAGAGCAAGAACTAAAAGGAGAGAAAGCATTTGCGTCAAACAGGCAATGATTGTGGGATACCAGCAGGCTATGACAGAATTGAGAGCCAAGAAATGCTAAGGGTTGGACTAAAATATGGAACCCAACATTGCATTCCAAGGGACCCCATTGTTGCTTATGGTATTAGGCAGGGGCCTGGCAGGCCCAAGGGTGCTACAGATTCCAGACTCAAGATATGTGTCTGTGTATGTGTGTTTGAATGCACATGGCTCAGTGGCTATCAGAGCTTAGGAAAACTTACAGAAAGTTCACTGCAAAAGTCAACTACGTGCATCTCAGGATTAATGCTATAAAAAATATCTGTCTATTCTCTCTTTACATTAAAGCTCACGTGGTTCCATTGCATGGGTAGAGATGTTAGAAAGCATGGGTCAGTTAAAATGAGAGAACCTAATAACCAACTTTCTTTTTCTCCTTTAAGCCATGAAAACTTTTTGCAGATAGTATAAGTAGATGCCACTCTATGTACAGAAAACCAGTATCTTGTCTCATTGACAAATGCAGGAGCATTTGTAGAAGATGTTAGGGGTTTGGCTGTCTTTTCATAAACCTGCCTTATTTTAAATCTTAATTTAAAAGGCAACAACATCTTAGCAGAGACTACATTTTGAGCTACTTTTTAATAGAAGCCTTTTTAATGTGAAGCTACCAAAATTGGTCTTTTAAAAAGAATCAGTTCTTTGTTTAGACTGTCAGCTCATTGCATTCACTAAGAAAACTCTAAACAGTCAATAAGTAATAAGGTTTCTTTTCATTTTTGTTTTGAATAGCTTTTCAAAAAAATGCAGAGCAGATTTTAGCCAGGCTTTAATTAAGGCATTTTATTGGCCGAGATGGGGTAAATCATAGCAGATGAAGGGCTTTTGCTCTTGAAAAACACTAATCACTTAGAAAATGAGCTTTAAAAAAAAAAAAATTCAAATCTCCATGTAATAATAGTTCATATGACTTTTTTAATCTTCTGAGGAAAAGTAAATTAAATGCAGAAGCTGTAAAGTAACTGGCCGGATAATCAAGTTTCATTTGCTCTTAACCCACAGCGAGCTAGACTGAGCCTAATGAAAAGCCTTCTTACGTAATTTAGTTCCTTATGGCTTTGATTTTCTCCAAATTGCAGCTTTACTGAAGAGCAGGCATCTGTAAATGTCATGCTTAATCATGGTTGTTTTTAGAAATAAAATCTGTAATTTCGGGATGAATTTTGGGGAATCTCTGGGGCTTCGCAAACTGCTCCCAAATAAGACATATTTAATTCTGTGATGAAACCAGGAGACTTGATGTGTAGAAGCATCTAGTCTGCCTTGGCTTTATTTTTGGATGATCTTAAAGAGATCCAGATTTTCACGAGAAATCATTTACACTGCTTGAAATAAAACACTTCCATGTATGTTGTGTGTGTGTGTGTGTGTGTGTGTGTGTGTAAAGATTTTATTGATTTATTTGACAGACCGAGATCACAAGGTAGAGAGACAGACAGAGAGAGAAGGGAAAGCAGGCTCCTCATTGAGCAGAGAGCCCACCCACTGTGGGAGTTGATCCCAGGACCCTGAGATCATGACCTGAGGTGAAGGCGGAGGCTTGACCCACTGAACCACCCAGGTGCCTCTTCTTATATGCTTTTGTCTTTAAAAAGTTATTTTTTGAGGAGCACCTGGGTGGCTCAGTAGGCTAGGCATCCAACTCTTGATCTCAGCTCAGGTCTTGATCACAGCATTGTGAGTTCAAGCCCTGCATTAGGCTCTAGGGAGCCCACTTAAAAAAAAAAAAAAAAAAAAAAAAAAAGTTATTTTTTGAGTTTTAATTTGAGAGTAAGTTGATGTCATTTAGACCTTATGCACAGTGTATACTCACTGATGTTAAGGACTAGAGCTGCCTGCTCTGCTTGTCAAAAGGGGAGATTTGACCCCATGTCTCACCTTTGTCTCCTCCTGGATGGGTCATTGTCTAAATGTTACATTAGAGTGGAACATTTTGGTGCCTCTGAGTTCTGCTCTAGGTTTTGTGTCTTCCACTTCCTCTCAATCCTATGTTTTCAGAATAGAGTCATCTTTACTTTTTTATTCCCCAAATAATGGATGAGTATGTGCCCAGGGCCAGACACTGTAGTAAGGGCTGGGGGGGAAATACAGAGAAAAAGTTCAAGACAAGAGTAAATCCGAAGCAAGTTAAGAAACAATGCATTTTCAACCTAGGATGACGACTAAACAGAAAGTGGCTAGAAAGGAGGCAGATGGGATTGGCTTTTGATTGGTTGTTCAGATGGGGTTTCTCTCCAGAGCTGATGTTCACCGACAGCCAGAAAGATGGAAAGGAGCCAGTCCGGTAAAGACCTGGGGAAGAATCGTCTAGGCAAAAGAAGTTTGGTGTGACTTAGGAGCTCAGAGAAATCCATCTGGAGGATGGTGAGTGAGGGGCAGGGTGATAAAGGTTGGAGAGAGTTTCACTATCAGTCAGGATCTCAGAGGGCTGAGCAAGGACTTTGGAGCTTATTCTAAGTTTAACCCACTGAGCCACCCAGGCACCCCCCCCCCTTTTTTTTAAAGATTTTATTTATTTATTTGACAGACAGAGATCACAAGCAGACAGAGAGGCAGGCAGAGAGAGAGAGGGGAGGGAGCTTATTCTAAGTTTAAGGAGAAACATTTCTATAATTTCTTGTTCTTTTTCTTTCCCAATCATGAAGTACTTTAATAGTATTTTTTTTCTTTTCTTTTCTTTAAAGATTTTATTTATTTATTTGACAGAGATCACAAGCAGGCAGAGAGGCAGGCGTGGGGAGGGGGATGCAGGCTCCCTGCTGAGCAGAGTCTAATGAGGGGCTTGATCCCAGGACCCTGTGACCTGAGCCAAAGGCAGAGGCTTAACCCACTGAACCAAGCCAGGTGACCTTAATTTTTTCTTTTCATTTCCCTTCTACAAATAACTCCTGAGCATTTACCCTGTATTATACCAAATTCTGCCCCCCCCCCATGATGTTAACACTCCAGGTGGGAGTTGGACAGCAATCTAATAGCACGTAAGAGTCTATGTGGACTAAAAGCCAAGAAAACACATTTCACAATAAATGAATTCAGCAGTGTCTCAGAATGTGGTGTAACACAACTGACAGCTTTGCTTGGCTGTTCATTTCTCAGAGGGACGTTCATTAGGATGTGACCACAATATGACCATTACGGACCTTCAGTTCAGCCCATTGTATATGAGGTGTTTCACTGTTTGTTTCTATATTTCTTTATTTGCATTCTGTGACTGTAGAGAGAACCTGAAAAGTATTATTTTTTCACTGACTTCATAGTAACATGACCCCACAATTTACAGGATTGAGTGTTGAGTCTTATTTGTTATATACTGATAGAGACGTGACCATTGAAAGGATAGGCATGTTGACCCGGAAGCCATGATCTTGCTAGGGAACTCGGGGCAGGACTCCTTAAAGAGGAGGGAAGAGGGTTCTAGGCAGAGGGGTCAGCACGTGGGGCTCCCTGTGGCAAGAGGGAATGAAAGGGAAGGCGGGAACGGCTGGATGAGCTCCTTCCTGATGGAGACGCTACAGGCTGCTGTGGTGGAAAATCACCCCAGGGACACATGACTGTTTTCCACAGGCTTTCACATGTTCTGAAGAAACAGCATTAAAGTAATAGAATTGCCAACCTTGCTTGGGATTCCTTTTATCTCTTAGCACAAGGTGAGACTTTTGGAGCAAGGAAGAGCTGCAGAGAGTATAATTTAGCTGCCTGTTTAATGGGCAAGAAAACTTTCGCACTAGAGTCGAAATGATACCTAGCATCACACTCAGTTAACCCAGTGTTTTCTCAGTTCTGCAAACATACACTGGATACCATTTCAAACGTGTTTATATTTCAGAAAGTTTCCTTTTCCTTTTCCTTATTTTCAATTTCACTCTTTCTGTCATGGCAGATTCCCTCCCTTATTTCTGTTTGGAGTATGAGATTGGGGAGGTACATGGAAAAACCTCGCTATTGTCTAAGGAGAGCTTTACGTAAAGAGAAAATGCTCGTTTCATCCACATGAAATCAGCAGCTACTTCAAAAGCCAGCCTGTGTGCGGTTTGGGTGAGGATTGGTGAAATAAGAACACTTAAACACTAGAGCTTGCCCTGTAAGTTATTCTACCCCTTTGAAAAGCAATATGGCTCCACAGAATGCAGACTGACGACACACACGCTCTGTAGCCAAGAAGGCCCAATCCTGAGTGAAAATGCTGCTGTTAACTTGCGATTGTAAGCAAAAACCACATTGATGGTGGTGCTGTTTATCATGATGAAAGCTGACAGCTTCAGTGTCCACCAGCGGGAGAGTGGATACAGGCCCACTGGTCCACGAAAAAGTTGGAACGAACTAGAGCTTCATGTAGCAAAGTGGATAAATCTTAAAAATATTATGTTGGTTGAGTTAGAAAAGCAAGTTTTAGAAGGATACAGGAAAGAACACCTATTATGTAACATGTGAAATTGTGTTGTAAACAATACTGTGTTACTCTTTTTGGATAATTGTGTTACCTGAGCCTCCAGCTCAGGGCTACAGTACCATGCTGCACAACTCCAGGGGGCGTCAGCTCATTCAAGTCACCATGAGTCAGTGAACTTTGTATAAGACCATAAATGGCCACAACTTGGTGGCTTTAAAAAGTATATAGTTTCTCTTAGTTCTGGAGGACAGAAATCCAAAATCAAGGTATCGGCAGGGTGATGCTCCTTCCACTGGTTCTGGAGGAGAATCCTTCATTGCCTTCTGCGGCAATAATGGCTGCCATCATTCTTTGGCATCCTTTGGTTTGTGGCTGCAAAGTTCAGTCTCTGCCTGTCTTCACAACCCCTTCTCCTCCTCTGTATGTGTGTAATCCCCCTCTGCCTCTCTCACATAAGGACACTTATTATGTCCTCTAGGCCCCACTTAGATAAACAACAACAGGAAAATGTCCTCATTCTAAGATTCTTAATTATTCCCTCCCTTATTTCTAGGGATCATTTCTAGGTAAAAATTATGTCTTCAAAGACTCCTTCCACTGCCCCACCCCCACTGGCCAAGTACATGGCTATGTCTCACAGGACATGGCTATGTCTCTGGGAGTCATCAGTAGACTACTGTAGCCAGAGAGCAGATATTTTAGGATCTGTGGCCTAGATGGTATGTCACAAATATTCAACTCTGCTGTTGTAGCCTGAAAGTCATAGATGATTTTTAAAAGACCTAAAGAATTGGTTGTGTTTCAATAAAACTTCATTTATAAAAGAGGTGAGGGGTTGCCTTTGACTGGAGGTAGAGCTAAAGTTGGGAGTCCTGTGGTCTATGAAAATGAGGACTGTATATAGTGGGTTAGTGGCACCTGTTGGGGTGTTACTGATGGTTCATTACCAAGCCCACTCTCTAATGCCCTTGGGATGGGAAGATGAAGCTACACACCCAAGTGCATCTGTTGTTACAGTACGTTTCTAGTTTTCTGGGAAAGTCTTTCAAGAATATACTAACTATCCCAAATGTTGAAATCATTACTGTGTGACAGCTGCACCTTTGCATGGTAAATTTGGCAGGAGGCTTTTTAGAAAGAAAGAGCTGAAGAAAACTGCAATCAGGTATAAGCCTTCATCCGACCCATATGGAGCCAAAGACTGGCATCAACTCAATGCAGAGTTGAGAGTTATCCCTGTTTCTGGGCTCCTACTTCCCAGGCAGCACAATATTACCTTGTTTTAAGGGATGGATGCAGCATGAGACCAACCAGGGAAGACAGGCTAACCCCCTAGAAAACATTCAGGCAGAATGAGATGCCAGCATCGCTCTAAATCCAAGGTTTAGATGTATATTGGCATGAGAAGAATCTTATGGAATCATTTCATTTTTGGCAGCTCTGGGGACACCATGGATATAGGTGGCTTCTCTTTAGATGGTCTCTTCATTGTGACCAATGCTTATGCATAATATTGAAGACCTAAAATAATGATTAGTATCATTTCTAGGTAAAAATTAATAGCTTACATTTATTGAGCATAACGGTGTTCCATGTCCCATGTAAAATAACTTGTAAATTACTTAATTGGGCTTACTATAGAGGTTTTCAGTTGTGGGGGTGGGGGACAAATTTATTCCCCAAAGGAACTTTGGCGATGTCTGGAGACTTTTTTTGGTTATTCAAGTTTGGTGGGGGAGGGGGGGGCTAGGCAAGGTAACTGGTGGGGGGACGCCAGTCATGCTGCTAAACAACTTAGAACACACAGGACAGCCAGCCCCCCTACAGCAAAGACTGACCCAAACCACAGGTGTGTAATGCTATGACTGAGCAACTCTACTCTAACACAGTGAAATAAGCTGTGTACCCCTATTACTGATGAGGACACAGGCTTAGAAAGTTTACTTTGCCCATTCAAGAATGTTCAGTCTGATTCCTGTTTTGACTCTTAGTTTTTATAGGAGATCGCTTGCCTAGGTTTAGATAGTTTTATGCCCCTGTCCCCCCATCTCCCCCACCAAAATGCACATGTTGGAATCCTAATCCCTGATGTGATGCTGTCAGAAGAAAAGGTCTCTGGGAAGTGATTAGGTCATGAGAATGGAGCTTCACAAATGGGATTAGTGCTCTTGCAAAGAGATTCCAAGGGGCTATGTAGCCCCACCCACCCTGTGAGGACATGGTGAAAAAGCTCCTTCTAAGAACCGGGAAGAGGGCCTTCACCTGATCAAGCTGGCACCCTGATCTTGGACTTTCAGCCTTTAGAACTGTGAATTTCTCTTGTTTATAAGCCACTCAGTCTGTGGTATTTTATTATAGCTTTCTGAATGGACAAAAACATTGCTCAACTTAAGAGACAGAGGGTCTGTGAGCCCAGTTTTGAAAATGTATGCCAACTGATTTCTAAGGAAAGCAAAATGAATGTTAATAGACATCTAATTTGTGTTAAGCATGGGTCTGGATCCTGTTATACACATCTTAAGTGGCTCCATTGCAGGGTAACTGTGTCCATTTTCCAGATCAGAAAACTGAGGTCCAGCAATTATTTAGGAACTTATTCAAGTGCACAGTTGTAAAGGAAGCAAGAATTTGAACCTAGCTGTGTCTGATTCTAGAACCCAGTCACTTGTTAGGGCACAAATCTGTTCTTTTGTAGAGAGCCAAAGCTAAAGAGGGGATTGAATAATTTTTTTTCCTGTTCATTCTTAATGCAAATCCTTAAAATAGTATTGTTTTAAGAAGTATACAAAGTCTGAATCTGTGGACCATTCTTGGACTCCTCTGTTTCCAGCCCCACACATTACAGTTCCTTAATGCACAAGATAGCAATGACAGCAAAGCAAGGTTTGGAGAAAACTCATTCTCTGTTTTAAGTGAGTGACTTTAAACAAGTCATATTTATTTGAACAAACTGCGGAATGTATATTGAAGATATGAGACAATAAAATTGTTTAATTGTTAAAATGAAAATAAAATGTTTTTGTTTGAAATATATTGTGAAGGAATAAGATTTTTGAAATTTATGATAATGAGTAAAACTATTGGGGCATAGACGTTAGGGTGATACGGAATTTATATTGCTCGAAAGGAAAGCGTTTACATAACTTCCTAATGGGTCTGCCATTTATGATTCAGTAGTTCTCTTCCCATTTAAAAAATAAATTGCATATTTCATTATGGCCTATTATCTTTCTCTCTGTTGATTTGGTAAGATTTCTGTAATTTACTCTATATTAAAAAAAGAATAATAAACGAGTTTAATAATGTCCCCAAGCCTCTTAGCACTTATTTTTCCCTTTTCATGGCACTATTTAAAAAAAAAAAAAATCAGTGCTTGCAGTCTTCCAAACTGATGCTAAATAACCATTTCTGTTTGAGCTTTGAAAGACCAATTAATATTGAAGTGGCAACATTTAGTCCTTTCTGCACTAATCTTATTGGTAGCAGAATTCATGCAATGAAAGCATTTTTTCCATGTAATTAGTAACATTATATTCCTTTTTACTTGAGATGGTCTTGAATTTCAGTTGTTTATTATTTTATTCCCGGACCTAGTGTTATCTATAGGAGGTGTGTGTTGCTTCTATGGCCTGCATTACCTGTATCAAAAAAGCAATCCTCTCTTGAGAAGGAGATGACATTGGAAGGAATAAAGAAATGAACCATCATTCCATCTATAGTTCTGTCAAATTTAAACAGACTGTGCATGTTACAGACATCATCATGGGTTAGAGATGCTGAATTTAATTTTCTGTCTTTTCTCCCTAAAGGGTATTAGCACTGATTGTTAGCACCAATAGCTATGGGATAAAGTAGACCCTGAGTGAAAAATGGTCACTCTGGTTTAGATGGTAACCATATACTGCCATTTTGCTTAGCCATTAGATGTGATGTATAGGAGTCCAGTTAGTCAATCCCCCCACCCTCCCGCTGCCCAGTTCCTAGTACCTGGGGCATACCAAGGATCTTACGGGTTCCATGTGAAATCCCCTCTTTGTGTCCTTCCCATGCAAGAGAACATCTAGTGGCTTCCCCTGTGTGGCAGAATTCACAGCAGTCTTACTTCTCTTAAGTCTCTTCCATTCTAATCTTCCCCAAGTCCTTCTAAGCCTCAGCCATATTATTCTGTCTCCTGGTCTCCAGACAGCTCTCTGTTTGGTAACTTTGTCCCTGCCTACCTTTCCACATTCACCTTACACCACTCTCCCGTTTGTTTACTTCATTCCAGCCATCTGATCTCTCAGGGATTCACTTGCTACCAGCCTTGCTTCCTGGACTCTTCCTTGCCATTTTCTTGACCTGAAATCTCTTCCTTTCACTGTGTCTGGCTCTATGATGTCTGGGACTCAGCTGGGATGTCACCTTTGTAGAGAGGCTTTCTGTGCATATCCCGTCTTACACAGGGGTTCCTTGTGCTCCTCTCTCAGACACCCTGTTCTTCTACATCACAACAGAATTGAAAATACACAATTTTTATTTTGTCTTCTTGTTTCCTGGACTTTATTAGACTATAAATGAGGGCCAGGAGGGCAACACTTTTTCTACTTAACTCATTTCTATATATCCCATATTGAAAAATATTTGTGAAATAAATAAATGGCTGATGATATCCTCTGTATGATGGGGAAAATTCCCCTGTGTTTATGATGGCTTGGCCTCAGATCTTAAATGACACCACCGGAGCAGCTATCATTTCTTCTGGTTCTTTCCTTCTTTGCTTATGTGTTTCAGAGCATCCTTATCCCACTCCATCATGCAGACTCCTGTGAAAGCACATACTTTTCAAGCAGTTTAAGAACTTCAAATAAGGTATCTGGTGACTTAACAATGATCCAGTGCAAATTGGAATGTCATCCAAAAGCCTTTTGTAATTGTGGTTCTATCAAATTTGTAAAGTATCTATAGTTAGTTATGTCTGGGGCATTCCATGAGACTTTCTGATGGGTGTCCTTAGGCATATCAATGGGCTCTGGGATGGGAAGAGGGAAGAGGAGGACTTATTTTAGACATAGCGACTTCCCAGGATTTGTCAACCCACATTCTTTAATTTGTGTTTTTCATATGCTTTCTCTTCAAGCCCTTCCATTGGCTCCTTTTATGAAAACAAGTTTGTTGAAGGAGCATTGGATCAAGTTTGAAGATTAAAGCATGAGTACCACTAGATTTCATTTTACCAGTTGCAACTTATAGTAATAAACATATTTATCATCATTTTGATGATAAAGGTAATTTGTTCATTTTCCAAATGTGGGCACTATAAATATGTAGAAGAGAATTAAAAAAAAATCACCCAGCACATCAAATCCTACTTTACCTCTTGAGAGCACAAACCTCAACATTCTCTCTCTGGCACTTAGTGTGATGTGGGCTCATGATGAGTACATAATAAATTTTGAATAAAGAACCTGTACATTGGCCATGTCAACAATTTAGTACATTTCTGTCTAAGGGATAGACATAGGAGGTGGTGCATTTTGAGTGGAGAGTTCAATAATAATTATTATTAATAATAAAACCAACTGAAAGTGGGTCTGCATTTTGTTATCATGATGCTTGGGCAATTCTAAATGTTGGCAGTGATAATAAAGTAGTTCTTTTCTAGCCACACTCTCTTTCTTTCTTTCTTTTTAAAGATTTTATTTATTTTTTTGAGAGAGAGAGTGAGAGAGCATGAGAAAGGGAGAGGGTTGGAGGGAGAAGCAGCCTCTCTGCTGAGCAGGGAGCCCAATGCGGGACTTGATCCCGGGACTCTGGGATCATGACCTGAGCTGCAGGCAGTCATTTCACCAACTGAGCCATCTAGGCGCCCACCAGACTCACTTCCATGTTCCCACGGTCCCCAGGGATAGAGCATGTGGTATGTGAAATGTCACCCCAAGGATTTTACATAATACTTTGTCATAAGCAGTTTCCTGCTAACTCCTTTTACAACTTCTGGTGAAAGCACTTGATGACTTAGCTACATAACCTTGAAAGTAGTCCTTGATCTTTCAATCTCTCTTTTGGGATTCTACCTTAAAATTAACATGAAACGCAGAGGAAAATTTATGGGAAGGGGTGTTCATCCCAGTATTACTGCTAGCAAAAATGTAGACATACCTTAATTGTTGAACACTGGATTAAGCTACTTAATCGTGGCAGTGTGGACATAGTCAATACTCTTAAGATGGACTCTTATGCAGACTTTAAAGTGACATTTATGTAGGTTTTTTAAATGATGTACAGAAAACTCAGTACTTTTTCTGAAGTGGATCTAAGAATGAAGCAATAGCAGTTTGTGCAATGGAGAAACCCTAAAAAACAGAAATATGGCCAAAACAAAACATATAGTTTCACTGAAAAGAGCAATAGTGCAATACAAGGAAGGTACAGATTTTTGCTAGAGTAACAGGTTTTTCAGTATTTCTGGAATGAAATACAACATTAGAATTAAAAACTGAACATGTAATTACAAGTATAGTATATAGAAAGGATGGTTATGGAGAAGTTTTAAGAATGGCTTATAAATAATAGATTACAATTAACAAGTGAAATATACAAAATTCTGATTTTCAGTCTCTTGATAGCCTTTGTGATTCTACATAAAACTATGACAGTTTCAGTGTGTGGGACCAAGTCTGTTCCAACTCTGTGGATTGGTACTGCTTTCTCCCTTCCCAGGCAAGAAGGCCTCTTACTTGGCTATCATGAAGACAAAGGTGATGGTTACTCATTCAGGAAGTGAATCAGCCAACTAAGAAGTTCAACCACTGTTAGTAGGTTTATATCAGCCTTATTAGCTAAGACACTGTGGTTTTCTGCTGACCATAGGCTTTTTTTTGGTTTTGTTTTGTTTTGTTTTTTAAGATTCCTCAAATTTTTCCTATTATTTTTCATTCTGATGTGTCTTCATGATCTATCAGAAGATCTCCTTGGTCTTAATTTTTCTAGGTCCACATTTTCAGAAATGATAAGAACTATTGGTACTCCTTCATATTTTCACATTTAAAATGTCAGCTTTGGATTTTTTTTCCCCCACCACTTAAAAAAGCTGTTCTATTAGAAAAATAGCTGAAGGATTCACGGTTAAATATTGATTTAATACCTATGTTGTAGTTTATGGGGCAAAACAACGATGAGATATATATTCCTGGTCTCAAAAGACTTCTGAGTCTTTCAGTTTGATTACTAGAAATCCTACAGATTTTCCATTCTAAGGAGGTTTCAGTGGTTTCTCTCTTGTGCTTTATTTATTTATTTATTTATTTTGCCCTCCGAACTCTAAAAGACAGAAAATATGTCTTTTTTACTTTTAGATTTCACACTGCCGCATGTTGCCTGGAACTTATTTATAAATGAGTTAACACTGAATTATGACTAGGATAGAGTTTGAAGAGCTTCTTTGTGTTATATAAATCTTTTTACTCTTTGAGGATTTTTACAGCAAGGAAAAAGACTTTGACACTTGGGCTAGAAGAAAGTGAAGTTGAAGATCTCATGGCCAATTAAGTTGGTATGTAAATTAGAACTTTGGTTTTAAAGGTATGCTAGTCTTTTGTGGTTCAGGAATCAAAATTCCTGAAATACTAGAATGTTGGCAAAAGGGAAAAAAAATCTTCTTATTCCCCAAATCCCTATTTGTATAGCTAATGCCTTTATTGCCTTTTCTTGAAGATTGTTATTATAGTTTTAAAAAAATGAAGTATGGCTGAAAGGCAAATTGTTCCGTTATTTGGAAAGTAAAGCATATATTTAAACAATCTTTTATATAGAGCTTTACATGAGCAATCACACAAGATAGGCTGAAGGATTAAATGTGAGAGAGAGAGAGGGAGGGATGGAGGCAAAATCCAATCTGTATTCTCTAGCCAAGGTATATAAATAAGTGTTGGCATGTCATTTCCATGATTAAAGAATTTCTCCATTATTTTACGAATCAAGCCCAAAATATTTAACATGGTCACAAGGCCCCATATTACTCAGCCTCAACTGACCTCGCTCATGTTAATCTCTGCAACTCTTCTCTCTTCTCCCTCCAAGAGAGGGAGCACCAGCCAATGAGATCTTCTTTCACATCCTAGAATAGGCCATGTTACCTCTTACCCCAGGTTCACTGCTCCTTTCTCTGGAGCCTCCCACCCCACCCCTGATGATCCCCTGTATATGTGTATATACTTGCTCTTGTCTAGTTTCCTAAAACCAGATCCCCTGAAATATGAACTTCTAGCACCTCACACTGTTCCTTCTAGCATGTATCACAATTGTAAGTAAATCATTTTGTTAATAGAGTGAAGTGTCTTTTCCTCTCCCTGCGAATGTAAATTCTAAAAGGGTAGTGATTATGTCTGTCTGGATCATTTTTTCATCTTCAGTTTTAAATGCCAGGCAAATAGTAAATGTTCATATGTAACAGGGGGAAAGTTGTCGACTCTGTTGCACTGCAAAGTCATATAGAGGAAGTGAGACAAATGGTGGAAAAGGCTTAGTATAGGTAAGAGCAGAAGGACTCATTTTAAGACCTGGAGCACTGGATTGTTGGTGGAGTTGGAAATTAATGAGTGAAATATGCAAAATTCTCTAGGGATGCCAGAGAGGACAACATAAATTTATTAGTAAGTGATGTTAAGGCACTTTGATGCAAAGATGGGAAATAGTGATCAATCAGTCTGAGCATTATTGAGTGTTATTGGATGACCACCCAGATGGAGGAATTCAGAGCACAGTCTATTCCCACTCTGATCTGAAGGCAGATGTCACAGGCTACTTTCTAAGTAGCTCATTTTTGTTTATGAAAAATATAGTTATTGTGTTCATGTTCCTCTTACCATAATTCTCACTCTCTGACTCTTACTAGCCTAATGAAATCCAAAAGCTATTAATAATAATTAACATTTGAGCACTTGTGTAACTCTACACCCTATTCTAAGTACCTTAAATGTATGAACTTATTTAATTTTCAGAGTGATCCTATAAAATAAGATTATTACCGTTCCTATTACCAAGGCATTTGAGTGGTTGCCCGGGTTACACAGCTAATAAATGGTAGAGCTGGGGTTTGAATTTAGAAAGTATAACTCTTCATGGCTCATGCTTTCACTACCGTGCTGTGCTGATGAAATTGCTCTAAAGGCAACCTGTTGTTTATAACGCTGCAAAATCTGGATTCCAACTGCCATTGGAGAATTTTATCCTCTCCCCTTATCAGCTATTCAAGAGAAAAATAAATGGTGAAATCAGTTGTCCCTATTTGACTGTAAGTAACCTCATCCTCCTAGAACTTTGTTCAATTAAGATTAATTGTTGACCAGAACAAGGGAAAAAAAGGGGGGGTGCTATTCAGTTTACCAAGACATTCATATCAAAGACCATCCACTTAATTCTTCAACCCATTCATTTTCTAGTTCAGAATTGGGGACAAAAAATAATGGTCCTACAGTGGATGGACAAGATCCTCTACTCACATGGAAAACAATATGAGAATGTCGGGGCAAGAAGGGAGAAGACCTGAGAAGACATGGCTTCAAGGGACAGGGACATTGGGAGACAGCTGTAGTCATGGAGGAAGGCAGGCTATAAGACTTTTGGATGGCTTTAAGGAGCAACAGGGAAGTGGTTGAGTACTAAAGGATCGACATTTAACTCAGCAAGTTCTCTGTACTCAATCGTCAAAGGAGTTCTACCTTATACTGTGTGAGAGGAAATTTTAAGGTTTTCTTTGAAAATTAAAAAAAAAAAAAAAGAAAAGCCACAGCCTTGACTGGAAGAGCTCACACCTTACCAATGTCAAATAACAGGGCAGTACCAAACTTTTATTTAAATTATTTGTAAGTGATAAAATAACACTAATCAGAATATGAATTTTTAATGTTCGCTGTTGAATATTCTATAATTTTCTGCATTATGTCTTTGATGACATGATCTGCTGAAAATGGAAAATTCCATATTATCTCAATATTATTATTCAGTTACTTCCTTGTAATTTCTGTTTTTCTTCAGATAGATGTACCTGTAATTTTTGTGGTGCTTTATTTAAGGTAGCTGGGCATTGATGAACTATACCTAATTTAAGCAAGTTTCTAAGAAAATTTAAGTTCTAAGGCACTTCATTAATAAGTGGCTTTTCATTGTTTTTATTTTTATTTTTTTCCAAATTGTCATCTAGTTGACAATTCTTGCAGACATGCATATGATAAAAGTGTAGGATGCTACTGGAATAGAGTCTTTTCAGGCTATGAATGATGCTAACCAGGATCCTAAAACAGGAAATAAAGGCAACCCTTAGCAGGCATGGAGCAGCGTGAAAAATTCAATTCAGATGTAACCCACTACAGCACTATGTTTGCCAATAGAAGTCTCACACAAATACAGCTTTATAGATTCAAGGAAGAGTTGTTAGTTTTAGCTGCATTTTAACAGCTAGACCACATAAAATCTATGGTCTTATCTTTGGCTCTAGAATATGATCTACTCTCAAAATGACTAATCTGTTAAAGTCAGCAATTATTTATTCAGTACCTACTGTTGGAACAACATATATGCCCACAACACGCAAATGTTGGATCGCCTTGCTATGAGCCCTTTCTTGTGTGTAATGAATTTATCTAAGGAGAAAATTAGAAATGAGGGGATGAGAAAAGAAGCAATTTGAATGTCATAAGAATTCAGAGAAAACCTTCAAACTGTTCTGATTTTATGCATTTTACTTTATCTGTAGGAACTGATGTACTTCTTGAAGTCTAGCAATTTTATAATTCTAGAGTGTCCATGTTGAAACAACATACTATTAAAAACAACAACAACAAAAAATGATGTCAAGAGAAATGTTATCAAAAACAGTTCTGACATCTGGTGTTCGTTTTGTAAGTGGAGGAAAAACAAAACCAAAGCATAAATTGGATCATGATTCCTGGCAGAGATATGCAATAGCATATATTTACACTTTGAGTATTACTCTGAAGATGTTCTGCTCTTCAGATTCCTTTGTGGGTTGTTCACGACTAAAAAATATTTGGCGTCAGAGTACCTGGTTTAATGAGATATACCTTTTTGCTTGTAAATTCCCTCGCCCACTCTGCAGGTGTTATTTCAACTGCATTAGACTTTCTGAAAATTCTCTTGTCCGTGTCACTTGTGATTGGCAAAATGTGGATGCATGGCACAGATCCTGGGAATGAGCCTGAAATGGCACATTAACTTTTGAAATAAGGAATTATTTTCTAAATCAGTGGCCCAAGACTGTATTTGTGTCACTTGTTGAGCTTCTTTTTTTTTTTTTTTTTTTTTTTTTTTTTTTATATTTTTTTTTTTTTTTTTTGACAGAGAGAAATCACAAGCAGATGGAGAGGCAGGCAGAGAGAGAGAGAGAGAGGGAAGCAGGCTCCCTGCTGAGCAGAGAGCCCGATGTGGGACTCGATCCCAGGACCCTGAGATCATGACCTGAGCCGAAGGCAGCGGCTTAACCCACTGAGCCACCCAGGCGCCCACTTGTTGAGCTTCTGAAACTAGAGATGAGCTGGCCCTTCCTCAGACTTAGGGAGTCCGAATGTCTAGCATCGGGAGACTTGGGCACCTGTTTGGTTGTTGTTGATCTCCTTAGGTGACTCTCACTCACAGCTAGGGTTGCAGACCACTGTTCTAAATAACTAACAGTTGTACAAAAACTTTATAATTTATATAGCAGGTCTTGCTTTTTAATCTCCTTTAATCTGGTACGATAGGCATCATTCCTATTTTATAGACAAAGGACTCACGATTTAAGAAGGGTTAAGTGAGTACCTAGGATTTTTTTTTTTTTTTTAACTGTTAGGAATCAGACTTCTGATGATGGGACCCTGGCTTTTCTTTTTGTTTGTTTCTTTTGACCAGTTTTTTTTTTCCTTTTTTCTTTTTTTTTTGGCCATAATATACATATAGAAAAAAATGTCTCTGTCATTGTGTACAGCCCAGGGAATTTTCACAGTCATGTCACTTGCCCCACAAATGTCCTCCTGTGGTTCCCATCCAGTCACGGACCGCCCTGCCCTCACAAGAGCATTCACTATCTGGACTTACACCTGGATTGTTTAGATTCACCTGTTTGTCTTGTATTTAGATAAATAGACTCACTCACTATGACCCCTTCTGTGTATGGCTTCTTTCAGTGATCATTACATCTGTGAAAGTCATCTGTGTGTTTTGTGCAGCAGTGGTTAATTTGGCCTCATTGCTTATCACGTTTCCTTGTGTGAACGTATGATAATTATTATCCATTCTAGTACTGGTGGATATTTCCATAGTTCCCATTTTTACCTACCGCCAACAGCACTCTCTCAACATTCTGTGCACATCTTTGGTGAACATGTACATATTTCTATTGGGTATATCTCTCAAAAAACCTTGAGCTTGTCAAATTATAATTTTGAAGTTGTAAGTTGGAAGAAACCACCTCTAGCTTTTCCCTTTCGAACATTTCTCTTTTTTATTTATTAGAATTCTGATCACTGCTCCCAACTTTATTAATCAAAACCTACTTGAGGGTGTCTGGGTGGCTCAATAAGTTAAGCATCTACCTTCGGTTCAGGTCATGATCCCAGGACCCTGGGATTGAACCCCATGTTGGATCCCTGCCCAGGGGGAAACCTGCTCCTCCTTCTATATCTGCCTGCGGCTCCCCCTGCTTGTGCTCTCTTTCTGTCTCCCAAATAAATAAGATCTTTGATTAAACAAACAAACAAACAAACAAACAAACCAACTCCTTGAAAAAGGAAAGGGTAAATTAATTTCTGATATACCATGTTTAGTAATGGTTAATTTATTCCAAGGGTTAGTACCTCAATATAAAGGGACAACTTTCTGATTTGGAATTTCAGGGCATAAGAAAATTCTAGGCAGAGCTAAGCACATGGTTTTCTTTTATTCCATCATAGAGTTTTGTTTTGAGTTCCTTGGGACACAATTTCATGAGGAGACAGAAAAATGATTAGCTATTGGTTACTGATGGAGTGACCATTGTTTGACCATATGTTTACTTAGATAGGTTTACTAACGCCTCTAGCTTCCAGCCCCCTTCTATCAAGTAATACTGGTTAGAGCGTGTCAGCCTGCTCAGAGAGAGTGTGTTCATAGAACTTCAGTTATATCATCAGTATCTATCCTTCAGGTGTTTGATTGCCCCCGAATCCTTTCCCATGGATCCTAAGGGTGCTGTGGACCTTTCCTCCTGGATTCTCCTGCAGGGATCCTAAATCCTTAGCTTTAAGGATTCACTGATGTCATTAAGTCATATTGACTCTCTCCCATTGTCTTTAAGGAGCCGGGGGGGGGGGGGGGGGGGGGAAGGTGAATGATTAATTGCAAAGTCATGGGTTTTCCAATAGGAAATATGGTTACTTCTCTAGGCCTCCGTTTTCTCAAGTATAGAATTGAAATAATAACATTTCCATTAGAATGAATAATATAGCAGATATTATGAACCTAAAACAAGTGTGAGTCTAATGCAAATTTCTGGTATTGAATAAATGTTGTCATTAGTAGTTGCTAAAGTTTGGGAACTATGTCTTATCTTTCCCTATAACAGTATCTGGCAAATTTTAATTTTTAAGGGGACCTGTGACTTGCCCAAGTCCTGCTGGCTGATAGATAATATTCTCATGAAAGAGGAAGCTGCTTGTTTACTCTGTCCTCTTTGCCTTCTGGATAAATCCCGAATTACTAACAAAACTATGGAATCCGTGTTTAAGCTCTCCAAATCTGATCCCCCCCTAGGAAGAACATTCCCAGGTAACCACATCACAGCTAGGGAACTCCGGTAAAGTTAGGATGTATTTATCTCAGAGTTGAAATATATTTTTAGAAGTGCAGAAAATTTATGTTGAGGATAAAATCATTAAGGAGCAGAAATTATTTAAATGCAGCTGTGTCCAAATCCTCGGACCTACCTCTGGACAAGCATGTTAATAAAACCAGCTGATCTATTTTAATGGCTTTTCACCTCTAAGTCTAGGCTTCAGGGGTGTTCATTTTCCTCTGAATGGTATGAACTATATGGGAAGTGGATGGAGGTCTTCATTTCGGAAGTGACCCTCAATAGACTATGCTTCTACTTCGATGAATACAAGTATTATGATCAGTTCCACCACCAAAAATACCAATAATTCTGCCATGAATACCATCAACATTTGTACCACAAATACCATCACCACCACTCATTCCAGTGTCACCCACAACTTCATCGCTGACACCACCAGCAATTCCAAAACAAGTATTCAGACTGACACTAAGGGTCACCATATTGCTAGGCTCTCGGAGTCCACACAAAACATGGTTCATGAGTTGACTGAGTACATGGTTTATAGTGGAAGAAAATATATCCTAAAGTTGCCTTTATTCAATCTTGCCAGGCCTCCATGGCCCACGTCCTTTAAGACATGTACTCTGCCCCTTACACATTTTTTTTTTTCTCCTACCCACACTAGCTTATTCTAAATACCAGGTTGGGTTTTTTGTTTGTTTGTTTGTTTTGTTTTGTTTTGTTTTCCTACTTAAAGATGTTTGCATATGCTGATCCCTCTGCCTGGAGTAGTTTTGTCTCTAGACTCAGAAGTTAAGACCCTTCTTTTTCTTTCCTTTTCCTTTTTTTTTTTTTTTTAAAGATTTTATTTGTTTGTTTGTTTGTTTGTTTGAATGTGAGAGAGAGAGAGAGAGAGAGAGAGAGCACAAGTGCCCATGAGTGTGAATGGGGAAGGGCAAAAGAAGAGGGAGAAAGAATCTGAAGCAGAGGTTGTCCTGAGCGTGGAACCCAGTGTGGGGCTTGGGACTTGACCTCTAAACTATGGGTTCATGACCTGAGCCCAAACCAAGAGTTAGAAGCTTAACCAAGTGAGCCACCCATTCTTATGCTTAAGTTCTTAGTTTAAATGTCACTTCCCAACAGAGATCTTGTCTAGCTTCTTTTCTATGTTAGGAAAACAGGGATAGCATTTCTTACTTTTCAGGGAGGATCAGTATTTGAGGTAAATAAGTCGCGAGGGCGTTAGCTATTATTGTTCAGATAAGAGGAAGATTGTACGAACCAGACTGGATGTAAAACTAAAAGCCAGGAGACAAGAAGGATCCACAGGGGAGAGAGGAGGTTCAGGTCAGAGATTAGGAGGTGAAGCCTGGAGCGATGATATGAACCACAAAGAGTGGTTCTGGGCCCATTCTCAGGCTGGAACAGAAGCCCTTTAGAAAGAGCCGAATAGTTATATAGTGTGGTTAGTGCAGTACAACAAAGCATACAAAATATGAAAGTAGCAAAGGGGAGGGTATGTAATTAACTACTTTCAGCATGATTGTAACTGAGGGCGAAAACAGTCATTGATGAGAACACTCTCAATCACCATTATGTGTACTGGCTGTTTCAGATACTCTTGTGCATCTTTCTTATTTCCTTTTATCTCCTGTTCCTCCTTGGGCTCACAGACTTGAGGTACAAACTTATTACAGAAATATAAACTTGAAGTTTTCACCCATCTTTATTGCAACTAATTCCTATGAGTCTAGGCAAGGGGAGTGAGGATTTAGTCAACAGTTCTATTTTTGTTGTTGTTTTGTTAGAAGATAAAAATTATCCAACACACGTTGCATAAAGTTCCACCAAGAATATTCCTAAGTAATTATTCTGGCCCAGTTTCTTCCCTCTTTTCTTTAACTTATTCTGCATGTGAGTCAGAGCATTAAAGTCGTCTTTCATTTATCCTTAGTCATAGTCAATTCGGTGTAGTGGAATTAAGAGTAAAGATCCTGGAGCCAGATGATTTGGTTTTGAATCCCAGCTCCAGGCCATGCTATCTTTGAGAACTTGGGTAAGTCACTTAACTTCTCTCTCTCTGCCTTATTTCCATTATTACCACTCTCCAAAGTGCTGATCGTAACTGTATCTATTAGTACATAATCCATAGAGTTCTTATGGCAGTAAAATGAAATAATCCACATGGACCAGTTGGAACAATATAGGACACATATTAAGTTCCGTTGAAATATGAGTGATCATGAATGAACAACTAATAACAAAACACTAGAGGGGGAGTTTTTAACAGTTTTTGTACTTATCCAAAGTTTACATTTGAAAGTCAAAAAATAATTGCCAAGACTGTTCTATAATCTCAGCAAATATTCTGCAAAATCAACTGGATTCGATCATCAGCAGCATTTTCTTTGTGGGTCAGAATATATCAAAGGTGGATACAGCCTCTCTTAAGCTTTTCTATTATATAACCTCGTCTATAATAATAACCATGTTAGTTAAGGAAATCATTATTCAAAGGGCTGAATCATCTACATGCAAATGATTTAGCATAATTTCCTTAAGCATGGTAATCACTAAAATGAGAATATTCATTTTTTTCATAAGTCTACAGTCTGAAACAATTGAGTAAAGTAAATGGGGGAAGGGGGCAATCCCCCATTTAAAATATCTCCAGGGCATCTTTGTAAAGTAAAATTCTCTGTCTCCAGAAATTATCATCTACCCTTAACATAGCATTTACTATGCATCTTATCTCTAGAGTCTATATTTTTACACCAGAAAGGAGTTTTCTCTTTAAAGAAAAAAAATGTTTTACTTTGGTTTTATCCTGAAGCTGACAATTATGTCAGTAGTTTACTACTTGGGACATCTCTGATTAAAGCTTTCTGGGGTGTCTGGGTGGCTCAGTGGGCTAAGTGTTTGACTCTTGATTTCAGCTCGGGTCATGGTCTCAGGATTGTGAGATCAAGCCCTGCCTCGAGCTCTGCGCTGGGCATGGAGTCTCCTTGGGATTCTCTTTCTCTCTCTCCTTCTACCCCTAGCCTCCACAGACACTCCCCCCCCAAAAAAGATCAGGACTTTTAGCCCATTTTCCTTATTGTGTGATTTTAGTCTTCCGTATGACTTCAACTATTTTCTCTATGCCTCTCCACACCACAATCATTTGAGCACTCACACACTATAAAGCAAAAACACTTACTGTATCTTTATTTTATTTTCCAAACATAATGAACATTATAAGTATGAGGAAATGAAAAATAAAAAGGGAAAGAGCCCCGCATAGGAGCTGGTTATGCATCTCTGCATTTGGCAGCAAACCCGTGGCTTACTTTTTTTGTAAGAATACATTAGGATTAAGTGTTGAAGAGCCTCTTTAAGTCTATTTTACTAACTGGGAAGTCTTCCCTGAAATCAGAGAAATTGAAGGACCTTTGTGAAGCAGGCTTGTTGAGAAAACGAGATGTTGTGTGAAAAGTTTTGTGTTGTGAACAAATAATTTCTGAAGATCTGCTTTTTGTTTGTTTTCTGGCATCTTAAGAGCTTAACTTCAGTCCAGTGAATTGGAAGATTATACTGTGTACATCAGTACATATAACATAACTTTTCACAGACACAATTATCAGCTCTTCCCCATCAAGCCTGGAAAATCATAATCAGGTTTAGTAGAATTTCCAAACTGCTTATAAAAATGCTGTTTATGAAACTGCCCGAATCTGAGTCATTTCTAAATAACACAGAATTATGTGTACTAAGCCCTGCTTACTCTTATCATAGTAAGAAAAGTCTGAAACCATTGGCATCAGGCACAGGGGAAAGAGATTCTAGATAGTTGTGAAAATGAGTAATGAAAATGGAAAATTGCAGGCCTACCAGAATGTGCAGCTGATAGATCTACCTTTTAAGAGGTGATGTCTGTTTGAACTTCAGACTGCCAGGGTTCTTGTCTTCATGGCAATCAGCACAGAGACACATGCTTCTTGTGAATCATAAGGATTTTCCCATTGGTGGTATGTGGACAGAAGCAGACATATTTAAAACGTAATATTCTTAGTGCTTTGCACAAACTAGCAACCTTTTTTTTATTGGAATGAAACGTTTTCTCCCCCTTAATTATTCCATCTGAATATCCAGTCCTGACATTTAAAGCAAGGCACGTTTAAATTTCCTTTGAAATTTAAAGTTTGTGCTAAATTAGGGTTGTTTGGTGGGAAGTGAGTTTTGCATTTGTTAAGGAGATTTGGTTATAAAATTTTGATTGATTTAAGACTCTTGAAGTGGGTGCATAGAGCCAGTGGCAAGAAAATGAGAAACAGAAGTTGGTGGGAAGGTGACTCATTGCCATTTCCTGTCGTTCCTGGGCTGAGGGACAAAGAGCTGTGGATCAGTGGTCAAGAATTGAGGCGGTAGTTGTTGCTTTTAGGATTTTGCTGGAACAATGAAGCACAATGCTAAGCATGTACTAAATATGGTATCTGTATTTTTCTTCATGGAGAGAATGGTGCTTAGTTCCTACAGAATACAGTGGCTTCTCTTCCTGCCAGCAACAATAGCTGCCCAGTAAATGAATATTGAGTGAAATCAGGGAAGACTTTCATAAAATAAGACAGATTGTTCCCAAGAGTTTCTTCTCCCTGATCCTCATTCTCTTTCTTCTTTCTGCCTTTTATATTTATTTATCAAACTCAAGTTACATATGGGAATTATGTAAGGTGCTGGGCTGCCATACTGGATAGCTCCAAATGGAGCGTGCTCTCATGGAGGGTACATTCTGATGGGCAAAATAAAATAAAAGAAAGTAACCAGTTTGAATAATGACAGGGTTGTGACAAGTGCCATGAAAGACCCAATGAAGGAGCTTAGCTGCACCATAACAGTAACGGTTGGGATGATACAGTTCTGGGGCGAGCAGAGCATCTCTGAGTTGCATAGCTGAGTGATGGGTTGGAGCGGCAGTCACTGAGGGTTTGGTAGGAGACAGTTCCTAGGAAGAAGGATGAGCAGTGGCTGTGGTAGTGACATTAGCTTTCAGTATCTGGAGGAGAGTTGGTATGGTGAGAAAGGAAGGAAATCAGACAGTCGCCTTTCTTTTCTTTTGGTTGTCCCTAGAAACAAATCTGGAGACAGTGGTTTTAGGCCTTGTCCTCGGTTGTCTGCTTTAGTTCCCCTGCCGGGTAGTTTGTGGACTAGGCCATCATGATATTGCTATCCACCCTTGCTACCAAGTCAAACCAGTGCCCACATTCACTATGCACTTGTGTAAACTCTAACTCATTGGGTCAACAGGAATTTCTTTCTAGGACTTAACCATGGCCAGCTACTATTTGGACACTAGAGGAACAGCAGACCAAAAGAAAGACACAGCCTGAGTTGGGGGAGATATGGAAAAGGCAATTGATGATAAAGAAGGAAAGTGTAGGTTAGTGGAAAGTGCCAGGCAGAGATATAAAGCAGGGAGAGATATCCTCCCACGACAGAGGATTGTTGGAGTGGGGTCGAGTGGATTCTCCCTGAAGAGGTGACCTTTAAGTCAAAATATATAGGAAATGAAGAAAGGAACTATGGAAGGATATCTCTCAAAGTGGTATTGAATGGCATTTCAAGGTGAGAAGAACCTGGAAGAAGTCAAGGGCTGGAAGTACACGGGCCCTCGGATAAGGCCAGTGTAGCTCCTAACTCAATTCTGACTCAGGGTTATTTCCACAGGTAATTTCTTATATTTTATTTGTTGTGAGACAGACAACACAGAAAGCCTCAGAAATTTAAGACTTGCTTAAAAATGACAATGATAAGATTTATTGAGCATATATTATATGGCCAGATTAGCTGAGTACTTTTCAGTGAATAACTTTCCTTAATGCTCACAAGCCTACAGAGTGGATATGCTCTTTATCCCCATTCACAAAGGAGGCAGCACAGTCTTAGAAAGCGAGGTAACTCATAGAGTTCCCAAGGGCAAGACACAGGATTCAAGAGCTGGCTATTTGGCTGCAAACTCTAGCCAGTGGGTAGCTAGACAATATACTGCTTTCTTGGGAACTGTTTCTGTTGTGTTGTGTTGTGTTGTGTGTGTGTGTGTGTGTGTATGTTATTATCTAGAAGGATAGAATACAGAACTATCTCCCCATATACTTTTGTCTGAAGCTTCAAAATCCATCTTTGCCTCTAGAGTGAAAAGGGAAACCATTCACACCTTTGATGCTGATTCGTGTGATAGGTATGTGGTTTGTTCTTGAATTCCACTTGGATTTGTGCAGAAAGTATTTTAAAGATGATTACTATCTGGGGAGGGAGGTAAACATGTCAGGATATAGGTTTCATAAAATGTCAGATCTTCTAGACCGCACATGGGAATGGTAGAACCTGCTCTTGATTCTGTCGTGTGTGAAGGAAGGTTAAAGGATAGTCTTCCCTCCCTCACTCCCTCTTCCATGTATTTGCCTGTTCCAAATACCACAATTTAGAGCTCCAGCTGGTCATCCTGTGAGGGAATTATTAAAAAATCAGTTAACGTTTGTTCCCTTTTGAGTTTTCTGTAGGTAATGAGCCAGACTTCGGGAGCTGACCTTGCCCCCGACCGTGGGTCAGGAAGGGGCCGGCTGGGGCACTTCCAGCCGTACTTTCGGGCTCTGGCTGTGCTGCTCCAAGGCCAAGGGGCACTGTAGCATTTCGAACTAAGCAGCTCTCTGAGTACAACCCTTCTGAGACTGCTATTCACCACCACCGTCTTTTGAAATGGAGTATTATATCGCACAGTAGCTTGTCCTCAAGAACTAGCCAGCATGCTACCTGTAAATGAAAGCACGGATGCTTTACTTGTGGAAGAATTGGCCTGTTATTGTTATGGGTCTTATTGTCATCCTAAAATATATCTCCCTACATCTCCCCCACAGGTAGGCTATATCCTTTCATGCCACAAATAGCAAGTGAAATAAGGGGCTCTCAGCTCAGCAGAAGCCTACAAAGCAAGCTTAGTTTATCACTCACCCATCTTTGAGTCCCTTTTGCTATGCTTCCAGCAGATGGTGATGTGACCCGCCCTGGAAGATCACTGACAAGCAAAATATTTACTTCCTGTGTAGCTTATTCCACACAAAGTTGTTTCTGTTGAGCCATTAATTTGGTTACCTATCTATCCTCCATTCACTTCAGCCCTTGATCAGTCCCTTGGAAAGTCCTTTAATGATTATGGAGTGCTTACTACATCAGTGTGTTAGCTGGGGTTGCAAATTGGAAGACATCGTGGAAAGATCCGCACCCTATTTTCATTATACTTATAATCCAAACAAGGCAACAAAATGAAGATAGTGGCATTGTGGAGTGATAGTTGTTATAATGTTGTAGATCAAATGGAATGCAAGAACAGTAGTCCCCAACACATGACCTGTGTATCTAGGATTTTAGAAAATGTATAAAAATCTCTGGCCATCTGGTCTAACACCTCTCACCTTTACAGATGATTTATCATTTGGGCTATCTAAAAAGTCCTTACTTTTGTAGAACTTATTTGCTTTCCTTTGATGTCTGCCCAGTGGTCTTCAAATGTTACTCCTTGAACTGAATAACTTAGAAGGGAAGTTCTGGTTTTGTTCTATTTCAAGATTTGAAATAAATCCATTAAACAAATTTCAGGGAAAACATCAAGAACTAGAAAGTTCTGTTGAGATTTTTAATTCTCGTTTTTATCAATGAGATGTGGCATCTCAGAAGCTCCCATGTACGACCTCTGCCCATCCCTGGTACAAATTCCTTGAGACCCTTATTCAGGAGGACCTCCTACCCTGGGCTTCTCATGCCACTTTTGCCTATGAGCTCCCCAGGCACTGAAATGAAAGTGCCAGCTTCCTGAAGTCCATGCTAGTTCAAACTCTTCTCCGCTGTCTTCCTCCAGAAGTCAGGGACTCAGCGATTTGAAAGGGACTGCTCGAGGCTTCCTTTTGGTGCAATTTCTCAGTTGCTATTTTAATTCTGCCTACTCTCTTACATGCTTCCCTTTCTTCCTCTGCAGGCTTTTCTTCTGCCCATCTACTTCTGTCTCTACATCCTGATTCCACCAGCCCCTCTCCTCCTCTTCTCCTTGAAACACACATTCCTTCACTTCTAAACCTTCCCTAAAACATTAATGCCTAAATAAGTCTCAAAACATAAAATCTGTGAAACTTTTTGTGTTTTTGTGAAACCACTCCTCTCACTGTCTACTGCTCTTCTGTTTGTTTCTGAGTGGCCACTCAAGCCATACCTTCCAGATCTGAGGGCTGTGTGATATTAAGTAAATTAACTACTCTCTCTGAGCTCTCATTTCCCTACAGAGGCGAGGCAGTAATACCCACTTAATGGGGCAGTTGAGCATGAAATAAGCCGATGTCATTTACATGCTTAGTGCAATGCTTCCTGCCTTGATGTCTATTAACTAGCATTAATTCTGAAAACAGAAGTTAACACCTCATGTATGTACTCTACTTAATAGCACTTGGTAGTTTTTATGTGAACAAGGACACTTAACTGTTAAAGTGGTAGGTGCAATTTCTGTTAAATACATATTAGTAGCTCCAAATGTGTGTTACTGGGAATTAGCATTAGTCTTTCTCTGTGAGTGTACAGACCTGTAGGGAGGGCCTTATCCGTGTTTCATATATGCCTTTGCATGTTCATGAGATACGGGTTCATGGCAAATGAAGTGGCGGTTTCTGAGATTGATATGAGCATTGTCTGTTTTAAGCGAAGCAGCAGAAAAATCCAGAGCCAAGTTCGGGCCCAGGCAATTTAGCTCAGTCAAGGTTTTAAAGCTGAATGGTGATACTTTCTGGAAACTTAGAATTGTGGGCCATCTGAAACTCACCTAAACACAATGTTTAGACAATTTAAGATCTATACATGAGCTAAAGTTTTTACTTCTATTTAGGCAGCTTGTACAAACCCAAATATTGTGCTGTGTCTTAACTCCACATATTAGACATTAGTCAGGTAATTTAATACTATTTCTAGTACTGTAATGACTAGATCAGGTCAGAAGTCCTTGCAAACCCAAAGATGGTGTCCTAGTTATAATAGGATATTTTCCTAAACAGTATTGAGTGTAGGTTGAAATCTTCATTATTATTTTACTAATTGAAAATAATATTCATTCATTTGTTCTTCAAACAAAACGAATGAATATTATTTTGTTTCATTGCCCTCTTATTCATCTCCTGAATCTTCCATGCAATTGAATACATTTATGTTAGGAAAAAAAAAAAAATAGGTGGCTGCTTTATCTTACTTAGCCCAGTTAGGACAGTGCTTTTATTCTTTTGCATTGGTTTAATATAAGTTAATTTCTTTTCAAATAATGTCTTTGGTAAAAAAACAAATGGCTAGTATATTTGCAAGACAAATACCAGTCAAAAGAGGGCAGCAGGGTTTCTCTCAAGTGAAGTAAAGGGATTTCTTTCAGAAGAAAGCTAAGGAATCAAGAATTTAAAAATCTTTTAAAAATACCAAAATGAACAAGAATGGTTGAAAAATTAGCCACTTTCCTAAAAAAAATGCAGTTTAACAAGTTGACATCAGACAACCACCTACATAAAGAAGCAGGTATCCTTGGAAAAGGAAGAAGCAGGAAACTACTAGTGAGTATGGGGTTTATCCTTTTTTTTTTTAAATCCCCCCTACCATTTCTGGCTTCCTTTGATCTTTGGTAAATCCATTTAAGGAGTAGAAGGTTAAAACTACAGAGTGATCGTTAAGTTGTCCATACAGTCTCCTTCAACTGGACTATATTGGATAGCTCAAGATTTTGGATACCAACACACTGGCTTCCAGAATGCCTGTTTACTGAGAAGCCTCGGTGGTCGCCTAGTAGCATCATTCCCAAAGCTGCTGCAATACTGGCGTAAACTTGGATGCATACCATATTGTCCATTCTGAATATCAGCTTCTCTTCCTCTTTGTCCCTTTGGAAGGCACAGAAAAACATTTGGTTGAGAAAACTTAAGTCAACTGTACAATAGTGGCCAAACTATGGGCATGACTCATAAACACCAGAAATGTTCAACCTCCGTAGGTTTTTATGATGAAGACATAAAAATAGCCAGATGCTGACTTTCTAGTTTTCAAATTAACTGTAGTTAAGGTGGAAAACCAATATTGGAGATACCAGCATTCTTACCTTGATAGTAAGATGCAAATTTGGAAGTCCAAAGTAAGGAGGCTACATGGAATATCTTAAATTCCATACCTTTTGGCTTAGTAATTCTACTCATTCGCTTACAAAGATACTCCCAAAGATTTATTAAAAAAAAAAAAAAAAAAGAATTCCATTAGGCTGTTTTTTTTATTTTTTTTTATTTATTTATTTTTTTTTAATAAAAGATTTTTTTTTATTTATTTATTTGACACAGAGAGATCACAAGCAGGCAGAGAGGTAGGCAGAGAGAGAGAGGAGGAAGCAGGCTCCCCGTGGAGCAGAGAGCCCGATGCGGGACTCGATCCCAGGACCCCGAGATCATGACCTGAGCCGAAGGCAGCGGCTTAACCCACTGAGCCACCCAGGCGCCCTAGGCTGTTTTTTTTTAAATTTTTAAAAATTTTTAAAAGATTTTACTTATTTATTTGACAGACAGAGATCACAAGTAGGCAGAGAGGCAGGCAGAGAGAGAGAGGAGGAAGCAGGCTCCCTGCTGAGCAGAGAGCCTGATGAGGGGCTCGATCCCAGGACCCTGGGACCATGACCTGAGCTGAAGGCAGAGGCCTTAACCCACTGAGCCACCCAGGTGCCCCTAGGCTGTTTTTAAATAACAGAAAAATATTATACACTGAAACATTCTGTGGTCATTAACACAGTGATTTCAGAGAATGCTTAATAGCATGAAAAGTTTCTTTTCATATTCCCATAAAAAAAATAATAAACAAACAGAATAGTCAGCTATGCTAGAGTGTGATCTAAGTTACGCCTCCACGGAAGAATATATGAATTACCAAAGGCAGGGAAAAAAGAGTCAAATGGTAACACTGATTGTTATTGAATTGTGGAGTTAGAGACAATTTCTGTTTTCTTTATTTGTACTTTTCTGTGTTCTCCAAATCTTTTTAAATGGGCATGGAATAATTAAGTGTTCAGGAAAAAAATTAAGGAAAAAGTGAAGTTGACCTGTTGAGCTGAAGAAAGCCAGGCAAGAAAGCATGAGTGTGGGAGAACACTTTATTCTGTAGCAAAGCTCATCCGGATGCAAAGGACATACTGGTCACATCAGTTCCTGGTGCTGGAGCACGACAGCTTACCTGCTGATGCCCTCTGACGGGGAGAGGCTGTTGAGGGACAGGCAGGAGTAGGGCTGACCTTCATTTCCAATGTGTAACACTTGCTTGGTTTCCTCATGATTCCTCTGGGCTGCAAAGCAAACTCAAGAGTTCAGCTATGCTCAGATACTATTCTACCCCACAGCTAAGAGCTAGACTTTCCAGATTTCTCCACTCCAAGGAGATGTGCAGTTTTTTAAAGTTTATTTATTTTTTAGTTGTCTCTACACCCAAACATGGGGCTTGAATTCATGACCCCAAGATCAAGAGTCACTTGCTGCTGCTCTTCCAGCTGAGCTGGTCAGGCACTTCTGAGATTGCACAATTAATTAAAAAAAAAAAAAAAAAGTGGAAAGTGAGTCATAGCATGACATTGGCTCCTATTTTCATTTTGCAATACAAAATACATCAGGGCTAAGGAGAAAAAAAATCTATCATCTGTGATCATAATGGTTTTGTGAAAGAAAGAGCTCTATCCTAAAATGTAGACAGTACATCATAATCTGAGAATAAGAGACAATATTCTAATCAGATAAATTTTGCCTTATGAAAACCTCCTCATATTTTTCTTTCAATTTTATCACTGATACATGAAAGCATCCCTTTGGACTAACATGGGTTCAGGAATTGCCACTTAAGGAACCATTAACTAGTTTTAGACTAACTTCTCTGTGATCTCCTCACTACATTTTAATGATGATTCTTATCCCTTTGTAGAAATGAGGGCACTGAGGTCCAGGTTTAAGAGGAACATGAGGCCTATCTGACCAGATTTTACTCTACTATCATTGAGTCCTCATGTTTGTGTTTATGATGTCCAGAAAGAAAAGAAAACCAAATAATTGGTTTAAATATAGACATTGCTTAAGGAAAGACCTAAGGCTTAAAATAGTAATTTTTATTAAATAAAAATGTTGAAAACATTGCTCATTGTCATCTTGGGGAGAGACAAAGATCTGAATCTAGGGGAAAGGTCTATGCTTCTTAAAAGAGGGACCATGGTAGATGAAAAGATACTCACCAATGGTGGGAAATGTACAAGCTCCATTAATACAGGCAGAACATGCACAAACTATTCTGTACCCAGAGAGCTTTGAGCAGGGAACCTGGTGACCTTCCAGACAAAGACACAAGCTTCCCGTGGCCCTCGTGTCTCCATTTTAGAGTCTTTCTTACCCTCACTTTCTCAGGAAGGTTCTCGATGCTCTCCCACCTCATCCTAACAGTTCTGAGGTCCAGCTCTTTGCCTGTAACCTCAGAACATTCCTCAGTGTCTACTCTGAGACTGAGTGACTTGGAAATACATTTGTAGACTTTACATCTCTTTGCCGGGCTAAGATTTCCTGCCTAAGAGCTACTCTTTTAAAAGAAGGGGAAGAAATAAAACCAGGGCTAGAGAACATCTGGGGACCCAGAGGAATTGGGGATTTGTATTAAAAATGCTTTACTTAAGGTTAAGAACCCCTAAAGTTCTGGTTTGACAGTTGAACTTGAGTTCAGTTTGAAGTGGAAAAGAGGGGAAATTAGGAGAATCAACCTGAGACACAAAGCACTGTGGGCCTAGGGTTAGGGTTAGGGTTAGCATATTAATATTATTTTTTATTTTTTTAGCATATTAATATTTTTGAGTTTATTTGAAGAAAAATGGATTCAAATTGGGCAGCATCCAATCTAGCAGATACAAAGGAGCTCCAAGGAGATGTACCAAAGGAAAGACTTTTATAGGCAGAAGGGAGTGGGAGCAAGGACATTACACTAGGCCAAAAAGCAGGTTGGTTTTCACAAGGCCACTTCTGTTTAGGAGAGCAGGGAGTGACTAGTGTTGATCAAGTGATTCCTGACTGACTGGCATGAGATTCCATTTCTTCCAGAGCTGAAACTGGAAGTAAGTCTTTTTGGTGACGTGGGGCTGAACGTAAGCCACTCCATTTTGGACTTTTTTTTTTTAAACCAGAACTATCAGTTCCTGTTAGGAAGTAACTTATACATTCCCATCTGTTATGGACCCCTCTGATCTGTTCTAGCAGGACCCCATGGGACAGATCTTAGCACCTTGTTACTTTAATTAGAACTGTAACTTAGTGTTTGTCTAAATGGAGTTACTTTCCAGCTTGCTGATTTTGAGCCCAGCCAATGTGTTTCTGCTGACCTTTAATCCTTTTGCTGCGCACCCAGCAATGGAATAGTGCCTTTCTAGGTTGACTGGCCAGGAGCAGATGGGCTTATCTGCACACAGCCTGTAACATCACTACAAATTTGGGACTGCACGAATGTTAATAATCCGGATTCAGGTTCCCAGTAGAGAAAATGTATTTGCTTTTATCATGAATATCAAATAAATGAGTAGTCCTACCATTTTTTTCCTTTGAACTTTCACTCACTTTTTGTGATGAAATATACATCAGAAAAATTAAAAGCGGCTCCATGCTGTCAATCACTTAAAAATCCAGTGTGTTTCTTTTTCAAAGACTTTCATGAGGCAGTCTGCTTGAAATCTATTTTAACTTATTTTTTAAAAATAGCATTTTATTTTATTCTGCGGAGCAAGGGTATATTTGGCTGTAAAAGTAATTCCGCTTGAACGGTTCTTACTTTCTCTCTGCTTGGTTTTGGAGAAAGGAAGTCTTTTCCCCCTTCCTCTATTTCTGGTTATTCTATTTCCTCTTTAAAAGTTCTGCCGAGACAGGATTTCTTCACCTGGCTCCACCAACAGAATCGGGGGTTCAGTAAACCTCCATCGGAGTAAAAATGACATCCCGCTAATTGTAAGTTAGCAAGTCCTTCCATTATGGGTAAAAGCAATGGACCACAGAAATTGTGTGAAACTCCATGACTGATAGAATCATACATCAATCATCATCTTAATCTTATGTGGTTCATTTTTGCAGATTTGATTAACAGTTCCCATAGTTACTGGACATGTTTCTACATACTGACAGTTAATATATTTACAGTGAAGTGTATTTCTGTATCACAAAATTATTCTTGTAGTGTTTTGATAGTTTTCCTTAACATAATTAATTCCCTTTATAATGCCTTGTCTTTTATTTATTTAAAACTACTATTCTGAGAAGGGAGTCCATATGTTTCATAAAAATGCAAAAGGGGTCCATGGTTCAAAACCTATGAAGAACTTAATTTTTTTCCCTAAAATCTCCATTTTTCTATGTAAGCCATCATTTGCATGTCCTTTGCTTATCCTGAAATGCCCCTAAGTCAACAGACTTGTATTTTCTTTCAGGATCCTATGATCTAATATTGCATGTTAAGTAAAAGCATTTTTAGTGCCAGTTAGAAAAGTGAATCAGACATTAAATTAGCATTTACTATAATGAAATCAGACCTGTGTAATTACCAGCATGCAATTACACTCATCTGAAAATTTGCCATGTTTCCCTTTTCAGCATCAAATCATCAAAACTCTTATTTGGCCATGAATGATAAGATGTTCTTTCTCCAAATGCTGAATACAGGCTTTGATTTTCTATGACAAAAAAGCTCTATAGCAATTTAATGGATTAAACTATTTATTAAGTGCCTATAATACACTAGACACTGTGCAAATAATATTCACTCTTATCAGGATATAGAATGTTTAATACAACATACAAATCGAGAGCACTAAATGCAATGTGCCTGAATCACCAGAGATGATTTTAAGGTTGAAAAGCACTACATGAGAAAATAAACGAAGACAAAATAATAATGCTCAGGAACACTGATTTTTGTATATTTGTTTTTCCTGAGTGGAATTCTAGAATTAATTCCTGCATCACTGTCGGCTTTTGGGGGGCTCTGTACCTAATGAGAGGGCAGCTCTATTTAAAGTGAGTCTTTGATCACAGAAGGAGTATCCCACTTCATTTTTGAGGCTTGATGTCAAATCCTGGTAAAGAGCCTGAACTTAGGTGTCCGATGACCCTGGATCTGCATGCTGGCTCTACAGCTTCCTACTTGTGTGACCTTTTTAAAGATGCATCTCAGTCTAAATTGCATTTCCTGCAAATAATGATATGACTTGCAAGGTAGCTATGGGAATTAAGAGTTATGTGGAAATTGCCTGTCGCATAATGAGTGCTTAACAAATTTTAACTGTAATTTGTTGTTAGAACTCTGCTCAAATATGTTCCCTTCCTGGCAATGAAAATTCAAGAATTATGGAAAATTCTGAACTCAGTTTAACTCTTACATTGTTTAGAGGATATGACATAGTTCTTGTCTTGGGGAAATACAATTAAGTTAGAAATTATATGTATATAATTTCTCTTTTTATATTATAATGCATATATGCATTGGAAAATACCAAAAGGCAGTAAAAGCTAATGCTAGATGTTGTGATATTTTTGTATATCAACTAGAATCCTGGCACAAAACGGAGGAGAGTTAAATGAAAGGACCATTTGCAAATATGTGGGTAAGGTTGCCTCACTGAAAGGAGGTCACATGGAGAGCCATGTGCCTTATGAAACAGAGGCTAGAAAGCCGTTTCTAGACTCTGCAGAGAGAGTGAGTGAGAGTGAGAGCAAGGGCGAGAGAGCTCTGGCTGCCACAGTGGGAAATGCCTCCTGCTGGGACTTACAGCCTTGTCCAGAGAAGCACTGCTCTCAGTACTACTCTAATTGCCCTGTGGGAGGAAGTCCAGAAAACCTAGATCCTAACCTCTGTCTCCACCCGACCAAAAACCACCAGAAGTCGGAAAGCTCAGGAACCCAGGTAAAGCGGTGCGGTCTCTACGGTCAGCCTAGTGGAACAGGGCAGAGAAGGATAGGGATTGGATGGAACAGTCCAACAGAGATGAGTCAGCGAAATACTGTAGGAAGTATTTAGGAATTCAGAGAAGGAGAGCACCATAAGGATTAGAGTAGTCACAAGAAGCTTCTCTGACAGTGAAAGCTGGCTCCTATAAATAATCCCTGCTTTAGACTCACACGTGGGCACATTTGAATTAAGTGGGACATAACCATTCAGCTGTAACAATTCTAGCAAATTATATGGTTGGAAGGGGTGCCCCCTGTCCCCGCTGAATAATGGTGCTGTTTCTTCTGTGGCTGAATTCCTTAGTCATGGTGACTGTGGTATAGCTTCACAAAAGCCCAGGATTTTTGCCTTGCAAATGTAGAGAGAGCTTAGTAAACAAATTACCTTGTGTGAACAGACAACCAATGCACTGGGAGGTGGACCTTGCAACTAACTTGACAATAGCGCTCAGCCTTGTTTTTCTCCCTCGCCCTAAAAGGCCGGGCAATCTGCTCAAAGATAAACACTCTGTTCTCCTGGAGCCTGCTCCATCTCTCACTCAGCTGCCATTGATTACTCCTACAAGACCGATTCATTTGAAACTTCCTATTGATCTGTTTACAGAATTCATTTCAGGACTTCTTTTTTTGTGACAGGGATGCTTTCAACAAGGGATTCCTTTGGGTTTTATTTATAATTTTGTTGTGGTTGGTAAGGCTGCTTGTGTGTTCAGAGAGATTGTCCCAAATGTCTGCTCTAACCATTTCTGTGCAACAGAATAATTCAGACGTTCAGCAGGCATTCCGTAATCCTTCATTCACCAAACATTTTCGCAGGGACTGTTTTATGTCAGGTACCGTGTTGGTTATTAAAGATGCCTTAGCTAGCTCAAAGACATAGCTGCCTTTAATTCTAACAGACTGATGATAATGGTGTCTTCGCAGCATTCTCTGGGGATTCTCAGTCCCGCTCAGGTTCAGCAGAGAAGAGCGATGTCATTGATGAGCCTTGTGACACATGGATGGGAGGCGGTGACACTTTTAGCTCACCTGGTTGGCCATTACGTCTTTCAGGTTTAATACAACTTTTCTTGGAGAGGAAGGCTTTGTAGTCATAGACAAGTTCACTTCAAGTATGTATTCCCTCCCACCCAGAAGGCTTTCAAAAATCCTTGTTGAATAAGTTATTCAAGGGTTTAAACAGTCATAGGAATTAGCCTTTTCGAGGATGACATGTGATGCTCTTTTCTTCCTACTTTTATCACATTTTGAACAGTGATGGTGAAAATGCACATATAAAATGGTGGAGACCAGTCTATGCCTCACATTTCTGGAGACTTTCACAAATGATATCTATGAATCTGTGTATGCACATGGAAGTTAAGGAGCATATTTAAAATCACAAATGATTGAGTTGGAAGTGGCAGACTGCTTCCAGGTGGAATCTGAGAAACAATTGACACATGAAGAAATAGGTTTCATTTATGTCTGTGACAGTTCCATGGATGTGTTCTCTACTGGCTTCAAAGAAAAAGTTGATACATTTGTCCCTCAGGTAGAAGTGATGAAACTTTACAACTTCAGAACAATTTTTAACAATTCTTTATTTCTTCTATACTAACCTAGAAAGAAGGAAGAATAGAGTCATACCTATAGTGGTGTAAACACTTGCTGATTCTCTCTCTCTCTAACGATTTATTTGCTTGAGAAAGAAAAAGCGAGCATGTGCGTGGGGGAGGGGCTGAGGGAGAGAATCTTCAGGCAGACTCCCCACTGAGGGCTGAGCTCCATCTCATGACCCCTGAGATCACAGCCTGAGTCGAAATCAAGAGTCAGACACTTAACCGACCAAGCCACCTGGTACTTCTCCTGCTGATTCTTTTTAACCCCTGGGTCACTTCTGCCTTTAGTGAAGGTAATGAAAATATTTAACAACATGCATGGGCAGCAATGGAGTAGAGCGGGTACTGGCCCATGGAGTTGGAATAGGGGCTCAGAAACCCTGAGCAGGAATGCCGGGCATTCAACTTTACTTACCAAAACATGGGAAGGTCAAGGGAAAGAATAAAGTAGGTGGGCTAGACGGGATTTTGTTCTTGGTGTCTAAGACAGTGGCTACAACGCAGTTCAGAAATACTTTACTCTCTGGTACAACTGTACGGGTATTAACCAAATATCAACCCTTCCTTCCTCAGTATCTGCTGGGCTCTGCTGGCTGCCCTTCTTCTCTGGGAGCTGGAGGGATTCCCAGTAGAGGGGGTTGCAGCTAAGAAGAAAGGCATCCCCATTTTCATTGCTTTTTCTCCTTCCCCATATGTTTTGTTATTTGTCACCCCCTTCCGACTATTTTATTTCGTTTTAAATTTGATTAGCTATTTTATTCATTTATTTATTTACTAATGCTTACTCTGATCCGCACAGCGTACTAATTACTTTTCGTCTCGTTTAATCCTGCCAATGAACTTCACATGTGGTTACCTGTCTTACAGGTAAGGAATGAGTTCCGGAAAGGTTTCTAGGATCTTGACTTGTCTAAGGACATAGAGCAGGTACCTGGTTGGCCTAGGATGTGGAGCCAGATCTGGCCGACTAAAAAGTCCACATATTTATGATGACAGTGTATCTAGAGTGTTTTATCTTTTTAATTTAAATACCCGGTTGAATTAATTAAATAAGACCATTAGACTGAGCTGGATCTTGTGTAAGCAAACCCAAGTCTAAGCTGATGAATGCCTCAAGGTTACAAAGTCAAAACCTGAGGACAGCCAACTAGGTTTTAAACTCTAGCCAGTTAATAATGTTTTTGCTTTGCTTCTGCCTTTTCTCAGTGAACATCTCTCCCAGGCCCTGTCACTGGGTGTTCCTAACCACTGAGGGGTTGGCAGTGCCTGATTCTAATCTAGTTCAGCTTAAACTCTTAGAATGTTTAATATTCTTCAGTTTATCTTTTAACAACTTTTAGAATGGCTTGTTCTGTCTGCCATAGTCCTGTTGTCTTAAACTAGGTATCATGTGTGTGAATGTGTAGTGTGTGTGTGTGTGTATGTGTGTGTTGTATATCTCTTTCTGTGTGTCTCTGTCTATATCTGTGTATCTATAGAGAGATCCAAATAGTCCTGTAGGCATTGAGTCTGTATTTCCCACCCTACAAGAAAAATATAACTTTTTCATGGAAAGAACTGTTATTTGTGGAAAACCTTAAGGACCCTGGATTATACAAAGGTAAACCCCAAAAGGTAAGCTCCCAAAGGGAGAGGATGAGAGAGCAAGAGCTGGATTATTCTGCATAATAAAGTGACAGTTAATTTAGACTGACCTCTGGCAGTTTGAGGAAAGTCTGGGCCTTTGGAATTTGGAAGGAAATATGGGAGTGGGGGGGGGGCCATCAGAAGGATGATGGCCCAAGGCAGCAGAAGGCTGAGGTTTACTGAAGGGAATGGGCAGTCAGAGAGAGAGGAAAAACAAAACAAAACAAAACATCCAAAAAACAGAAAACAAAACAAAACAAAAAACCCAGGGAGGACTGAATGTGTCAGAGAACATAATTTATATATATTTTTTTGGTCCATTTTAGATTCTGCCCCCCCCTTCCCTCCCCACCCCCCAGGGTCCTCTCCAGCTCCCAGAGACTGCTGGCATCCGGTGCACTGTGGAGAATGGAAGGGCTCTCCACCCTGGCTGGGCTGTGCATCCCCAGGAAGGGAGGATGGAGGGCAGGGTCACTGAGGATCTAGCTGGGAGATGAAATGGGGTTAGAAGTAACAGGAAAATGTAGGCTACCTCACACAGCAGGACTCAGAAATAACAGCAGCAATGCTGGACTTCCCCAAGCAAACAGAGACTGGAGTCCTGTTGCTTGGATATTAAAGAGAACCATGGCCCCAGAAGAGTGGAATATATGAGGGCATTTATTTTACAGGGTTTTCAGGGCTTTAGGAAGCAAAGAGTTGCTTCTTTTCAGATACTTTTTGGAACTCCTGCTTGTTCTCCCTGTTAGAACATTTTAACAAATACTCCTTTTGCTGTCAACATGTTTTATAAACACCTTTTGCTGTCAACCTGTTGTATAAATATATGGGCAAAGGAAGATCGGTTCCCATTGGCTTTGATCATTTTTCTTCATGGTGCTGTGCTCCGGGGGCGGGACGTGAGAGCATCTCACGCTCTATGCTGCTCTGCTTCTGCAGACTTTTTCCAAACTCAGTTGTGTGGAATGTGTTTCAAGATGGATTCTTCTTATCCCCCAGTCAGCAGCCAATTCTTTGAAAGATCTCAGCACATTTGTGTTTTCTTGAGAAAACAGAACTAAATTCAGGAATAATGATTAGTACTTACCGGATGGCCATGAGCCAGATGCTGTTCCAAGTACCCTAGCGTTGACCATCTCTAATGGTCTCTACATCCTAGGAGGATGCTACAGTTCTTATTTCTGTTTTGCTGCTAAAGAGACCAAGGGGGTGTACAAGTGAGTTCTTTTGATCGAGATGTCCCAGAAGTGGCCAGTAGCAGAGTTAGGACCTCAACACAGGGGATCAGATTTTACTCGAAGCCTATCCAGCCTATTGATAAGATGAATTTGGGTTAATGGAAATGGTACAGTTTTGAGTCTCACTTCATTTGTGTACTGACCTTTGCTGCTTTGTTAGACCGCAGTTAGGAACGAAAGTGTTCACATATCAGCCTTTGGGAACTTAAGTTAGGGGAGACACATGGTAGTTATCCACAGGAATTCAGAGGCCAGAAAGGCTCATTCTCCCTTGCCCTTTGGTTATCCCCCAAACAATCCAATACTTCAAGGTAGGAAAACATTTTCTGGCTAGATACAGGATTCTCATACTTTTGGGAAGAATGAAAGATGATTTAAAAACTAAGGTAACGCGGGACACCTGGGTGGCTCAGTCGGTTAAGCATCCAACTCTTGCTTTCTGCTGAGGTCATGATTTCAGGATTGTGAGATTGAGCCCTGTGTCTGCCTCTGTGCTGAGCACAGAGTCTGCTGATGTTTTTCTCTCTGCCGCTCCCTGCCTCCTTCTCTCTCTCTCATACAAATAAAAACTCTTAAAGCAAACAAACAAACAAACAGACAAAACACTAAGGTAAGGCAAACATATAGGCAGATGTACTTATTAGAGAGAATGGCCAGACAGGATTCTTCAAAACCAGTGGAACACTGGAAAATGAGTACCATCACCATGAAAACGTACAAATGCCTTTCTTTCCTCACTGTGAGGAAAACATGGCGCTATGAAGTTAAGAACATTGATCCGGGGAAGAAGATTCATTTCGGAGTGACAGTGTCATCAAACCATAGTGATTCTTAGAACTATGGTTTCTGCTATTGAGGGAATCTTTACTTCTTCGAGTTGATTTGGTAAGAACCAGTTTTCAATGTGGGAGTTTGGGGCCTGGTGGTGGTTTGTGCTAAGGATCTCGCCAGCACCTCTGTTTTTTCTGTCTTGAGCAAACACAGCTGCAGTAGCCTCAATTCCCTGGGAGTGACCAGCCTTGACCATGCCTATGGCATGGTTCGATGAGGACAACTGGGAGAATAATGTCAGTCTGATGCAGAAGCTGCCTTAACACCAATGTGCACATTTTGGATTCCAGAGACGAAGAACATAGTGGTAGGGGATTTGCAAAGGAACGGATTCTAGTGATTTATATCAAGATTTTGAGATTGAAGGTATGCCAGCTCTCTCCTATACCTCATTGTTGGTGGAACATTCTCTGTGAAAGATGAGACCCATTCCTACTTTCCTACTGGGTGGATTGTTTAAACGATCTGTTTCCCAACAATTTGTGGCACTAAAGTCATTATGTTTAATTCAACCATTTATTATATCTCTATTGTTCTCAATATATCATGGCAGACTGTGATTTACAGTTTCTAGCAAAATCAAGAGAGGAAGAAAGACACATACTTACATAATTCTTCTGCAAGTTAGCACTATGCTAAATCTGAAAGCCATGTAATAAAGGATCCCGGGCTTAGCTACAGATAGAGGGAGAATTCAATTGGAAGGATTTGCTCTTTCTGAAACACGAATACAGTTTGACTTGTATTTCTGGACAATGCACATTTGTTGTGACTGTTGCCCGTGGATCAAAGCGGCTTCCTTTTCTATTTCTCTCGGCCTCTGTTTAGGTATTATACAGGTATATATTACACATCCTTACTCTTTGGTTGTGAACTCCTAAATCAGATGACATTAGCACCTTTGGCTTCCTGTGGCCAGAATGCCTCCATCTGGGGGCTTCTTGCTTCAGGTGGGAGCAGCAGCTCTCCACTGATTTATAGCAAAGGACCACAATCTTATCCATTGTGGGAATGGAACCGCTTCCTGCTTCTTCCCCTGAATAAACACACAGCATCTGGTTTGACCCTCGTCCCCCCCAGGGAATGAGAGAGAAAGTAATTTTACATAACAAATTTCAATTAGTGGTGCTAATGGAGAAGACTTGCTGTGAATTGCCTGAATCCAGAGATGATTTGCAAACAGTCTCAGTTCATGATATTTGTACCAATTTCAATTTAAGCTGCTGATTAACACTATGTATTTATACATGTAGAAAAGCAAATTATTTCAATTACCAAGCCTCAGGAATATAACTCTGCAAGCTTTATTTAAAACCACAACACAGCTGTGGCAGTCATTTCACAAACTATTCTTCCAGTTTTGTGGCATTTGTTTCTGTGTTGAGATTTCATTTTTATTAAGTTTGTAAAAGTCACTTTCTGGGTAGACGGTCTTGTGTTTTGGTGAGTGTGTGATTAAAACCTTTCTTTCTAGTCATTTTAAAATAATGTTATTTGGCACGTGTTGATATGAAATTTGGGAATCAATACTTCGAGTTGAGAGTTTGAGGTTGATCTTTTTTCCCTTGAGCCTTTTCTTTTCCCTTCCCTTCTCCCGTCTTCTCACCCTCCCTCCCTTCCTTCCTTGGTTTTTGCTGATGGTGGAAATAATCATGAATAGTGAGTGATAGAGCTTCAATAGGTTAGGAAATGACTGAATCACCCATTATTTCCTGTGAGGATCTACCTTTCAGAAGTCACACAGATGAATCATCATCTGAAAAGAAACTCGTTAGTTATTTAGGATTTTTTTTCTCACTTCTCATGAATGAGTGCTTCTTTTCTGTAGGACTTAAATTGTTGAAATAGGAGATTCCAGGAAAACACACACACACACACACACACACACACACACACACAGACACTCACAGAATCAATTTCTACTTATAGCTCCTTGGGTAAGACATGTGGTCCTATCACTAAGCACTGTTTTTTTGTTTTTTGTTTTTTTAACTTTTTTTTTTCAGTCATTCAGTTTGTTTCTTTCTTTCACACTTTGTGAAAGTCTAATAAATCACCGGGATGAGCTAAACTGAGCAGCTCGGTTACTGGCCGAACATCTAGGAGAGAGGTGACCTTCTGAATTTATGTCTACTAGCCCTTCCTTGGGGTTCTCTCACTGGAAAGTAATTAAATTTGCTTTAGTGAGCTTATCTTCTTAGGACTTTGGATCTTTGCTCTGAGGACTTGTTGCTCAGCCTGAAGGATTTTAGGATCTCCTTATTTTTTGATGCATCTGAAGTCTAGCCATGACATCCTTGAGCCAACATCAGATGCGTGGATAAATTGATATACAGGAGTGGGAAATAAACATGCCTCCTGACTTGTCTATTGAGAAACATATCTCTGTTTCTAATACTTCTGTTTTCCGGCAACCCAACCGTGAGCATGTGTGATAGATGTCTAGTAACTGGGGGAATCCTGGGATTTCCAGTCTTCCAGTGTTGATACAAGACACATAAATGGATGTTTTCTCATTGTGTGTTCATTTGGGGCATTATCATGTTTGCGGGAGTCTCTCTTAAAGCACAAATGCAAAAATAAGTTCACTCTAGAAAACATAGTTATTATGGAAAATCATGTTTGCATCACTAGAGGCCAGAAATAAAATGGCATGATTGTGTTGAATATTCTTGATAATAAATAAAATAATTTTTTATTACATATTGTGCGTGTCTTGCTTACAAATAGATGAGAATGTTTTGGTTTGATGTGGGGTAGATTCCAGTATTAAGCATGGAAGTTAAGAAACTGCATAAATGGAATTCAAACAGCTTAGTCATACCTCATAGTGAGAGGTATGCTGAAGACTATCACCCAGATCCGGATTATTATAAACCAATAGTGGGAGTCATTGGCAGGATGTAAATAGTCATCTGATGTGAATTATGTAATAAAGTCACTATTAGTCAGTTTCATAGCTTTCTTTCATTTTTTTTTTTTAGGTTTCTTGCATTTCTAACTGTGGGAAAAATGATATACTACATCGCATATACTATAGCAAAATCAAAGACTGATTGCCTTTACATTTAAAACACAAGAGAATTGTAGTCTTTTTTTTTTTTAATATTTGCATTAAGTGAAACTGAGACACCTGTGATAACTAAGTACTTTTGTAAATGTGTTCATATGCCCCCCATTAGGCACAAATCCCAGGGACCCATTTCACCTTCTGAAGCTGAAAAGAGCAAGTAGAAATATGGGTATAGCTTCAGGTATGGTTGGACCTAAGAGCTCAGCCATGAAGATCCTTTTTATTTTCCTCCTGGCCTGATTCTTCTCTCCCTTCCTTTTCCTTACTGTCATCTGTGCATGCTGCTGGTGCTTAGGGACTAGTGTTGTTCTGTCTACATGCTGGGTGAGATGGATTTTAGTGCTTTTAGTTTTATCATTGCTTTCTTCCTTGCTAAGGAAGGAAAAGTGACACTCTCCATCTATCTATCAAAAATAATGATGGGGCACTGATTATTCTTCCTTGGGTAGTAAGGACACCTCTTTCGGACACTCAGAGAGGGGATGGTACATATTTGCTTGTTCAGGTGTATGTCATGCGCCTACTCCCACAGAGAGGAGGTGTAATGCTGTTACTATCTACTACATCCAGGAATATTTAAAATAGTTTTCCCATCAGGTTATGGTATAAACCATTTCTGAAACTAAAAGGATTTAATATGTGAGCTTCATATGCCTTATGTATGGATAGCATACGAACTAAAAGCCTCTTAGGAATTATGTGACATTGACTCTGTGTTGCTTTTGCTAAAGCATGGTAACTTTTCTTTATCAAATAATGTTTTGTGGTGGTTCTGTCAAAACAGTAATACAGACACTGTTTTTTGCTCTGATTGTTGTTGATGCTGGTCGTGTGGTCGTAATGGCATTGGCAGTACCAAAGAGGAAGAAAGCCACTTAGGATGTGTGTTTGGAAATTCTGCCTTCATTTTCTTTATTCATTTATTCAACAAATATTTATTCAACAGCTGCCATCAGAGTGGGAATCACAAGTGATCTCCCATCCAAGTACTAACCAGGCCCGACCCTGCTTAGCTTCCGAGATCAGACGAGATCGGGCGCATTCAGGGTGGTATGGCCGTAGACAATCACAAGTGATCAAGGCAAATCCAGCCCTTACTCACATGTCACCTTCTCACCCAAGCTTTCCTGCCTGTTCTGCAGAGAGCCAGAAACCCTCAGTTCTGCCTTATGCCATCAATAGTCCCTGGTCCCCTTCCCTGCTTTTTTGTCTCCATAACAGTTGCCATAATTTAACTATATGTCACTTGTTTATTCTTATCTGTTTCTCTTGATTAGAATTTAAGGTCCTTTAGGCCAGCTGTTTTTATTTATTTTGTCATTAATTATATCAGCATCTAGGACTATGTCTGGCACAAAGGAACAGTAATATTTTTTGAATGAATTCATGAGGTCTTGGCTACAGTCTCCATTCTGTCCTGTCCCTGTCAGTGGACACTAGGCATGCTAATTGTTTTACGCTCAAAACTCTAAGAAACAAAATCAGTGTGAATTAATGGAAGGTGACAATGGAGATGCTAATTTGGATTCCGTGGCTAGGAAGGACTTACGGATGAGGTGACCTCTGGACCCAAATGGCATGAGAGTGCAATCCGTGCCAGTATCTGGGAGATTTCACAGTAGAGCAAACGAATGAACTGAGCTCAGAAGGATTGTGGATGGTCTGGTCAAGAGAGAGCAAGATGCTCAGTGAGGGTAGGTGTGGGTAGGGGAAAGAGAGGATGAAAAAGAGCTAAACTGGGAGCCCGGGCAGGCATGCCATGGTTAAGATGGGATTTTCTTCTGAGTAGGAAGAGATGTGATAGGATAGAAGTGACAGTGGGATGGGGATTTTTGAGCAGGAAGGTGGCATGATCTTTTCTGTTTATTAAGGATCACTTGGCTATTGTACTTCAGTCAAGAGTGGAAGAAGGAAGAACAGCTGGGCCATTGGGTGAGTGCTGGTAGAAGACAGGGGTTTTGGACTACGTAGTAACAGTGCAGGTGGCACAAGCAGATTCTGGACATATTTCAAAGGTTGATTCAAAGAAATTTGCTAATGGATTGGATATGAAATAAAAAGAGGGGTTAAAGATGACTTTAAGGTTCATTTTGACCGATTAATTTGAGTGATTGTATAAGTTTATCAAAGCCTGATAATCCTTAAAAACCAATGAATTTTATTAGGTTAAAGTCCATTATATAGTTATACCTGAAAAAGATCTTTAAGGAGATAAATTCTACTTTGTAACGTTTTAAATATGAAAAGCATAGCAAAAATGAGCATGTCTAACTATTGAGGCAAGAAGCTAAATTCTAGGACGTAGAACTTGAATAATTGAATAATGACAAAATACTCAACCTTGAATAACTAAGTGCAGCTAACATCTGCCCTAATTTTGATATTCTTGAATGGCTTGTTCAGGGCTGGAAAACATCGTTATCATTTGTAACAACAAGAACTGTAGAATGAGGTAGAAGTTAACTGGGTGGGAGAAAGAAGCAGCTTAGGGTTTAAGAAGACAAAATTCTCCATATGGAAAAGAAATGAATCAGTTCCAAGATAGAGAAAAATCCAGGAATGATTATGGATTGTGACACCAAAGTCCCAGAACCAGGTCTGTGTCCAAATGCATCTATCTATTATAGGGAATGTGTGTGATGTCAGATGTGTATGTGGCTATCCACTTTGAGATCTGGTGTTCAAACTTCCTTTAAGAACAGATGGTTTTACCTGATTGTTTTTTCATAATCAGTAGAAATCCAAGAGTGTGTATGGTAGCTAGCGGCCTTAAATGTGGTTGAGAGATCCTCATAGAATTCAAATTCCCTGTTCAAGTTCCTTACTCCTCTTAAAGAAGAAAAAAGGTAATTATGCTCTTTTAGTAAAGAGTAGGAAAAACATTCCATAACTTATTTAAAGATACAGTTATCTTCAACTTGAAACATTTTAAACCCTTCTCAATTCTTGATAAAGTTATCTTTGAACTTAAATATGTGATTTTTAAAAAAAATTATGTTTGATGCAATACAGTTTTGAATCAATTTCTTCAACTCCCTGGAGATAAAAATTGAGAGCTGAACTCTCTAGTTGTGAAAATAAATCTCTTGATATGATTCTTTAGGTAAATAAAACATTATTATAAGTAGGTAGGTAAACAGCACATTAAAGGGAGTTAAATGAGGGAAAATCATCCTCAGAGGAAACACAGGCCAGTGATAAAGGGGACGCAAATGTCTCTCTTTGATTATTCTGCACAAAAAAATCATGAAATTTCCTGTCCTTTGCTAAATGTATATGGGGATGTTATTTCGATAGTGGTATATTGACTTATTTATGTTTGCCTAGAGCTTCTTACTCACACATACTCTTTTTGAGTCTTCTATTCTATGTCTAAAAAGTTTCCCTTTTCTAAGAACAATGATTTCCAGAACCTTTCTTATGTCTGATGTTGCTTATGGGTTGTGTCCAAAAAGCTGGATAATCCTCTGTTATCCTATCTCTATTCCTCAACTCCTCTACCTTTTTAATATAAAAAAATCTTGTTTTTCTGAATTTCCAGTATTTTTTAGTTGAAATCCTAGTAACCAATGCTTATGAGCATGTGGTTTACAATATTCTGACTCCAGTTGTCAGCTACAGTAAATTTAGGCAGATATGTTGTCTTAAAACTTATCATCAATAGAATATTATAAACAATAACAGAGGAAGAAACAAATATTTGATTCTGATTTATGAGGAAAAATTGAAGCTGTATTAAAAATTGTTTAAGAAGAATGATAAAGCAAAAATACATGCAGTCAGTAGTGACAGCAAGTTAATTTCTCTCTTAACTTTAATGTCATTTTATTATAAACTAGAAATGCCAATATGCTTCTCAAATTAATTTTCATTTTAATATTATACATTGAGTCCTTCATTGCATAACCATAATTTCTACTTAAATTCTATGGAGAGTTAGGGGATAAAATGAAGCAGAACTGGGCTACTAGAGTTTTAAGTTAAATTCCATTTTAGAGAGATCTGAGATACTTTCATTTTTTTTCTCCTTGTGCTAGTAATCCATCCAGAAAATGACAAGGAAAGTGCTTCTTAGAGTTATCAAGAAATTAAACTTTATTCCCCTACCATTTTTCTTCTTCTCTCTATATACTCCACATATCCAATTATAGATGTGATACTATGATAAAACGTAAGATGTTAACTAGAATGTCTGTAAAGACAGCCACCCATAACTTCAGGTCCTCTGTGGGAACCCCCCAAATAAATGTAAGGGGATTACCTCTCAAGTGTCGCTCAAAGTGTTTCCTCATTATTATTTGGCTGTATCTGTATCTGCTGAGGGTCCTAGCACGTGAGTGTCAATGACTGCTGTCCCCAGGAACCAGCTGGGCTGTGTAAATGGGTGCAGCATCTCTGGTAATATATCGGGGGTTGATAAATGTTCCCCCCCCTCAGGTGACATCAAACCAAATGTGAGTGAGGAACACTCTAGCAAATGGGACAGCGGCTGTCCGGTCTTAATGGAGAACTGCTCTTCACCTCCAGTGAATTGTGCTCATGTGGGAACTAGGGCTCATTTTTGCCCAATTTGGACAAAGTATTGCCCAATTTGTGAACTAAGGGTCTGCATTTTTATAGAAAATTTTCTGGTTTTCTAATGTGAGTAACGTAAATTTTAAGAGAAATGATGGTGGCTAAGGAAACTCACTGACCGTGTTTGAAGGGAAACTCACTGACCGTGTTTGACCGTAACTGGTGTTACGGCAGCTCAGTGTTTGCATGGAAGATGGAGGGGAGGAGGGCGAGACTGTAGGCAGGAGTTAAGGACCGCGTGGCCAGATGAACCCTAATGGTGGTCAGTACTGGACTGGTGCGAAGAGTTCTGGAGAAAGAACGAAGAGGTGTGCTGATGACCTTCTGGAGATAGAACAAGCCAGACTTAGAAGCCAAGTGTGTAGGGATGAGAGCCTGCAGAAGAATTGAAGTTTCAAGTTTCTCTGGGATCCCAGGGGGGAGAAAAACAAAACTGCTGGGGCTCAGGTGGAATGTGCATATTTTTATCAGTAATCTGAAATCCAATTATCTGTCTTCCGCAAGTGCAGACACCACTGCTGCGCACACAGAATAATTATACCATGTATGGCTCGGTTTTGATTTTTCAATCAGAGGATGCACTGATACCATTGCTACATTTGCTTGAAAGGTCACGGCTTCAGAGGTTGAGATGCGGGAAAGCAAAGATGAAAATAGAAGCCGAGTGATTTTGTAAAACAGATGGTAGAAAAGCAAACAGAGGTCAGCCTGCAGTCACTGGCAGAAGAGAAGACAGAGAAAGGCAAAGTTAGGAGCTAAAATCTCTTCGGTGGGCTTCGGTGCTAGAAAAAGGGGAAAGGGGGAAATAGCTGTGAATCTCCTAGTTCTGAGTTGGCTTTATACTGAAAATTGAACAGCTGATGGTTCTCTGTTGAGCTTCCTGTAGAGTGAGTGTCTGTCTATTGCATAAAGGCAAGTTTAAATTACCTTGGAAATCTTGGAGGTATCTATCATCTATATTCAGAGACAAACATAAGAAGAGCTGGCAGGGGGGCAAATGTTAGGATGGGAATAAAAAGCAACAGTCGTGTCGATTCAACAGTATTTATTGGGCACTGTCAGACTGAAACAAGGCCTTGATGAGCCAATATCCATTAAGACACAGGCCAAGCTCTCAGGGCAGATCAACATGTAAATGAGTGATAAGTAGGATAGAACAAATATTGTAATAGTCATTTTAGAGAAATTGGGCTTTAGTGTCCAAGGGATAGGTATTCCAAGTGGCAATCTCCAGATTTTGGAAAGAAGGGCTTGATTTCCAAGAGATATCAGAGCACTACACAATTGCTTGAAATATAGTTTGGAAGTTAATTCTGGCAAAGATGAGAGATGACAGACATTTCCCAAAGAAAAAATGTGAAGCAAAAAGGATGGTGTGCCAAGGGTAGAGCCCAGAGCAGGAGTCTTCAAATGTGGTAGGCAGGGATTTACTAGATCTACAGGGGAGAGGGGATACGTTTGTCATTCTTGACCTGTACACTGAGAGCATTTAAGTAATTGGGGTCATAGACACGTGGAGGAAAAGAAGGCCAGTATAGATTTGTAGACGGTGGAGTTAAATATGACCCGGAGGGCCAAAGAGGTCCAACCACTGTTCTGTAATTAAAGTGAGAGATGACCTGGGAAGCAGTTTGATGTTCAACATCATTATACGGGTTGTACTAAATCCTCTCTCCTCTGCTATCTAGACTTCTAGGTTAAAATCCCATCTCAGCTCATCCATAAAGGCTTAGCTGATCAAGCAGGCTGGTTGTTAGTTCTTCGACTTTGGGGGTCCTAGAATGTCTGTGTCTTTCCCTTTCTTGACTCCTGCTGTTTTATGATCTTGCTCTATTAGCTGTGTCTATGTGCCTGATTACCAGGATAAGGATTGTAGGTGGTCATTCAAACTGGAACACTTTGGAGAGGGACTCTGAGAGAGGGAATGTGCTGTTAATAATTACTGAGGGACAGCAGACCTACGTGGGGACTGTCGTGAGCAGCCCAGGCTGTGTGGTCACCAGACTTACTTTCCTAACTGGCCAGTTGGTTCTTTCATTGCCGTAATGAAAACACTCACTGCGTAGCATTCAACAAATTGAAAGAATAGCATTCGGCGACTGCCTTCGACATCATAGAGAGGACCATGGAGATTATTACATGACCCTACCCTCTTCATTTTATAGGTGAGGGAACTGAAGTCCAGAGAGGTAAGGTGACTTGCATAAGGCTGCACACCTAATTCTGTCTTGCAAGTCTGTTCGCTTCCTGATTAATCATGGTTTCAGACTGACCCCCCAGCCTGATATCTTTTCTCAGATGTCACCATGAGAAGATGGCCAGGTTGCTTAACGGTGCTGTCTTGCCTCTTTGGTCAGAATTTGATGTCATAGTTTTTTTTTTTTTTTTTTTTTACCTTTTTCTCTCCTGATCCACAGTAACTGATACTGTGTTGGGCCCGTTAAATACTCAGCAGATGTTAATTGAATTAACAAATGATCGTTGAAAAAGTATTACCAATGAAAAGGGACTTGGAAATAAGATAGTCAAGTCCTCTCATAAATAGGGAAAGCGGAACTCGCAGACATTGTAGGACTTGCACTAAGGTGGATTGCTAGTTTGGGATAAACCTAAACTAAAACTCAGCTCTCTTCAGCCTTATAGTTACCCAACCAGTATTCCTCTTATTATGCTTTACTGCTTTGAAAGTGACAGACAGCAGAATACTAGTGACCTAAAATATCAAGTGACATCATTATGATTTATATTTTTTTATTGTAGTTTTCCAAATGCTGTCTTAGGTTCCAGGACCCTCCGTATAACCTATGAAGTTGGGAAGGCTGCTGAATTGCTTTACAAATTACACAATCAAAACTCAGACTGTAAGAAACATGGGGCCAAAGTGGTTCAATTTTCTCCAATATGGAGAACATGAAGAAAACTGCTCAATTTTAATACTGCTCTTGAAAGAAAAGTGGTTTTTTGTTTGTTTGTTTGTTTTCCCTTTCCTAATGGAACAAGGAAAAGCTGTGTTAGTAAGGATGTTCTCTAAGGGAGGGCTTGGAATTTTATGTTATGAAGCTTGCTGCTAGTTACTCTCACCTAAGTAACAATATCCTGGTTTACTTGTCTCCTTGTGGGGAATTTTTGGGCAGTTAGAAAATAATGGTTTTCATGGTTCTTCCATGATCTTATTTATTTAGCTAGAAAGGTGAAGAATTTTGGAATCATGTACAAAGTGGGCTAAATCAAGGTATGTGATAAAACTTTCAGAATTCTAATTAAAGATATAAACAGAAAAATGCAGAGAAAATAACATCTACAAATTGGCTGCACACAGAGTGAGCTTGAGTGCTTCATCATGTGTGATGCTGAATTACTGATGTGAGGCGTTCTGAGGAGCATCCGGAAGGCTGGGTCCCCCCAGGACTTGAAGGAGAACTTGGTATTCTCTGCGGGTTTCACACTCTTCCTAATTAGGGAGCATTTCGACTTATGTTTATACTGTGCTGGAAAACATGGCCTAAATCAACCCAATTAACAGATAAATTTTCCCAGGTTGTTCTGCTGCTTGCTCTACTAAAGTTCGATGGAGACTAGTTTTGATTAAATTAAATGTGAAAGGAAGAGAGTGAGACAAGGCAAACATTTTCAGTTCTTCTAGAATCTTTACTAAAGTAGTAGCTAAAGAGCTCTTTTCTAGGGTTTCATTAGGACTGTGATTTGCCGAACTAAAGGCAGGGACTATGTTTTGTTCACAGTATGTGTCTCCAGGACCTTAACTAGGATGAGGCTTATAATTAGAACTCTGTAACCATGGGCTGAATAAACCAGTGAGTGATAGTCTAGAAACCTTCCCTGGACCAACTCCCCATGCTTCTTTAGCTAGGTGCGGGCTTCTTTGCAGGACCCTACATATTTACATTGGCAGCAATTTTATTGGGTTGTCATGAACTGTTTCTATGTTTTTTTCCCCACAAGAAAACCATCTCCTAGAAGCCAGGGACCTTTTATATTAATGTTTTTCTCAATTGTGAGTCTCCTTTGCCTCCATATCATTGTCTAGTGATGATTAATGCACATTTTTTTGAGTGAAAGAAGTAAAGAATGAGTTCCTAGTTCCATTTTCCCCTAACTCATGAAGGTGAAATCTGATCATTTATAAAAAGAGCATAAAGCTATTAATTGACCATAAAATTTCATCATTTCATACTGAGTATATCATAAATATAACAATGTAATATAAAGTTATAAATCATAAACTACATGATTCTATGCATAAAATAGAATATAATATAAAATCATACATATAGCATACTAGAAATAATATTAATAGATTAATAGATATTAATAGAAAACAGAAAATAATGCTGGATATAAACATAGATGGTATCTTATTGCCCTGAGCCTCATTTCTCCTCAACATTTTATAAAATTTAAAATTACTGAAATACCACCATGGCTCATTTCAATTAGTTCAGTGTTAAAACTCAGGTGTCAGTCCATTTTATGGCCTTGGGCAAGTTACTTAAACCTCACCAAGACTCATTTTCCTCATTTTAAAAATCTCAAATGTCTGCCTCCTGGGTTATTATAATAATAATAGTTAACATTTATTGAGCACTTGCTATTCCCAAAACATCACTGTGGACACTTTCCTCACGTTGCCAGGTTTGTTACCATTCTCATGTAATTACCTTTCTCGAGTAATGTTACCATTCTCATCTAATAGGGAGGAACTTGAGGCTTAGGTAGTCATTTTTTTTTTTTAAAGAAAGATGAAATACTTTGTAAACCACATATTATTTTAAACCAAAGAAGGAAGTCTTAATTTAGAAACTTAAAGTGGTTTTTTTGAGGACCATGCAAAAAAAAAAAAATTGCTAAAATGTTTTCATGGTAGGGAATGAACCATAGACGGAGAAAATTCTTTATCATACATTAGAGATAAAAAATATAGAACTTCCCTATGACCCTGCAATTGCACTCCTGGGTATTTACCCCCAAAATACAGATGTTGTGAAAAGAAGGGCCATCTGTACCCCAATGTTTATAGCAGCAATGGCCACGGTCGCCAAACTATGGAAAGAACCAAGATGCCCTTCAACGAACGAATGGATAAGGAAGATGTGGTCCATATACACTATGGAGTATTATGCCTCTATCAGAAAGGATGAATACACAACTTTTGTAGCAACATGGACTGGACTGAAAGAGATCATGCTGAGTGAAATAAGTCAAACAGAGAGAGTCAATTATCATATGGTTTCACTTATTTGTGGAGCATAACAAATATCATGA
>NC_081557.1:219673786-219676502 GCF_022355385.1 Mustela nigripes | reverse complement strand
GAGAGAGTCAATTATCATATGGTTTCACTTATTTGTGGAGCATAACAAATATCATGGAGGACAAGGGGTGTTAGGAGAAGGGAGTTGGGGGAAATTGGAAGGGGAGGTGAATCATGAGACTATGGACTCTGAAAAACAATCTGAGGCGTTTGAAGTGGCAGGGGGGTGGGAGGTTGGGGTACCAGGTGGTGGTTATTATAGAGGATTGCATGGAGCACTGGGTGGGTACAAAAATAATGAATACTGTTTTTCTGAAAATAAATAAATTAATTTTAAAAATGGATATAAAAAAAGTGTAAAGTACTAAGCTTTTATCAATTAGTAAATAAACATAACATTATTTGCTTTAAAAAAAATATGAAAGTGTTGAGAAGGAAACAGCCAAAGAACTGGGGTCTAATAACCCTTCAGTCTTCACTGGGGATACGTCAAAGATTAAAGAGTTGGTCCCACATTGGGAATGGGCTGCAGGATTGGTGGGAGAGGAAGAGAGACCTGGGGTAGGGAGAGGATCCAACATGGTCTATGGGAGTTAGAGCCCTGTAGAAAGCGGTTGGTCTTTATGTCCAAGACTGCTCACGTCTCATGTTTTAATTACACTTCTGGAAAGACAATACATTGTGATTATTAATATATAAATGTATTACTTTATATACTGGTATTAGGATAAATGAAAATATTTTCAGATACAAATTTTGTATGAAAGTTTTATCAGTGGTCCTCTCCACAAATCTGCTTGCCCACCTAAGAGTTTCCTTCTCACCACAAAAATCACCTCGACAGCGGCCAATTCAAGGCTCCTGTGCCAGTATGGCAATCTCCAGATACGATCACAGGAATCATAGGGCCCTCTTCATGTGGGCGATCTAGCCTGAAAAATAAACACACAGAGTTGGTTGGATGCTCCCAAATCTTTGTGGGAGGGAAGGTGGGAGAGAAACTTGCCGGCAATTTGTGCTTTCTTACCTTTTGTACATGACTCTACTTACTTGCCTTTTAAAGATTTCAGTGGTGATGGATTTGAATACAGGCAGGATTATTCCCAGTAACATCTTAACCACTATTCTATACTTCCCTTTCTCTGTGATGTTTAAATAAATAATGCATATAAAGCATTATGTTTAGCCCATAGCAATAGCTCAGCAGCTGCTAGCTGGGAATAATATTGCTGTCATCAACATTGCCTGATGTCGAAGGAAGCATCCCTAGCAGAGAGAGGGCCCTCTTCTATGTTTCATGGTATCTTTAACACTTATCATACCTTAGCTGTTGCTGAACTTCTTCCTTGTCTTCCCAGCTTTTAAGGGCTTTAAGTGCAAAGATAATGCCCAGCACATTATGGGTGTTGAGTATAAATCTGATAAATTGGAAGAAGATATATTTAGTTAGATTCAATTATTTTCCTAATTATACTCTCCAACCTGACCTTGGGAAAGGCACTAGTTGGTTACATTAAAACATTTTTGCATCTTTAAAGGAAAATATTTCTTTCTTTTTAAATTAAGTTTTCTTATTTTAATTCCAATGTACTTAACATACAGTGTTATATTAGTTTCAGGTGTACAATATAGTGATTCAGCAATTCTCTATGTTACTCAGTGCTCATTATGATAAGTGCCGTCTTTTTTTTAAAATTATTTTTATTAACATATAATGTATTATTTGCCCCAGGGGTACAGGTCTGTGAATCCTCAGGCTTACATACTTCACAGCACTCACCATAGCACATACCCTCCCGAATGTCATAACTCAGCCACTCCATCCCTACCTCCCAACCCCCCCAGCAATGCCCAGTTTGTTTTGTGAGATTGATAAGTGCACTCTTTTTTTTTTTTTAAGATTTTATTTATTTATTTGACAGACAGAGATTACAAGTAGACAGAGAGGCAGACAGAAAGAGGAAGGGAAGCAGGCTCCCCGCTGAGCAGAGAGCCCAATGTGGGGCTCGATCCCAGGACCGTGGGATCATGACCCGAGCCAAAGGCAGAGGCTTTAACCCACTGAGCCACCCAGGTGCCCCGATAAGTGCACTCTTGATCCCCATCACCTATTTCCTTCATCCGCCCCCATCCCCACCCCTCTGGTAACCATCAGTTTGTTCTCTTTAGCTAACAGTCTAAAACAAAATATTTCTTAAAGTAGGACTCCTTTCAAAAGGAAAAGTAAGGTCGGTCATCTCAAAGGCTGTAACAACCCAAATGTCTATGTAGGACTGTTGTGATTTAATAGAAACTTCAGGGCCATGTTTTTACTGACTTTTCCAAAGGATTTTTTTGTTTTGTTTTGTTTTGTTTTGTTTTCCATAAAGAAGTCTGTTTAAAACACAATGAATACTGTTACACTGAAAAGAACTAAAAAAATATAAAAAAAGAATAATAAAAAAAACATACATACGCGCACACACACACACACACACACACACACACACTCTCTTACGTACAAATACAGACCCCATTGCATCTAACATATTCATCTAATTATAGTGTTTTCTGATGTCAAGCTTCTTTATATTAAGACAGCACTGAATGTTGCTTAAGACATGAAATGATTGACACAAAATCAGGAAGATTATTTATTAAGACAGAACTGAGGTGAGGATTCTGGTATCTTGACACCCCTGTCAGTGTTTCAGTGTTTTCCTCTCCTTTTCACTCATGCGTCCATCTGACAATTAAGCAAAAAAAAAAAAAAAAAAAAAAAAAAAAAAAAAAAAAAA
>NC_081557.1:219618804-219673686 GCF_022355385.1 Mustela nigripes | reverse complement strand
AAAAAAAAAAAAAAAAAAAAAAAAAAAAAAGAAAAGAAAAGAAAAGTCTTGGAGGTTGAAATTGACCATTTATTCGATCAGTTTCTATGGGGTGGCCGTGGACAGTGAAGTCAGAGATAGTCTACATGGTTTGTTTCCCAAAATTAGCACCCTTCACCTTCAGTGTGTCAGGCTGTCATAAAGGGCTCACTCACTTCAGGGTAAAGGAATGTGCTCTGGAATCTCAGGGGCCTAAGTTTGAATTCTAAGTGTGACCTTCAGGAGGCCTTTCTGAGCTTCTTGTATGTTTAATTGCAACTTGACCATGTCTCTGATTCACAGTCACGGCTCCCTTCTCCCTCTTCTGACAGAATCAAAAGTTTAAAAAATCAGTGTAGTTCGTACTTATTTCTACTTTCTTCCTTTTTTTCTCTAAATGTAGATATCATGCCTCCTTTTCAGGAGGCTAGGTTGTTTACTTACACAGCACTTGGGGTGTGTGTGTGTGTGTGTGTGTGTGTGTGTGTGTTTTGTTCGGTGCTAGTTGTTAATCTGCCCTGTGAGACTAGAAGCTTCATGATGATTGGGGACATTTTATGTTTTATTTGTGCATGCGTATCAATCAGTTTTGAATCATGTACAAGTAAGGTGTGCACAGTGAATGAAAGGATATGTAGTGCTTGGGTGAAAAATCATGAAACCCAGAGCACACCTGACTTTGGAATCTATGAGCTGAATTCTCAGGGGGCTGGCACCCCCATTTCAAGATCGTCTTATCTGGATTAAACTGAAATGAAACAGTCCTATTTTATATCATTTCAAAATTTTAAAAAAATGGAAAGGCCATAGAATTGAAATTAAATGAACCGTCTAATTAGGTCACAACATCATCCAGATTAGATTAAAACAAAACAAAACAAAACAAAACTTTTCAATAGTGTTCTCTGAGTTTTTGGGTAGGAGGACCTTGCATTGGAACTTTGGGGTTCCTTATTATTGGTTGAAGAGCTATTATTTTTAAGTCCTTAAAGAGCTGTGTTGCATAGTGTCCAGATACAAGGATTTCAGGTTTTGAAAATCCTTGAGGTATGTAGGCTTTCTGTTTATTTCACAAAATGACTGTTTTAGTTGCTCTGTCTTGTATTTCCTATTTTTGCCATTTTAAATGTGGTGCAGGTATACTGGATTGGGATTCAGAATGTGGGAGTTTTAGACCCACTTCTGCCACCAGTGGGTTTTGTCTTTGGTTAAGGTGATTAACCTTGCTGAACCCAAGTTTTTCTTTTTTCTTTTTTTTTTTTTTAAGTAATCTCTATACCCAGCGTGAGGCTCAAACTTACAGCCTTGAGATCAAGAGTCACATGTTCCTCTAACTGATCTTGCCAGGTGCCCCATCTGAGCCTAGGTTTTATTTTTGTAGTGAACACAGAAACATTTCTTATACTCACCTCTCCCCTTCAAAACCACACAAGTACTCACGCTATCACCCAGGTGGTACTATGATTCAGTACTTTGGGAATATTGAATATGCTTACTGTCCATAAGCCTCTACCTTCTTAGAATTTTTCCCATTGAATATATCTTTTCCAATAGGGTTGAAATAATTACACTAATGATCTAAATTGAATATAAATTTAGGTTAGCCTTGTTGTCATTTTGTATAGGTCCTGTCATGTGTAATACTGATTAATTTGTCTCTGACAACAGATTAAACTTGGTGATCAATGTTTCTGATTGATTCTTTCTGCTGGGATAGTGTCAGTGTATACTCATCAGTGTATACTGATTTTTACTGCTGATCAGACTGTATGAAGCTCAATTTCAATAACTGTTTCGATGTGAGTTCCTTCCCTGATATCGACATTGATTTGCGGGAAGATTTTGGAAGATGTGCTCTTATAACAGAAAGGGGCATGGTTAGATTAGAGGAAAAAAAAAACACTTACAGAAGGAACTATGTGCTAACAGTGCAGTTCTCTCTTTACAGCACCCCTTCTCGGGATGTTGATAATTGATATTACCATAAGACACTCTCATTGTTTCTGCACAGCTAAGAGAATAGGGCAGATTAGAATAGACTGAGCTAGTTATTTATTTCTACCAGAAGGCACAATTCCAACAGAATGTAAAAACCCATCAAAGTTTTGGCATATGCCAATGAGTTATTTAGATCACTGTGTATTTTTTTTTAATAAACATAAACATATATATGCTTCATAAAGTAACACTTTTTCTCTTGGGGCATTATTTTTTTAGGTTCCCCTAATTTTTAGGACCCAAATATGTTCTCATTGCTCTGAGATATTTGCTGCCAGAGTGAAAGTGTTTTCCCAGTCCCAGTCTGGTTCTGTAGTCTGGATAACACTGATATTAGCCAGAAAGCATCTCAGGACTGAGTACAGTAGGGTGCTCATGTTGCAGGTGCCATCTAAAATCCAACATGCAGGGGTGCCTGCATGGCTCAGTCATTAAGCATCTGACTCTTGGTTTCAGCTCAGGTCATAATCTTGGGCTTAAGGGATCAAGCCCCCTGAGTCAGGCTCAGTGCTCAGTGTGGTGTTGGCTTGAGGATTCTGTCTCTCTCTCTACCTATCTTCTGTCTCGTGGGAGCATTCTTTCTCTCCCAAATAAATCATTAAACCTTTAAAAAAAGAATAAATCAACACATGACATTTACCTTCAGCAACTATCAGGAACCTCTGTTGGAGGAATAAGGCCCTGATATGAATATTCTGGATACTTTAGAGCTAATTTGAGAGTATTTAATAATAAAAATGTTAATGAAGACTATGATAGAGTCTGCTTTACAAGTGTTTTCGGTCCTCACAAATTCCTGTGAGAAAGGTGTGTCTCTTTAATGTTCGTATGTCCATTTTATGAAAGAGTCATCTGACCCTCACAGCACTTAAATAACTTGCTGGAGGTCACACAGTTGGTAAGAGATGGATCCAGAATGTGAACTCAGTGCCATCTGATTGCCAGTGTGTTCTCCTGGCTTTGTGCCTGCTGTTCCTATGATTTCTAGTTCCAGTGTCAGTTCAACCAGGTCTTCTCCAATACCCACACTTGTTGAATCCCTGTACATAAGGCAGGTGACACTATGGACTTTTCCTGGATGGCCCACTGGTGCTTCCTTATTCAAGATGTGCAGACAATGAGTCAGGTAAGTGGAATCTGAGAAGCTCCCCCAAAACCTGAGCCACTGGGACAATTCAACTTTTCAAGTTATGTGAAGTGAGACCCCCCTCCATGTTAAACATTCAGAATGGTGCCAGACTCAGAAGTGAAACAGAGAAAGAACATCCACTGGAGGAATCAGGCCCTTAGGGATGCAGGCAGTGATGGTGAATAGACAGTCAAGTAACACAGCGAGAGGAAGTCGGGGTCTGAACATTCCTACGAGCATGCTGCAGTGGCTCCACTGAGGATAAGAAGACAAAGGTGGGCTTTCATCACCAGGGAAGGATCATAGCTGACTGAAAAAGAAAAAAAAAAAAAAGAAAAACAAAACAAAACAACAACAACAAAAAAACCAACCAAACAAAAACTGAACAAAGAGAGACAAAGGGAAGAGGAAAATCCTAGAGAGAAAAATGGAGATGAAGATGACAGATAGCAGAGGGAGTGAGTGGCGGATGGCTGTGTCAGAAAAGAAAAGAGAAGGTGAGGTACTTCGTAGAAGGAGTGACACCAGGGTGTGGAGTGACAGCTATTCTAAGGGCAGCAAAGAAACCAAAGACTAAGGGAAGAAATCATTTCTGTGTTTAAGAAGATTAAGGCACTGAGAACACTTTAATTATTTGAGGCAATATTGCTGATTCTTTTTTAAAGGTTTAATTAATTAACTACAGAGAGAGAGGGTGAAAAACAGAGACAAATGGGGGGAGGGCAGAGGGAGAAGGAGAAGCAGACTCCTTCTTGAGCAAGGAGCCCAACGTGGGGCTCAATCTCAGGACTCTGAGGTCATAACCTAAGCCAGAATCAAGAGTCAGATTCTTAACCAACTGAGCCCCCCAGGTGACTCCCTAACTCTTTTTATTGTATTTACTAATCACGTTCACATTTAATATTTCATTTAATCTTCACAACAATTCTGTGTCATTGTCTATTGTAGAAATGTAGACATATAGCTTGTGAGAGGGTAAAAGGACTGGTCTTCTTTCTTGAATAAGAGGTGCAGCTAAAAAGAAGACATCCAGATGGCCAACAGACACTTGAAAAAGTGCTCATCACTTGGCATCAGGGAAATACAAATCAAAACCACAATGAGATACCACCTCACACCAGTCAGAATGGCTAAAATTAACAAGTCAGGGAATGACAGATGCTGGCGAGGATGCGGAGAAAGGGGAACCCTCCTACACTGTTGGTGGGAATGCAAGCTGGTGCAACCACTCTGGAAAACAGCATGGAGGTTCCTCAAAAAGTTGAAAATAGAGCTACCCTACGACAAAGCAATCACACTACTGGGTATTTCCCCTAAAGATACAAATGCAGTGATCCGAACTGGCACATGCACCTGAATGTTTATAGCAGTGATATCCACAACAGCCAAACTATGGAAAGAACCTAGATGTTCATCAACAGATGAATGGATAAATAAGATGTGGCATATATACACAATGGAATACTATGTAGCCATCAAAAGAAATGAAATCTTGCCATTTGTGATGACGTGGATGGAACTAGATGGTATTATGCTTAGCAAAATAAGTCAATCAGAGAAAGACAATTATCATATGATATCCCTGATTTGAGGAAGTTGAGAGGCAATGTGGGGGATTTGGGAGTAGGAAAGGAATAAATGAAACAAGATGGGATCAGGAGGGAGACAAACCATAAGAGACTTCATCTCACAAAATAAACTGTGGGTTGCTGGGGGGAGAAGGGTAGGGAAAGGGTGGTTGGGTTGTGGACATTGGGGAGGGTATGTGCTATGGTGAGTGCTGTGAAGTGTAAAGCTGGCAATTCACAGACCTATATCCATGGGGCTAATAATATATTATATGCTAATTAAAAAAAAAAAGATGCAGCTGAAACAAAATGTGTGTTCTTGTCTGGACTAGTTCTCTGTCACTGTGGACCATGGGGGCATCACTGGGTAATGTTAAACATTTAGCATAGGATGGTTTTGCCACATGTGCTTGGGGGCATTTAGTCACCAGACTGGTCTGATCTTCCAGTTTGAAATAACCATAGACATAAAGGCATGTCAAGATTATAGCTCCAAGTATACTTCCCCTGTTGCATTTTACTAACCTGAGCTAGTTAGGGAGCATACAGTGTCAAGTATGGTCAAGTATGTCATAGGTGTGATTTGGACAGTCACAGAGGGTGGTGACTTGAAACTCAGCATCAATGGCCTTTGCAATAGAGGCAGGAAGCCAGATTCACTCACCTGCACATATACAAAGTGCATATGAGCTACAGTGGTTGCCTGTTCTTATTTGTTCTCTTTCCCTTTTCATCTTCTTGGTTGTAAATATATTAGGTGGGACTGAGCCATCACCCCACCTCTACCTCAGACAACAGGGATTGGCATATGCCCTCTCTGGATCAGTCAGTGTCTTCCTTGGTTACTTTCTGCCAGAGTAGGTGGAGAAAGACTACTGCTTCCCACAGGTGTTGGTCCAGGGGATGGGGCTTTGGGGCTGCTAGCTGCCCTCTTATGCACCTCATGGAGGGAGCCCTGACAGATAACTCAGAATAACCAGAGCCCTTGGCCCCACTCATTGAGCTTCCAGAATTTAGTATCAGCTGTGTCCTGAACTTCCCATTCAAGATAACATTAAGGGCTCAGGTGAGGATGAGTTGAGATTTGGTCACAATGCCAGTTAGAGTCCAGAGGCTGGTACATCATGATAATAATAATAGCCAACACTTACTGAATGCATCCTGTACTACGAAGCATATTCTAAGAACTTTGATTCATTACTCATTTAATCCTCATAACAATACTATGACATATATACCCTTATTATTTCCATTTTACAGATGAAGAAACCAAGGCATAGAGAGGTTAGAGATGGCCTGCCCCCAGACCACAGAGACAGGAAGAAGCAGAGCTGGGATTTAAACTGGGAGAGGGAGAGATGTAAATATGTGTTTCTCTCTCTCTAGGTATAGATATATAGATATGGATATTAATGTGTTTAAATACATACATACACTTTATATATATACGTTATCTCTCTATAATGTGAAAATTCTCAAGAAGAATGGAATTAATGTTACAAATTAGATTAATGTTGGTTATGTGCATAGAAATGAATATCTTAAATTTTATCCTAGTATCATGGTCAAGAATAGAAATTACTAAAGATTAATAAGAAACTGTAGATTTATGAGTGTTTTGAAAAGGATAGAGAAAAGTGTCATGAATGAGTGTAACACTGAAACACCACACTACCTGACATTAAGTCTCTGGAAGAGAAGCTCATTAGCTGGTCAAGTAGAGGTAGTGCAGGCACTAGAACACACTTTATGTGATTATTATTGAGGGAGGGAACACAGTGGGAAGGAATCTCTGAACAGATACTTACTGAAAACTGAAAGATGTTGTGAGCCAGAACATTTCACCAAGCCCAGGGCTGGGGCATAGCAAGCTTAGAGATGTTACCATAAATCTAGAAAACCAAAACACTATATTGGGGAAGTTGCAGAAGAATTATCTAGATAGTTCAGAAGAATCTTCTTGAAGCACCCTCTAGGCCCTGGCCTTCCTTACATGTTGATGACCCTGAGTCTGTTTTGGAGGGATTACCAACTCCAAAGAAAAACTTGCAGAGAGTGAATCTTGTGCCAAGCTGTATGTAAAATTGAAAGGATTAACTTTCTCACTATGCACCACTGATATAGGCCATGAAACGTAAATTTTGTTATTTTAAAAAATGTCAAGGTCCTAAAACTTCCTATTGTGTCATGCAAACAAATGTAAAAATATAGGTAAACACTTTCAACAAATATTTTAGAGAACATGCGAGCAGTGAGGGGCAAGGGTGGAGGGGGAGAGAGAGAGAGAATCTCAAGCAGACACTGTGCTGAGCATGGAGTCCAAAGCAGGGCTCCATCTCACGACCCCAAGATCATGACCCTGAGATCCTGACCTGAGCTGAAACAAGAATCGGTTGCTCAACCAACTGAGCCACCCAGCTGCTGCATGTTTTTATGCCTTTAGAGAAGAATTGCCTTCGAATCATGATTGCGTTGTAGGAAAGGGGTAGGCAAATGAGAACTACAGCCCTCCACCTGTTCTTGTGACGCTGGTGTACTAAGAATATTTTCAGTATCCTAAATGGTTGGAAAAAAGTAAAAAGAATATTCAATGGCTTTTAAAATTATATGAAATTCAAATTTCAGTGTTCATAAATAAAGTTAATTAGAATACAGCCAAGTCATTAATTTACATATTATCTATGGCTCTTAGGAACTTTGTCAGCAGAGTTGGCTAATTGTGACAGGATCTGTGTGACCTACAAAGCCTAAAATACTTACTGTTAGGCCCTTTATAGAAACAGTTGCCTGACCCTGTGTTGGGATAATAAAGCTGGGATACTGGGAACCGTTGTTCACCTTAAGGAAGCAGAATTAGGACCTAGAAACAGATGAATGGATAGAAGTGCATGTGTGTGTATATGTGTGTGTGTGTGTGTTGTGTGTGTGTGTGTGTGTGATTTAACATCCTGTCTGTTATGTATTACCTCCTAGATTAAAATCATAAACCATGGTTGAATCAATATATGCAGGGTTATTTTAGAAATGTTTTTATGACACTTTATGCAATCCTCGGACAAGTGATATAGTGGGCTATCAATTCATTATAACATAAAACACCTATATTTTATTTAATAATAAAAAGACTTTATGAAAACTGTGCCCTGTTAAAATATGTAGTCTCATGAAGATAAAGAAGGAAAACATTTAGGTTTTGGAGTGAGGTTTTCTCAAAATGCCTAAGGTGATTCATGAAGTGAGTAGTTCTTGGATTTCTTTCACCGAGTCAATGGATTTGGTAATGCAAGTAGGGTAAAAAGAAAATACATGATAACTAGCAGAAAGTTAAGGATTCCTGTGCCCCACTGTCCTGCAGTACAGAAATTGCAGTTAGATGGGTGTGGATGTATGATAGGTAAAGAAAAGAATACTCAGCAAAAAGTAAAGGAAGTCCACACTTGGGGTTGATGGCCAGAAAGATGCCTAGGATTTTTGTCTGTCATGGTTTACCAATAAGCTCATTTTCCTTAGCTCTGCATTCACAAATTCTATGCATCTGTTCTGTTTTTTAACATTTCATTTTTTTCTTTGAAAACATTTGAAGCATACAATACATACAATGTGGGAGTGAATCTTGTGTGTGTGTGTGTATACAATACAATGTGTGTATCTAATTGTGTCGTTTGAAGAAGGACGTTAAATATTTCTGTGTTCCCACCTTTCACCTCCCACCAGTTACCACCGATTACCTATCACTTTTTCCTGTGTTCTTAGGGGATCCTTTTTCTATCTTCTGTTATAATTGCTTGGGTATCTATGTCCTCTGTTCCCCTGAAATGCTGTGAGTTTCTTCGAGGCATCATCCTTCACTCTTTCTGTCTCCCGGTAATACCCAGGGCATTCCCTTTAACAACATAAGTACTTCAATAATAGAGTGTGGAATGGATGAGAACATGTATTAGAAGCTCCCTCTGGAGAGAAATCTTTCATAATTTGTTTCTTAATAGTTCCTAAGCTTAGGGCCATCGACAAAGCAATTAGCAAATGTTGGAATTGAATTGAATGAAGGTCCTATTATTATTATTTTTAAATCCAGGTATACTTGTGCATGTCTGTGTTACTGACACTGTGCTGTATTAGGAGTTTTTCGGACATTTTCACCAAAGTGCTAAATATGGTAAAGCAGTATCCTATGTGGTTTATGGAGATGTTCAAGGCTACCTTGTGCATTTATTGAAAACCTCTCATTGCACATACTAAAATAGTCTTATTCCTTCTCCCCCAGCTGTCCCTATCAGTACTAAGTTGGTCTTTTTGAGGTTCTCATTACGCGTTTGAAAGCGTCCTTACTGCTTATGTCATTGGGTGCTTCAGCTCTAGGCTGTTTTTTCCCCTTTCCCACTCCCTATTGCTTCTCCTTCCTTTTAAACATTTTCCGTTTTCCTTATGACACTTCCACACAACTGGTTTTGGGTTAGCCAGCTGGTAAGAACATTCTTTCTCTCAAGATTGGAAGTTAACTTTAAACAAACCAAGAATGTTTGATCTGGCCATTTCTGCTTACCTTAGCTACTCCTGCCATGCTTTCTTTCAGAGGCTGGTTTTTGTTGTTGTTGTTGTTGTTGTTTGTTTGTTGTTTTGTTTTTTTGTGTTTTTTTAAGGTCTAATTTCTAGCTGTTCTAAACAGGAAAAGGCACTAGAATCTGACTGCCTCATAAATAATGCTATTTTATGCTATCTTCACTCTTATATTGTTACACAAAAGTATTTGTGTTTTCCAAGGCCAGATAAATGAGTGAGTAGAGAAAACTTGAAATTTGTTTCAATTATAATGCCCTAAGCTGGTATAATAAACATTTCTGATCAAATGCTTTAATCATAAAACACTTTTACCTACTCTGTGAAATGACCTCTAGAAATTCTCCCTGGAACATAAATAATCTTGAATTTAGAACTGTGTAGGATTTTTATGTTATGAAAAATATAGAGAAAGTGATACTCAGGGATCTGGGTATTAGGATCTTAGGTATTACTAGACAGCTATCTACTTAAATAAAAATCGGTTGGTAGCCAGTCAACTTAAACTGCAAATAATAAGGAAATAGTTAAGCTAAATAACTAGTATGAATTGCTATGTTGTGAACATAATTATTTACTTGATATGGAGAGAATATTATTTGGAAGATAATCTTGATGATAGTTTCCCAGTAGATTAATGTCATCAACACATGTTGGTGCCTCTATCATGAAGGTTAAACTATTATAAGATTTTAGATTTATACCTTTTAGTGAGGAGCATGAAATTTGTACCAGATCAGGTTCAAATCCTGGCTATGTTGCTAAGTAGGTGTTTTGTCTAAACCTTGGTTTCCTTATTTGTAAATTAGAAATAGAAATCTCAGTCTCATAAATGTTCATGAGAAGATTAAGTGAAATATACTAGAAACCCCTTGACGAGGTACCTGGAAGATAAGAAGGTATTCAGAAATGGTAATTTTTATTAGGAGTCGAGTTGTATTCTTTATATTCTCACAATAAATAGCAATAGCTGTTACTAAGTGTTCATTTCATTTTCCAAAGATGCTAATTGACAAGGCAAATAATATTTTATAAAATTAATTGGCCTGGTTGTATGGCTTATGAAACAATATACTAATAACATGTTTTGCAGGATTTGGGGGCTTTTAGCTTACTTTTATGACAATTTTAGTAACATCCACTTTACAGTAATATAAAAAAATCTTTTTGGATAAAAAAATTCTCTTACTTCTGGGACAAGGCTATGAAACACTGTTTTTTATATTGCACTATTTTGAAACACTGATTTTTATATTGCACTGTTTATGTGCCAGGACCATTATGAGTACTTTGCAGCTAACTATATCTTCACAACAATCCAACAAATATGGTACAGTTGATGGGGGTCATCCAGTAGTACAATGGTCAAGAAAAAATTCTTGAGATCTTCATAGTACAGTTCAGTAAGTTTACTTAACTAGCACAGCATGGGGACAGGACCTCTAGGCAGAAAGAGCTGCATTTTCTGCTGTGCAAGGCTGGTGGTTACACTCTTAGTCATCAGAGGGAAGGGGGCATGCTGGGAGTATCAGATTACAAAGTTTCTTCCACTTTCTTTGAATTTATACTTTTGCAAAATTCCTCTAGTACATTTCATTCAGTTTTATATTAACTATCCGTGATATATATATAAAAGAAGTCATGAGACTCAAAAAATGTAGCAACCAGCACAGATTCAATCCTTAGCAAAACTATGCAGGCTTTAGGTCAGCCTTCTGGGCTAGGGATAAATATTTCCCTGCTTCTTTCCCGTATGACAATGACTATCTTCATTTATAGATGAGAAAATTGGGATATAGAGAGGAATAGAAACGCAGAGCCTGGTTGGAAACCTAAGGTTTTGACTTTTAACCTTGGACTTGTAACCATTGTATGATGCTATCATAGTATTAGGGAGAGTTATACTTGGAGTAATGAGTCTTATTCAAGGGCAAATATTACTTGTCAGAAATTTGTATTAGGTGGAAATACATACCAGGTGGAATTTGCAACATGGAATGTTCAGGAAAAGTAAAAGCATCTCTGTGGGGCTCCAAAATGTAGTGTAAAATTATCTGTACTTTTAAAATGTAGGTCAAATTTATAATGAGATAATATATGAGAAACCTCTTGTCAGAGGACATACATCATAGATGTTTTAGAAATTCTTAGTTATCCTTTGGAAGTTATCAAGGCATGGAGAATTATTTAGAGGGTTTCAGGGATCAGATAACTCAGTTTATTGATAAATTATTATCCTGACATGTTTCAGAAATTTTAATTTTTTTTTAAGTATACAGAACTTCTTCTAAGGTATGTGGTTTCTTGTAATTGCTATCAGCTTTTGAGAGAGGGATTCAAATTTTGAGAGAGGAGGAACGTTCCTGTAGTCTCTAACAACAACAATTTTGCTGCTTGAAAGAAGCCGTCTTTAATTTACTGCTGAGTAAAAGAAATAGCTTTATTTGACAGCCAGAGGTTATAACAATACTTTGTTTATAGATAATCTTAAGCACACTAAAAATAGACTCTTATAATGAAGGAACCACTGTAACATTTTATATATAATTAATTCTTATTTATCTCAGAGTTTATTTTACATAATCTTAGTCCTAGACTTTTGACAATGTGGTTAGCCATTTATATTAAGGACTGTTCAGTAACTTTAAAAATAACCATTTTGCCTGCTAGATTTCAATATGGTTCAGTCCTATGCATGACATACTTTTAGGAGCACAAGTATATGTTCCATAAAATTGGATAGCCATCTTGAAATCATTGAAGATGGGCAGGCGGAAGTCATTGCTCATGTAGAAATAGAATCTATAGGCAGAAATTTCTGGGTGAGTATGAAGTGGAAAAGAGATATGGGGTGGGGGAAATGGCAAATTAAATTCTCTCTCAACATAAGGAAAAATCTTATAAGGTCTCATTAAACTGGAATGGGTTAATCAAAGAGATTAATGAGTGTTTTAAAAGAGACCAATTTTCCATCTATTAGAAACAGTATGAAAGAATTTCTTTTGAGTAGCTGAGTTTGGATTAAATGGTCTGTATGGATCTTTTTAAAAGCAATTGCCTAAGAAAGTACAGTGATAGAACGGCCCAACTATGAAAATGCTAAGGATCACTGCTTTAGTTCAGGAGCATTATAAGAATTAAAGAAAGAACATACTTTAGAGCTTTTCCTAAAAATTTTCAAGGATAGCTTCAGCAGAAAAAATAATTTTTGTAGTTATTCCTTAAATAATTTTGAAATAGTATTTAGAAGGTAAAAAAAAAAAAAAAAAAAAAAAAAAGGGCAGTTTAAAATGATCTTTCCCAGGGCGCTTGCATGGTGCAATCAGTTGAGCCTGATTTTAGTTTTGACGTTGGTCATGATCCCAGCCTGGGTTGTGAGATCAAGCTCTACCTCTGGTTCCACACTCAGGCCAGAGTCTACTTAGAGTTTCTCTCTCCCTCTGCCCTCCCCTGCCCCCGTATCCATACGTTCTTTCTCTCACTTTCAAATAAATAAATCTTTAAAAAATTAATTCTTTCACATACTCGATAGTAACAACTGAGACCAGATGGATCTCTGTTAGGATGGTATCTCAGTATTATCAGTCAATGTGAGTTGGTTGTAAGCAGTAGAAACTGGTGATTCATGACACAAGCAATGAAGGGATTTATTGGTAAGACAGGGTAGCTCATAGTATTGAAGAAAATTCTGAGACATAGGCTTTGGAAACAATGTGAACCAAATCCTCTGTGATGGTCTGGGCATCAGGAATTCATGTGTAATGTTTCTAGGATACCATCAGAGGATTGAGGGCTGGCCATTTTAGGTCTTTATGTCACTCTGCTCAAGACAGGAATTCTAGTGAAAAGGTAGTAAGAGAATATAGTTTGGGTCATATATTCACTCCTTGGCCCTGATGGGGGGGAACAGACTTATTCATTAAGAACCCCACCACCATATTACTCAGGAGAGAGGGTGGAGGAGCTAGGTTCCCAAAGCCAACTTGAGGTGCCATTATTATGAGGAGGAATGTAAGCTTGACAGAAGAAAACACAGATGTGCACCCTAACGAGCCACTTTGGTTTGAGACAGGAACTATGAGCTCCTCTCAGGCTCCTTCAACAGCGCCCACCCTCCCTATGTATGTTCTAGAAGAATAGGGCATATTATGGAGTGGCAAATTTCTGTATATAGAAAGACACTTGGAAATTCAGGGAGTGGCTTGTACAGAGTTGTCTCCAGTGAAAAGAAGAAACAGAGGAGCCCCACTAATGTGGAATGTCCGGATTCTGTGGAGGGCCATAGCCAACATAGCTATTCTTCATGGTGGGGATGGTTGATGAAGTTTTAACCCAGTCATATCTGACAGTCTGTTTTCAGTCATTGTCTGTAATAACCACATCCTAAACTTCCTGTATTACCCTACACCTGCCATACAAGTCTGCTGTACATGACCCTTTGTTCATGATTCTTTGGAATGATGAAGGCTGATGTGGAGTGAAGTATGGTAATAACAGAAGAGACCTCCAAAAAATGCCACACAGGGATTTTGGGATGCAAGCTCTTAACCAGGAAACTAAGCTGTCTTGAAATTCCTGAGACTGGCAGGATGCAGGGTATGGAAAAGGCGTTTCCCCACAATTTGAAATGGAAATTTATGGCCTCTTCCTTTGCCCAATAACCCACATGACACCTCTTTATCCCACAGCTATTCTTGTCCCATGGCAAATTCGATTCTCTGATTACTATTGCTTCACATTTTTCAAAAAAGGATGTACTTGCACAAGAGTATGGGTATTCTCTCATTTGTAGAAAAAATGGAGGAAATGAATCACCTTGTATATATTTCTGTTTGGCAGGAAAAAAAATTCCTGTAGAAAATTTAGAGATCTCCAACTTCAGATTTTTATTATACTCTGGTTGTATCACATGAACTTTAATCCAAACAAATTATTATCTAATTTAAATAATAACTTGTGAATTCTAACATCATTTATTTATTAAGATTTTAACTTGGATGTATTATTTGCTCAATTGCATTTTCCGTATGAACATAAAAGCTACAATATCTATCCATTTACAATAACTTTTAAATTTAATGAAACTCAATATTGAAAGAATATAAATTTCAAAGAAACAGCATTTCCTCTTCATCAAAAATGTTAGAGGCATATTGCCTTCTAAAGGATAATGTAATTCAACAAATCCAATTGTGTTCTTAGAACCTTTTATTCTTGCTTACTATATTTAAAGTACTTGAACTACTTGAGTGGAATTCATAGAAAATCATCTACAGCAGTAAATATCATAGAACTATCATAAACAATAGAATATAGGATATTTAAGAGTAATTTTATTTCATTACTTTGAATATATTGTAGGCAGAAAATTTTGTAGTTCATTGAGTAAGTACAGAAATGTTATTTATTTATTTTTTAAACTTAAAGGATGCAGAACCACAAACTGCATTTACCTCCCCATAAATGTAAATGTGTACCTTTTTACACTGGTCGAAGGAAAGACGTGGGAGTTTCAGCCTAGAACTTGATACTGATGGTTACACTGTTTTAAGTGATATCAGCGTTTGAAATAGGATCTAGTATGAATTTTTTTTAAAGATTTTATTTATTTATTTGACAGACAGAGATCACAAGTAGGCAGAGAGGCAGGCAGAGAGAGAGGGGGGTGGGAAGCAGGCTCCCCGCTGAGCAGAGAGCCCGATGTGGGGCTCGATCCCAGAGCCCTGGGATCATGACCCGAGCCGAAGGCAGAGGCTTTAACCCATCGAGCCACCCAGGCGCCCCTCTAGTATGAATTCTTAAAAGGGGTATGTGACCATACTTTACAAATTGGTTGATGTAAAATGATGACAGACCTGCAGAGAACCGGAATACATAGAAGAAATTCATTAAGGAAGGAATTTCACTTTTAGTTGGCTGAGATGAGAAGTTTCTTCCTGAGAACATGCCCTTGGGTCATTGTCCTGGTGGGAGAGTAGGTAGCCCCATGCATTGTAGGTCCAGGAGGGGGCCATAGCCTTCTTCTAGTGCAATAACCTCAGCTCTATAGTACAGGAGTTTGGGTGGTTTTTTCCTAAGACTACAGAGATAATTAGGTTGGTAGCAGAAGACCTGGCGCCCTGGTCTCCTGACTTTTCTTCATGCCAACTTTATGGGATCCTCTTAGTTACTGCTGCTCCCAGGGTTTGAGGGAGCAAACTGAAAGGAAATAATCAAGTGGAATATTTCCTATTCCACAGTATAGCAGAATATGTAGGCCTTATTATCTGGTATAAAGCATTTGAATTAGAAATTGCTTTTTCATCCTTAAATTTTGCATTTAATATTTTATGGCATATAAGTGAGTAATGAATTTTTTTTGTTCTATTTCATTATTTAGGGAGTGCTTTTAACAAAATTTAATATAATTCCATAAAATGACAGGCATAGGGAGAAAAATGTGCCTGGAGATAATTGGCCCAGGGCTGCCGAAAAGAATTTAAGTTAGTCTTTTGATAGAAATATTGATGGAATTTCTAAGAAAAGCCTATTCACTAGCAGTGGAAAGTAATCAACTTTGGATAATTCGGGGTCCAAAAATCCAATTTATAAAATTTTCTTTGTATATGGTCTCAATTAAATGAATTTAAATGAATAATTCCTATGGATGTATCCATAATTTAATTATTCCTGTGAGGTGTTGGGGGCGGGGAATGGAAAACTTATGGGAATCTCAAAGTGAGTGTTGTTGAATTTGTGAACTGTTTGGTATCTCTGCCCATGCGTCTTGGTATTTATTACAGTTTATGTTTGAGCTTCCAATTCTTCCCCACAAAACCTTTATAACTTTTATCTTTGGGAAAAGATAAATCCACTCTGCTTGTGGATTGAGGCCGGACCATGCAAATAGTTGAACGCAGAAAATATGTGTTGGGGGCTTCAAGAAGTTTCTTTGCTTTTTATGAGATACTGACAAGGGACTTCTCATTCCTCCTTCCTATAACAACACTTCCCTTTCCTTTAGGGAAACAGTTCCTTTTACAGTGTAAAATAGATGTGATGTTAAAATAGGATATCAGATATCTCCTCAACTGCAAATTTACCAATTTGTTGTGATTTTTTCAAACTACCTTTTTTTTTTGAAAATGTGCACCTGATGTAGAATAAAATGAAATGTAGCACCATTCTCTTGGATTAAAACTTGGAAAATTAGGAAGGGCATCTCTTGGAATCACTGGACTCCCAGATTTTCCCAGTGTGATAGCTTACAAATCACAGATAAAGGTGAGACAATTATCTCCTTTCTGCTTGCAGGCAAAAGCTGTTGATGTACACTAATTGAGTTTCCCAGGTTGTCTAAAGAAGAAAGGGCATGTCATGAAGAAATACAGAAGAGTCTTTTGTATTCATTTTTCTATGTAATTAAAAAAAACCTTTGTTATGAAAAATGTCAAATATACATGTGTAAATTAAAGATTAGCAAATGAAAACGCATGTACCCACTTTCCAACTCAAAAGTAAAAATAGCATGTAATTTAGGGGTCCCCTGTCTGGACCTCAGTGATTTCACAACCAGTACCCCCAAAAGTAACTACCATCCTAAATTCTGCCTTGTTTTTCCTTATAATTTTACCACCTTTGCCTGTACCTACAAGCAATATGTCTTTAGTTTTGTATATAGTTGAACTGTATAAAGTTGAGGTATACTATATATATTCTTTTGTGACTGTTTCATTTGCTAAATATGTTTTTGAGGTCAGTTCATATTGAAGCTGTTACCGTGGTTCATTCATTTTGAGTATTGAATGGGATGAATGTACCTCATTCCATTTATTCATTCTATTTTTCACTGAAATTTGGTTTGCTTCTGGCTTTTACATTACAGACAGCAGACATCCCTCTCATGCATGCCTTCTGATGCATATGTGCAAATGTCTCTCTAGAGAAGAGTTACTGGGTTATAGGGTATGAGAATGTTGAACTTTTCAATGCTGAAGCATTTTCCAAAGTTGTTTTACTATTTTACTGTTCCCTCATCAAAAACTGCTGAAAACTTGGATTGTATCACATGGTCATCTGTGTGTACTCTTAAGACAGTTTCACATTTTTGAGGTGGTTAGTAGCTGTATAGTGGTTTTTCATAGTTAAATTACATTTATCAAATCACTAATGAGGTAATGACCATCTTTTTTATTCTTGACTTTGTTTCCTATATGTTTAGAGAAGCTTTAGGTTTACTGGAATTGAGAAGGAGGTACAGAGATTTCTCACATGCCCTCCCATGCCGACACATGCTGAGCCTCCCCCCTTATCAACATCACTCAACAGAATAATGCTTTTTTCTTTATTTAAGAATTAATCAATTAATTAATTAATTAACAAGAGAGGGAAAAATGCATGAGCAGGAGTTGAGGCAGAAGAAGAGGGAGAGAATCTCAAGCAGACCCTAAGTTGAGTGCGGAGCCCATTGTTGGTCTTTATCTCATGACCCTGAGATTGTGATGTGAGCCAAAACCAAGACGTGGATGCTTAACTGACTGAGCCATCTAGATGTACCTTCCCCCCTTTTTTAAAAATTAAAGATGAACCTGCATTGACCATAATCACCTACATTCCATAGTTCATCTTAGGGTTCACTATTGCTATTGTATATTTTATGGATTTGGACAAATATATACTGATATATATACTGATATATATTTCTCATTGTGTATCATACAGAGTATTTTCACTGCCCTAAGAATCCTGTGCGCTCTGTCTAGTCTTCTCTCACCTGCCCCACTACCAACAACCACGGACCTTTTTATTGTCCCCACAGTTTGGCCTTTTCTAGAGTGTCCTATAGTTGGAATCATACAATATGTCACTCTCTCAGATTGGTTTCTTTCACTTAGTAATATGCATTTAAGTTTTCTCTATGCCTCTTCATGGCTTAATAGCTCATTTCTCTTTAGTACTGAATAACATTCTGCTGTCTGGATGTATTGATTTATCCTTTTACCCACGGAAAGACTTCTTGGTTCCTTCCAAGTTTTGGCGATTATGAATAAAGCTGCTGTAAACTTCCCTATTAGGTTTTTGTGTGGATCTACATTTTCAGCTCCTTTGGGTAAATACCAAGGAGTGTAACTTCTAAATGGTATGGTAAAAGTACGTTCCATTTTTTTAAGATACCACCAAAATGTCTTCCAAAATGGCCGTACCCTTTTACATTCCCACAAGCACTGTATGAGAGTTCCTGTTGCTCCACATCCTTGCCAGCATTTGGTGGTTTCTGTTCTAGGTCTTGACTGTTCTATTAGTATCTCCACGTATTAGTATCTCATCTCTTTCTTTTCTTTTCTTTTCTTTTCTTTTCTTTTCTTTTCTTTTCTTTTCTTTCTTTCTTTCTCTCTTTTTTTTCTTAAGACTTCTTTATTTGAGAGAGAAATTATGCAAGGGGTAGGGGCAGAGGGAGAATGAGAGAGATTATTCTCAAGCAGACTTCCCACTGAGTGTGGAGCCCAACTGGGGGCTTGATTTCAAGACCCCGAGATTATGATCTAAGCAGAAACCAAGAGTCAGATGCATAATAGACTGAGCCACCCAGTGGCCACCGTATCTCATCTTAATTTGCATTTCCCTGTGGGTGTGAGATGTGGAATATGTTTTGTATGTTTATATGCCAACTTTATGTTGTCTTGGGTGAAATGTCTTTTGAGATCTGTGTCCCATTTTTAAATCATGCCATTTCCTTGTTATTAAGAGTTCCTTCTATATTTTTGATGGCAGTCTTTTATCAAATGTGTCCCTTTTTAAAAAAGATTTTACTTATTTGACAGAGAGAGAGATCACAAGTAGGCAGAGTGGCAGGCAGAGAGAGGAGGAAGCAGGCTCCCTGCTGAGCAGAGAGCCTGATGCGGGCCTCGATCCCAGGACCCTGAGATCATGACCTGAGCCGAAGGCAGAGGCTTTAACCCACTGAGCCACCAGGTGCCCCTCAAATATGTCTTTTATAAACATTTTTCTCCAGTCTGTGATTTGCCTGTGAACCTCTTGTCAGAGTTTTTTGTGAGACAGAAGTTTTTAATTTTAAAGAAATCCAGCTTATCAGTTATTTCTTTCATGGATGATGTCTTGGGTGTTGTATTTTAAAAAGCCATCAATATATACCCAAGCTTGTCTAGGTTTTCTCTGATGTTATCTTCTTTGACCTTATAACTTTGTTTTTTTACATGTAGATCTGTGATCTCTTTTGAGTTCAATGATCCATTTTGGCTTTCTTTCATGAAATGTAGAAGGTCTGCACCTGGATTTTTTTTTTCTTTTCTTTTTTTTTTTTGCATGTGAATGTTTGCTTGTTCCAGCATGATTAATTGAAGAGATTATCTTTGCTCTCTTGTATTTTCTTTGCTCCTTTGATCCTTTGGACTGTATTTATGAGGGTCTATTTCTGGGTTTGCTATTAGGATCTATTGGTCTATTTGTCTATTCTTTTGCCAATATCACACTGTCTACAAGTGTGGTAAGTCTTAAAGTTGGATAGCATTGGTACACTAACTTTCTTTTCCTTCAGTGTTGTGTTATTATTTTGCTTCTCCATATAAACTTCAGAATCATTTTGTCAATACCCATAAAATAACTTTCTGGGATTTTGGTTTGAATTTCATTGAATCTATAGATCAGATTGGGAAGAACTGACATCTTGAGACTCTTGAGTCTTCCTATCCATGAACATGGAATATCCCTTCATTTATGTGATTCATCTTTGATTTCATTAATAGTTTTGTAGTTTTCTTATATAGACCCTGTATGTAATATTTTAAAAAATTTTTAAAGACTCATTTATTTTTTGAGAGAGGGAGAGAGCAAGAGCAGGATGGGGAGAGGAAGACAGACTCTCAAGAAGACTCCATGTTGAACACAGAGCCTGATCTGGGTCTCAGTGCCACAACCCTGAGATCATGACCTGTACTGAAACCAAGCATCAGATGCTCAACCAATTCTGCCACTGAGGCACCCCATCTTGTACATATTTTTTTAGATTTATAATTTAAGTATTTCACTTTTTGAGTGCTAATGTAAATGGTATTATGTTTTTAATTTCAAATTCCACTTGTTCACTGTTGGTATATAGGTAAGCATTTGATTTGCATGTATTGATTTTGTATTCTGCAACCTTGTTATAATCCTTTATGAGTTCCAGGTGTTTGGAGTCTTTAGAATTTTCTACGTAAATGATTATGTTGCCTTCAAACAGACAGTTTTGTGTCTTCTTTCCCATCTGATTAACATTTATTTCTGTTTCTTGACTTATTGCATTAGCAAGGACTTTGAGTAAGATATTAAAAAGTAATGGTGAGGGGCAGCATCCTTGCCTTATGCCTGATCTTAGTGGGAAGGCTTTGAGCTTCTCACCATTAAGTATGATGTTAGCTATGGTTTTTTTTTTTTTTTTTTTTTTTTGTGGATAGTTCTTATCAAGTTGAGAAAGTTTCTCTCTATTCCTAGTTTACTAAAGAGTTTTTATTTTGAATGGGTGCTGCATTTCACCAAATGCTTTTTTGCATTTGTTGATATAATCATGTGATTTCTTTTTCTTTTTTAGTGTGTTGGTATGATGGATTGTATTAATTGATTTTCTAATCTTAAACCAGCCTTGCATAGCTAGGATAGATCTCACTTGGTGGTGATGTAGATTTCTTTTTGTACTTTTTAAGATTCAGTTTTGTTCAGGATTTTTGCATCCCTGTTCATGAGAGATATTGGTCTGTAATTTTCTCTAATGTCTTTCTCTGGTTTTGTTATTAGTATGATATTGGCTTTATAGAACAAGATAGTTTTCTCTCTGCTTCCCTCCCCTGAAAAGGAAAGAGATTTGGTATAATTTCTTCCTTAAATGTTTGGTAGAATTCCAGTGAATCCATCTGAGCCCAGTACTTTCTGCTTTGGCAGGTTGTTAATTATTGATTCAATTTCTTAAGTAGATATAGGACTATTCAGATCATCTATTCTTTTTTTGTGGGATGCTGGTTTTTCATGTATTATTTATTGAATTTGTCAAATTAGTAAAATATTAGTGTAAGGAGCCTTTTGTAGTCTCTGATTTGTTTTTTCATTTTTTAAATACTTTTATATAGTAGAATTTGTCATTTACTTTTATAACTTAAACTTTTGTATTTTGTTTTAAAAGAACTTTTAAGATCAAGATGACTTTTCCGTATTTTTTCTAACCGTTTAAAAATGTCCCCTTTCGTATTTATGAATTTGATTAATCTAGAAATTGTTTTGGTTGGGGGAGCTAGTTTTGAATTTGTTTTTCCTGCATAGATAATTAGTTGTTCCAGGATTATTCTTTCTTCCTTAGTCCACAAGTCTCACCTTCTGTCTCTACAGTGCTGGGTTTCTATCTGGGCTCGCATGCCATTCTGTCCATCATTGGCCATAATATTCTAATTAATATACCTTCATAAGAAATTTTTATTTATGGCCAGCTCCGTTTTCTACTTTGCCTTTCAAAGTTTTTCTTGAGTGTGTCTTGTGTCCCTTTTCTTTTTCAGATAAGTTTTAGATGTTAAATTCCTTGGAAAATATTGTTGAGATTTATTGATTCTGCTTAAACATGGGCATGGAGTTTTCAGTCCCTTTTTTAGGTTTTCATTAGCTTTCAACAAAGTTTTAATTTCCCTGTTAAGACATATATATTTTTTTGTTAGATTTACTTGGTAACACTGAAAAAGTCAACAGTGCTTTAGAAATTTAAAGTTGTTCAATGTATGTATATTTTAGCAAGCTTCTTCATTATGTTTATATTTTCTGTAATTTTAGCAATTTCTCTCTGGTCTTTACATTTCTAAGTCACCATTGATTTTTTCAGTGTTACCATGTCTTTCATTTCTTTTTGCTTTATATATTATGAGGGTATATTATTAGAGTGTATGCATGTTCAGAATCGCTATATTTCCTGGCAAATGGAAAGTTTTGTTATTATATTATCCTTTCCTTTAACAGTTTTTTTCATCCTTAAAGTTTATTTTGTTTGCTAGTAATATCACTGCCAATTTTCTTGTGGTTTTTGTTTTGCTTGACATATTTTTTAAAAAATATTTGTTTTCAACCATTTGATGTTATATTTCAGGTATGTCTTATATAATAAGCAACTTGTAGCTGGGGTTCTTTTCTCCATTTTTATTCATTTTGTTTGGTGACATCTTTGGATTTGTTTCTATATTTATATGATTTTTCTTATTCCTTTTTTCTTATTCCTTTTCTTTCTTTTTTTCCCCTCTTCATTGCTTTCTTTTAGATTTTTCATCTTGTTTTCAATTAAACTTCTTCCCCCTATTTGGAAATTTTCATTGTCCCAGTAGTTACTTTTTAATTTTATCATTCTTAATTAGTAAAATTGAAGATTAATAAATATGTGTGACCATCCTTTTGAGTTACACAAGGGTCTAAGGACATGTTACTGGCCATCACTGTCTTGCAATCTTGGTGCTATTTTTTCCCTCTATTTTCATTTTCTCTTGCTTTTCTCCCATCTGTATTTTTGCAGAGCTACCAAAATATTAACCAACACATTTCTCATCATTTCTTATTGCATTTCAAAGCTCCCATCTGGTATCGTTTTCCTTCAATCTTAAGTATATCTATGATTATCTTAGCCTGCATTTGTGGTAAAACCTCTATTTTGGCCTTTGTCTGATATTTCATTGATTCAGTTTTAGTTGGACAATGGAATTGAGTATATAATTTTATTTTCTTCTCAGCATTTGGAAGTTGCTTTCTCATGCTGCCTTTATTATTATTTAGAAGTCAGTCCTCATTCTAATTGCTATCTAGCCCTAAGGGATCAGACTTTTCTTTTTTCTTTCTTTTATCTGCTTTAAGATCTTATCATTGTCTTTGATATTCCATAGGTTCACTATATGTATCTGGAATGAGTTTCTTTTTATTTATATTGTTTTCAGTTTACAGTTTTTCTAGAATTTAGGGTTCCTGTCTTTCAACAGCTTTAGAAATTTCTGTTATCTCTTTGAATATTTTTGTTTTTCTATTCTCTTTATTATCTTCTGGAAATTCATGTATGTGTTTGATATTCTTAGGCTACCTTGGTGTGTCTTAAATATTTTTCTTATTTCCCATATCTCCCCCCCCTTTGCTTTATTTAGAGTGAATTCTTTGAAACGGTTTCCCAGTTTACAATTCTAATATTCTCTTCCGATCTGTTTAGTCTTTTTTTTTCTAATTTAGTCATTTTAATGAGTATTAATTTCAATTACTATGTATTATTTATAGAAGGCCTATTAAATATTTAAATATACTCATTTATAAAAATGAGTCGCTTTCTCCTATGCCATATTTACAATTATATTTTCCTTTGACTGTATATATATATTTAGCATCCTGTGGAGATAGTTCCAATAAGTGAAATACTTGTAGGTCTGAATCCCTCTTGAGTTGTAATTTATTCTTTGTTATTAAATTGGAGATGCTCATTTGACTTGAAACTTTATATATGGGAATTCTTTGAGACTTGGTTGAGGAATTTTCTTCTAGAGAAAGCTTTTATTTGTTACTTCAGACATCAGGAAACATCACCACAATGGGAACACTTTAAATTAAATCCTTGGCTTGCTGCTTTGTTTTTATGGCACAGTAGAGTAAATTTAGACTGTGAATCCATATGAGGTCCAGCTTGTGGTTATGAATTCTCAAGAGGGCTTATTTATTTTCCCTCAATCCAGTGACAAATTCAAAACAGGCATGTTTCCTTGCTAACCTTTTTTTGTGTGACAAAATTATTTTTCTTCAACTTTGTGGTTCTATATTTATGTGGAGATTTCCTGTCTTCTGTGCTCTGGATATCTTTCAAAGAAGAATCTTAAAATGGGTTTTCTGGAATTTGTTAGAAACCTTCAGGATAGTGGCACCTATCATTGACTCAGTCAATGGGGCAGCTGGCTTTTGATTTCTGCTCTGGTCATGGTCTCTCAGGATCCTGGGATCAACCCTGCATCAGGCTCTGTACTCAATGTGGAGTCTCCTTCAGGATTCTCTCTCTCTCTCTCTGCTCCTTCCTCTGCTTGCTTGCTCTCTTTTTCTCAAATAAATAAATAAATAAATATTTTTAAAGATTTTATTTATTTATTTGACAGACAGAGATCACAAGTAGGCAGAGAGAGAGAGGAAGAGAAGCAGGCTTCCCACTGAGCAGAGAGCCCAATGCAGGGCTCAATCCCAGGAACCCAGGACCATGACCTGAGCTGAAGGCAGAGGCTTTAACCCACTGAGCCACCCAGGTGCCCCTAAATAAATAAATCTTTAAAAAAGTAAAAGAAAAAAAAAAAGAAACCTTCAGGATAAAAGCAAACTTGTAATCTATCAATTTCTTAAGTGTGATCTATTAATTTCGGCTTGAACTTTGTTTTTGGCCTCTCTAAGATTCTTTCTTTTTTTCAACTTATTAGTGTGTTAGAAATTTTTAAAAAGATTTTATTAAGGATTATGATTGTTTTTTCTACATTGTTAGACATTTAAGCTCTCCAGAAAGTATTTTTTCTTTAAGATTTTATTGATTTATTTCAGAGAGAAAGATAGAGAGAGAGAGCCTGAACAAGAGGGAAGCCGAGGGAGAGGGAGAAGCAGATTACTGGCTGAGTGGGGAGCCTGCCACTGGGCATGATCCCAGCATGCTGGGATGCTGAGATGAAGGCATTTAACTGGCTGAACCTCCCAGGTGCCCCCAGAAGTATTTTTAATTCCATTTCTTTTGCATTATTCCTGAGTCTCCCATGTTGCTTCCTTATTTTTTTTCCTACTAGTTGAAAATAGGAGCTAAATTCAGTTTTATGAATTTTTACTAAGAAGGAATTTAAGATGAACAAAATGGGCCATTTTTCTTTATAATGTAATGTAGATTTTATTGAGCACCTATTTAGTGAAAAATATTTAAACACAAATGGAACTCATTTTGTGTCTTTAAATTTTATTGCTTATACACATTCATGTTATTGAGCAATTGGGTTATTATTTTATGATACAGTCTTAAGTTAACTTTGTGAGGGAATCTATTACATTACCAAAATATTGCATGTAAAGAAGCAGTAACATTACGAGTCAATTTACTCACATTCATTTCCATTGTATTTTTTCCCTGTGTTATTCAGTTCTGTATATTTTAAACATTTCTATTGTGCAGACTTGAAAAATTCTAAGTCCCTCTGCCATCATTTTTAGGTTTTCAATATTTAAGTTTCAAATTCTTTTCAACTGAAACATAACCATTTCTACTTATTCACTCAGTTCTCACATGTAAATGATGTAATTTGTATAACTAATTTAGGAGAAATGGATTATATTTGTGACAAAAAGTTCTTTCTAATTTATAACTATATATTTTGTAGAGTCACTGGATTTTAGATGATTCACTAATTTTTATTTATCTTTATTTTTTATTTATTTCAATTTTTTATTAACAAATACTATATTGTTTCTTTCAGGGGTACAGGTATTTATCTTTATTTTTTTCCACGTATCATGATCTCTTTGATACGTGTGAACACTAATTTACTACGTATGATCTCTTTGATACATGTGAACACTAATTTACTATAATAGCCCTATTTCAGTGACCATTCTTTCAATTTTAATTAAATCCTATAACTTTTCTCCTGGACTGGTTTGAACAAGTTCTTTATTTTTTTTTAAAGATCTATTTGTTGATTTTAGAGCGAGAGTGAGCAAGAGAGCTCACATGCATTAGGGGGAGGGGCAGAGCAAGAGGGAAAGAAGCAGACTCCCTACTAGATGCAGATCCCATGACCCTGAGATGAAGACCTGAGCCAAAATCAAGAGTAAGATGATCAACTGACTGAGCCACCCAGGTACCTCAGCATAAGTTCTTAAATTTAAAAAAAAAAAAAATACAAAAAACCCCACTTGATTGACTAGTTATATACTTTATGTAATTTTTGTTGTTGTTCTATTAATACATTAATATACTAAGACCAAGAAACTTGGGTGGGAAGAGTTGAGGAAGTGCTTAAAGGATATTTTAACTAGGATGGTAAACCTTCTATAGAAATATTCTGCCTTTCCAAATACTTCTGGATTCTCATGTAGTCATCAATTATGTAATTGCTACATTCTTCAGTTAACCATCCATGCTTCTTGTATACCTATGGTGGATTTTGAAATTAAAATAGTTTTGTTGGCAAGCAAAATCCCCATATTCCCCTGTCAAAAATGACTTATGTACATTTCAGCTATACAGAGACACTTAAGATAAGAGCTGGACAACTTCTGATGATTAATGAAACACCCCTGCCCCACCCACTGTACATGATTTTAATCTTATCTCTTAGTATTTTCCTTCTAACTCACCAGGTTTTGGCCACACTAGCCATCTTTTTGAATCCAAAAAGGCCAATTTCATTCCCACTTTAGGTCTTTGAACTTGCTACTTACTCTCTTTAAAATTTGCATGACCAGCTCCTTCTTTCCGTTCAGATCTCATCTTAAATGTCCCCTTCCCAAGAAGTCCCTGGTTCCCCATTCTATTTTATCTGCCATGATCTTTCACATTGTCCTCTTTTGGAGGACAGAACTTATTTTGTTTTTCTTTTGTTTTCTTTACAGAACTTATTAACACTGAAAATTGTCTTTTTCTCCCTGCTAAAATGTAGTACCCCCGATACTTAACCGTGTGTCTAGGACACAATAGGCACTCCTCAATATAATATTGTTCTTGATAATAATATATAGTACTTTATGGTCCCTGACAGTGTTGAAAGCATATTGATATCCTTTGATCATTATGTGCAATCTCATGAGAATCGTACTAATTATTGAAAGTATAATAATAAAAGTTGTAGGTATAAACAGTCCAGTGATAGGATTTTCAAGATATCTTAAACATTGTGATGAGAAATACCATGTTCAGTATAATTTACTTCATCTTCTACAAATACCTTTTTTAGGAATAAAAGTGATGTGTGAGGAAGGAAGCAGTGACCACAATTAACTTAGATTTTCAATAAAAGCTTCTTTATAAAAAGTCAAAACTAAATGTCACTGCTGATTTTTCCAGTTATGGATTTGTTTAATGTTTATTTCTAGAAAATATTTTGTTCTTAATGCTTGTTCTTCCAGAATATGTTACATCTCTGAGTCCCCCTTGATTAGGTAGGAAAAAACTTCTGGAATCCAATTAACCTTATATGAATATGTTCACCATTTATGTCAAGTCCTGAAATGAAAAATGTGAAATAATGCAGGAATGGGGTAAAGTTTGACCACTACTGAAATTGCCTCCAAATCCTTCAATCTTGTATTTGTTTTCCTTTTTGTGAGGAGGGGTATATCAGTTGGCTTTTACTGTCTAGAAAACCCCCCCAAAATACTTGTGGGTTAAAACAATGATCATTTATTTGCTTGAAATACCAACGGTTGGCAGTTCAGGCTGAGGGCAGCTGGGCAGTTCTTTTCCGGGTGTCTCCTGGGCTTGCTTTCACACTTGTGGTCAGCTGGCAGATGGTGAGGGCCATCCATATGGATGGCTTTCCTTCGGTGTCTGGCTCTTGGCTGCCGTGAAAGATGTAACCGTGCCATATGTCTCTGGCATCTCACAGGCTGCCCACATTTCTTCACATAGCACCAAGACAGGGCAAGCCCCATTGCACAAGCACTTACCAAATCTATGCTTCTCTCACATTTGCTAATGTCCTATAGGCTGAAGTATAGGGCACGTTGGTAAGACCAGCTACCAAGAGGTTGAGTTACATATTCCACTTCTTGATAGGAGGAGTTGCAAAGTCATATTATAGAGAGGTATCCATATTGGAATGGGAGGAATCAGGGGTCAGTTTTTTTGTGATTTACTGGAAGGAGTTTCTAAAATTGAACTTTTAAAATCAAAACCTCACAGAGAAATTAATTTAATTTAATGTTATATTATTTTATTTTGTATTAAGTAGTGGAGCCCAACACTCAGCCTGAACTCACAACCCTGAGATCAAGACCTGAGCTGATATCAAGAGTTGGATACTTAACCAACAGAGCTATTCAGGCTCCCTTTACAGAGGGCAGAAATTTTAAAATTGAGTCATGGGCTTTTCTAACTTTTTAACCTTAATGACAAGCTAAGTGGTAATTCTCACATTTTAATGTGTGTAGAGTATATCTTATATGCTCACTGATATTCCGATTCTAACGTCCTTCTTCTACTGTGTTCTGATCCTGTGTATTTGGGGTGAGGTCCAAGAATATATATATATTTTTAATTTAGCACTGTATTTTGTGATGTGGGAGATCTAGAAGGACTGTATCTTCTGAAGACAGAATAGAAATAGTATGCATTCTTATGTCTGGATGAGAGTATGAGGCTTTCTGTTGAAAGCTTTCATTTCTTTGAAATTCATGTTTTTATCTGAAATAATTAAATCATATAATATATAGTTTTCATTAAAATCTAGCAAAGCTCAAGTTAAACTCTAGTAAGTTTAATTCCTGTTTATTCATGTGAGAAGTTTTCTTTCATGTAAATAGATGTAAATAATCTGAAATAAAGTGTATATTAAAAAATGCAAAAAGTTGTTATAATTGACAATACACCTTCCACAAAGTCAGCTTTTATGTGAAATTTATGTCTAAAGAGATCTTTCTCGCTGATTTTGAATATTATAGATTTAGGAAAAATAAAGCAAAAGGGAAAAGACAAAAGGGAAAAAGCAAATTAGATTTTTTTCCCCCCAGGGGATATATGTGCCATTTCTAAATAATAAATCATTGAATTTAAATAAAAAGACAAAAAAAAGTATTAATGAATCAGGAAATTTACATTTAAGCTCTAACTCTTTGGCTAAATATCTTATTTATATGAAAATGCTTGGAAAATATTTTAATAAAGCATTTTGCTCTAGTAATAACCTCATATTTTATCTTGTACATTTAATTTCTATCACTTAAATATAGATAAACCATCTGCTAGAAAAATAATCTCTCACTTTATAATCCACTCATTGGAATACCACAAAAACCAACAATTTACCATGGGGCAAAACACAAGATGTGTGTGCAGTTAGAAAATAGCAAGACACGGATTTATGTGTATAAACATTTGTTTTTGAATAATATTATCAAAAGAGTCCTGGGTGACACATTGAGTTGAGTACCCTACAGCTATGTTTGCTTGTTTGATTATCAGGTCAGGACTCCGGATTTGTCTTTAACAAAATCCCAGAGGAAAGAAACTCTCTCCCTTGCAACCACTTAAAGGAAATCACAAGAAGGCTTCTGAAGAACGGCTCTGTCTCTGGAGACTGACTAAAGTTTTATTTTCATCTTATGAAAGAGTCTCAGTATGCTATTTGCTGTTTCATTTTCTGAAAGCATGATGAAAATTGAAAATATTCTCTCTTAGGTCCTGTGAAGATAATATCCCATATGTCTCTGGGTGAATTATATGTTTAGCTGGCAGGTAGAGATCCTGAAGAATTCATTTATAATCCTGATGCACAGTGCATGCCCACTTTATCTCACTGATTGCAGATTTTGCTTCCAGAATAAGTTGGGAACATCTTCTTTCCCTTTATGTTTCATTTTGTAATCATTAGCTTCGGAGCTGCATCTTAGGCTACTTTATATTTTCAAATGCATTGGTCCAATGTGCTTCCTTTCAGGAAAGTCACTGTAAAGATGTGGATTGAGAAAGATGTTTATTAAGTGCTTTTCTTATTTGTTAGCTAAGAAGAAACAGAGTCCAAGTGAGAAAGATCAGTCTTCTTATTTAAATAAAATTTTCCCATAGTGACATTTTAAAATAAAAAGTTTGATTAATAAGGTTAAAATTTTTTTAATTAAATACTTTAAATAGGAAGTATACTTACATATAATATGAAGCATTGTGGGCAACTGCTGATAATTCACGTATCTATGCACTCATTCATTTACATACCTCATCATGATTGAATACCTGTATGTCCTAATTAATAGTGAGGCTGTGACTATTCACAAGGAATTCTGAAATGAAGACATTTCCATTTATATAACCACATATTCCTCTCTACATTCAAGGGTTTATCCAGACCATATAAAACATTTTTGTAATGCTTATTTTCATGTTTTTAAAATTTTTCTGAAAAATTTCAAAATCCAAAGTAAAAGTTCCATCCACTATTTTTAAAGTTTCCTGTGCAATTTCAACTGAATGAAAAATTTTAAATTAAGTTTTATTTCTTTTTAAGTAGAATGGCTCTGACATCTTTTCTCCAATAAACGGTATTATTTTAGTATTATCTGGTGGGAAGATCAGTGACCTTGAAAGTATATTTCATGGAATTATTCAAGCCACATTGACACCTTCAGGATGATGTTTATGTCTTACTTAAAATCAGAGATTAGAATGAATAGGGGTCTTCAACTATATTGAATGTAAACTCATGCTTCACTGGTGGGTCAAGACACAAAAGACAACCGCCAGAAGCCCAGGTCATCCACCTGATAATCTGAGCACCTGCTACATAGAAATGAAAGAATAGCAAGTTTTCCCAAACTGACAGTGGCTAATGTTGACACCTATATTTTATAACGAGTGGTTGCAAATTAAGACTCTCTTTTCATCAAGTAGCAACGTGGTCTTTAGAATGAATTACATGACACAGCTGAAAGGAAATTTCTGTGTCCTTTCTTACAATGAATATACCTGATGGTCAGTTATCAGTCGTATGATGTTACTTAGCAGTGATGATGATTTTGCAGCTTGAGGGTCTCGAAGTAGAATGGCCCCATGATATGGAGATCAGCTGTTTTCTGATGGGTTTGTTTGTACGATCAGTTCTGTGAGCATGACCCAAATTTAGATTGAAGAAGAAAAACTAATCATTGAAACCCTCTGAAATGTCAGTGAACTTTGAGAAATCCAATTATGATCCAAATGTGAAATTATCACATAGCAAAATAAACAAAGCATATGAACCTTTCTGAAGCCCATTCCAGTTCTAAAATTGCATTAGATTAAAATAATAACTTGACTTCATGAATTAAAATGAAAGAGAAAGATAGCAGAATTAGTTGCTCTTCTGGTGCTAATTTGTTTCTCTTGATCAGATGAATTCAGTGTCCATAATTTTTTTTTTAATTTTTAAAATATTTTAAAAAGCTTTTATTCATTTATATGAGAGAGAGAGAGAGAGAGAGACAATCTACAGCAGATTTCTTGGTGAGCCCAGAGCCCAAAGAGGGATTCCATCCCACCGTAGCAAAATCATGACATAAGAGTCTCATGCTTAACCACTTGAGCCAACAGGTGCCACTCTCATGGATTTATATGGCCTAAATACTTCTCCAAATGTTATACACCCAGTTGGCTCATTTCCAGAAAGTATTTTCTAGCTACAGAAAAAGCAGTTCTTTGTGTGGCTCAACAAATATAGGAAATCAAGGTTACAGTGCTACTTGTGTGTGTCTGTGTAGGCATAAAATTTAGTGTAATTTAAAATGATTTATTGTACTGTATATTGCTTATACTGTAGATATTCAATGTGAGTTGTACAAGAGAAAAATGAAGGTCCAAAGGGATATCTAATTTTTTGAGATCACCTGATATTTTCTTAGTATTATCTGCCTACTTTAATTTTTAAATTTTCTCATCTATCCACACTAAAAGAGTGAAACAATTCATTACTTTTAATGGAAAGCCTTTTTTAAAAATTATTATTCAAAGGGCAATGAGTTAGCTAAATCATTCTTAAATATCTTGCCACTTTTTATCTGGGCATCACTCCAGTTTTTTAAGCCACTAAATATAATGAGCATTGAGGATTAAATCCTAGTTCACAGTGTCCCTTAAAGTGACCAAATCTCATATTGCATATAAAAAATGACAACCTCGTAATTTTCTAATAAGATGTTAACATCTCTCAGACCTTACAAGTTTGAATAAAGGACAGACTTTATAAATTTATGTGATATTTTGAATATTAAACTTTTCTCTCTACTTTCCTCTCCATGTATCTCTCTCTCATACACACAGATACACAGAGGCATCAGAAAAATAGGTTAGTTTAAAATTGCTTTCTTTAAAAGTTATCTGTTGTTTTCTCTAATACTATTAGGTAGGCATCTAAAATTTTCTGTCTTAGGGGCGCCTGGGTGGCTCAGTGGGTTAAGCCGCTGCCTTCGGCTCAGGTCATGATCTCAGGGTCCTGGGATCGAGTCCCGCATCGGGCTCTCTGCTCAGCAGGGAGCCTGCTTCCCTCTCTCTCTCTGCCTGTCTCTCCGACTACTTGTGATTTCTCTCTGTCAAATAAATAAATAAAATCTTAAAAAAAATAAATAAAATAAAATTTTCTGTCCTCACTTAATAAGTATTTCTTGAGTATGTAGCTACCACATCATAAGATGATGGAGAGATAATGGGAAATGGAACATTATAATCCTGGCATTCACCAAATCTAACGTCTGTTTCAGGAGACACTAGTCAAGTTAAGAAACAAATATCAGATTATAACTGAAAGGAAATAATGAGGTAGTATAAGGAAAAATAGAAAGGAACAATTTTGTATTGACTGCTCGTGTAAGACAGCTTTGAAGAAGTGAAAATCAAAATGAGGAGTTAAGAAATGAAACTTGTAGTGTGCAGGGTGCAGTGTGTTGTGAACTGTGTGTTGGTAGTGAAGGTGGAAACCTGACTGTTTCCATGAACTGAAGGAAGGCCAGTGTGGTTGGGGCCAACAGTCAATGGGACATGTGTGGAATGGGAAAGTGTAAGCAGAAAGGTACTTGCAGAAGATTCAGAGAAGCTCGGATTTTATAGCCCTGCCTAATATTAATACAAAGAAAATTATACAGTTTTCTTTTATTTCCCTGAAAATCTCTATTTGAAACTTTATGAAGAAATTTAGAAATCTGGGTTTGAGTATTTTGTATGGATTCACTGTGGTTTAAAAGACTGGTGACACTGGAACCACCAAGAAGGTGGGCTGTGCATCATTTTGGAAGAGGAAGAGGGCAATGTGTTTCCTGGGTTGGAGTGCTTTTTTGGCTAGCTGGTTCTGTCCTCATTACTACTTACCCAGAAATGCATTTTTCACTAGTTTTACAGAATAAATGATCTTGATGATGTAAATCTTATTTTCATTTTGAACATTTGATTCATAAAAGCTAATGGTGAGATAGAGTTTCCGAAATAATATTTTTGCTAATATCAGTGATCATGAGGGAAATGCAAATCAAAACTGCAGTGAGATAGCACCTTATCCTAGTCAGAATGGCTAAAATCAACAACACAAGAAACAACCAATATTGACAATGTGGAGAAAGGGTAACCCTCTTGCACTGTTGGTGGAAATGTAAACTGGTGTAGCCATTATGGAAAACTGTATGGAGGTTCCTCAAAATGTTAAAGATGGAATTACCCTATGATCCAGCAATTGCACTACTCGGTATTCACATAAAGAATGCAAAAATACTAATTCAAAAGGATACATGCACCTTAAGGTTTATAGCAGTATCATCTATAATATGGAAATAGCTCAAGTGTCCCTCAACTGATGAATGGATAAAGAAGAGATGGTATATAGATAGATAGATAGATAGATATAGATATATAGATATTACTCAGCCATAAAAAAGAATGAATGCTTGCCCCTCTGAATTTTCAAAATATTATCTTGCTATAGTTTTGATTTGTGTTTCCCTCATGATAAATGATGTTCAGCATCTTTCCATGTTGGCTGGCCATCTGTAGGTCTTCTTTGGAAAAATGTCTATTCATGTTAATGCCCATTTTTAAATTGGATTATTCACTTTTTGGGTGTTGAATCTTTATAAGTTCTTTATATATTTTGGATAATAACCCTTTATCCAATATGTTATTTGCAAATATCTTCTCCCATTTAGTAGGTTGCCTTTTAGTTTTGTTGATTTTTTTCCTTCTCTGTGCGGAAGCTTTTTATTTGGAAATATTGCCATTTGCAACAATGTGGTTGGAACTAGAGAGTATTATGCTAAGTGAAATAAGCCAGGGGGGGACAAATGCCATGTGATTTCACTCATGTAGGGCTTGTGGTGGGGGCAAAGCAAATGAGCATAGGGAAAGGAGGCAGACCCAGAGATGGACTCTAGACTCTGGAGAGCAGACTGGTGTTTGCTGGAGGGGAGTTGGGTAGGGGTGTGGGTTGGATGGGCAATGGGGTTTGGGGGGTGAACTTGTCGTAATGGATGCTGATGTTGTGTGGGAGGTGTTATCTCACTGTGTCGTACAGCTGGAGCTAATATTGCACTGTGTGTTGGCTGGCTGGAACTTAAATAGAAACTTAGGAGAAAAAGAATTAGAAAATCCAGAGGAGTTCTAAAAATCATAAAACAGGTATTTATTCAAGTACTATCTACTGCCAGTGTCCAGTAGAAATTTCTGTGATGATGAGAATGGTCTATAAGTGTCCAATATGGGAGCCAGTTCTCACATGTGGCAGTTGAATATTTAGAATTTAGCTAATGTGACTGAAGAACTGAATTATTAATTTTAGTTTATTTTAATAAATTTAAAATTTAAAGCCTCATGTGGCTAGTAGCTACTGTACTGACTTCAGATCTGTTATATACTTACCAAGGGTTCTCAGTTAGGTACATATAAATATGATAACATACATATGAACCTCAGGAATTTAATGGAGAAAGTGAGCAGCCCATGGCAGGGTTTTGGGTAAACCACTAGAGGTTTCTGAATGATATTCTAAGAGATGGAGAGGCAGATGGTGAATGAAGCAATAGTGCTTCTGACCCTTGAAAGATGGGCCAGGCTGTTAACATGTGGAATTGGAATGGAAGGCAGGAAGAGCAAAGTAACCAATAGGAGAGGAGAGCAACGAGTTGTCATTAGAGACATGGGTATCATCATCCTCATAGTAGTAATAATAATAGCTAACATCTATCAAGTCCTTACTTTGAGACATTTTTCTGAGAGCTCTACATGCATTAATCCATTCTCACAACAGCTTTCTAAGTTTAAATGCCATATCATCACCCTCAATTTACAGATAAGGGACCTGAGGGTGACAAAGTCAAGCGAATTTCCCAAGGTCAAGCTGGTGGTAACAAAGCCAAGATTTGAACTAAGGAAATCTGAGAGGCACAGAATTGTCTGTAATAGGGCTTGGAGATCAAATAAGAGTTAAAGGGACAAGATGTAGAGAACAGATGGGCAGATGTGGGTCCTCTCCAGAGATCCTTTTGAGAGGATAGCAGGTGGTTAAGAAAATAGAAAGAGACTTTCTATTAAAGGTTAAGGGGAGAGCAAAGAACGGACTTTCTTTTGGGAGATAAAGTAGGGCAGAGTATCATGGAGAAGTGATTGGTGAATCTAAAGACTTACAGAAAGTCTAAAGCTCTTTGACTTGGCTTTTGAATGTTCTCTTCGTCCTAAGCCTTTTTTTTTTTTTTTCTTTTAAGATTTTATTTATTTATTTGACAGAGAGAAAGATCACAAGTAGGCAGAGATGCAGGCAGAGAGAGAGGAGGAAGCAGGCTCCCTGCTGAGCAGAGAGCCTGATGCTGGGCTCTGTCCCAAGACCCGGAGACCATGACCTGAGCCAAAGGCAGAGGCTTAACCCACTGAGCCACCCGGGCGCCCCAGCCTTTTTTTTTTTTTTTTTTTTTCTCCTAAAGGCATTTTATTTGATGAGAGAGGCATGGTTCTTTCAACTTTTCAGTTTCCTAATTTCTTCCTCTTGTTTTCTGGACCATTTCCCTTACTGAGATGAGTTTTGTTATAACTTAGCTGTGGAATTCTTAAGCCTTGATGAAGTGTCCATGGATATTCAGAGTTGTGTCCAATACTGGCTGGAAACAGTGAATTAACCGATGGTTGGTTTTTTTTTTTTTTTTTGTAATGAAGTAACCCCTTTATTTTTTTTTAATATAATTTTTTATTTTTTATAAACATATATTTTTATCCCCAGGGGTACAGGTCTGTGAATCACCAGGTTTACACACTTCACAGCACTCACCAAAGCACATACCCTCCCCAATGTCCATAATACCACCCCTTCTCCCAAACCCCCTCCCCCCAGCAACCCTCAGTTTGTTTTGTGAGATTAAGAGTCACTTATGGTTTGTCTCCCTCCCAATCCCATCTTCTTTCATTTATTCTTCTCGTACCCACTTAAGCCCCCATGTTGCAACACCACTTCCTCATATCAGGGAGATCATATGATAGTTGTCTTTCTCCGCCTGACTCCGATGGTTGTTTTGTTGGTGCCATCATACGCACTATGTGGAGTTCATTTATCTGGTGATTTTCCTGTAACTCCTTCAGAACCCATAGTTGGTTTCTGATAAAACTGCTTTTTTAAAATGAGACTGTAATTCTAAGTTTGATTCTTGGATGAGAGCAAAAACATGCCATGGTTCCCACCAGCAGTAGCATTAAAGGTAAAAACTGGTCAAATTCCCAAAGATGAATTTTACTTTCAAAAAAGTGGGTATCAAAAATCTAGTCACTTATCACAAAGATGAAACTGGATTTAGAAATTTGTATTTGTAAATAGTTAACCTACAATGAGTTCATATGGAAAAACCTAATTAGTACCTACAATTGAGGAGATATTTCTGGAGATCCTGCCAGCTGGTAGCCTAGATGGGACAGATGGCCCACAGCTCTTTAATGGGGGGTGGGGTGAGGGAAGATAATGTGTTGGCTTGGAGAGATGTGAATAAGAGACTTCATGAACTCTGTGTATTTTAATATTTTCACAGGCAGTACTTTTATGAGAGGTATTACATTTAGCCTTTATCAAATGATAAAACATAGCAGTTTTATGTCTCAATGCATGCTTGCAGATGTCTGTGCACATATCTGCAGAAAATAATTGTGTATGTATGTTAAAACTAGTGGGCTAGTGGTCAAGATTTTTTTCCTTTTGTCTTTTTTTTTTTTCCTTTTTAAATATCCATGCCTTCCTGGCTCTGAACACCCTTCCTGTTTCCTCTGTGTTGTACTCTGAGAGGGGAAATAAATATACCCATTTGTTCTTGAGACCTGCTGGGGCAAAAGGGTTTCTTGAACACTCATTAGTATCATCTGATGAATATGCAGGAAACTTTTTTTTTTTTTAATCTTGAAATCTCTGAGGATTCCATCACTTAAAGAACTATTAGATCTTTAGTAATCATGGTTCTGATGATGTTTCTGGTGGTGGTAGTGCTGGTGGTGTCATTGGCTATCATAGGCCAATAATGGCTTCTTTTATACCATTATTAAAGCTTTTACATGTATTAGCGTATTTATTCCTCATAGGAATCTTTATTGCTTTCCCCATTTTAAATTATTATCCTCATTTTACAGGAGGGTGTTTAATCCCTAGAAAAGTTACAAATACGATTTTGTACAACCTGTCCACGGTCATAGAGTCTGTCAGTGACTAACACAAGATTCAACCAGCAGATGGTTCTAGAGTCTGTATTCTTAATCCAGTGCTCACTATGATCATAGAATTTCTTGTGAATGATTAAATGACTTAATAACAGGTATACTTTGTAAAATATTTTATAGTTTATCTTGTACTTTTGCTTATAATTTTGATCCCCAACTCTATAAAATTGGTGAAAAATAGATTCAAGAAAGAACATGTGATTTGGCTGAAGTTGACACCAAATAACCTTTGTTAGAGTTGGGACTCCCTTCTCATCTTATGGAAACAAGTTCCTAGTCTATTTTAGTTGTCTCTGTTAGAGGAGGACATTATATCTTGTGCTACAGAACACTGAGATAGTCATTAAGGACACCATATGCCTGGAAGAGACATTATATACATTCTTAGTTTGAAGGTAGTGATAGGGTTTTTGAAGTTTGCGTAAATGGGTCTTCAGTTTCCTTTTCTCCTTAGAGCTGTGTAAGCCTGAAAAGGCCCCTCTTTAGTCTTTTTCTTCTGGGCGGCTCATTCACCTACTTAGATACCTATAGAATGTATCTGATTTTACTAAACTCTTAAGTTTAGTCCTCCTTTGATTAAGACTCGTGGTATTTTGTAGAGTCTTAGACTGGAAATGATTAGATTAGAAAGAGGTGAGTTATAAACCCATGAGTCCTAGTGCAGTCTTAAGTACCTGCCTTAAGCAGCCTCACTGTCCTCACCTGTAAAAAGATAATAGAAACACTGATGTAGCAGAGTTCTTTGGCTATTACTTGAAATGATGTATATAAAGCACATCGCGCTATGTCTGGCACATGAGAGGCACTGAATACATTTTGAGAATTATTTTTTCATATTATATATAATTCAATGGTGGCTCAGATCTAGGACATGAACGATTCTATCTTTATACAGAAACCAGTAAAAGTGATTTATGAAATTGTTTCAGAAAGTATTTCTGTCCCCAATAATTGCTCATCAAGTGAAGGATAAATGACAAGGGTCTGAAGGGGGCACTTCCTTCCTTCAATTATACTTTACTGCATTTAATGGGGAAAGTATATGCTATAATGATATTTTTGACATTTTCGAAATGTAGCTCTTATTTTAAAGGGTTTTCACATGCAACAAAAATAATGTATTTGCATTACTCTGCCTGTTTCTCTCCTCTCTACTCTACTTATGTTTGTTTATGGTTTGTACCAGTGAAAACGGGATATGTGTCCTTGCATTGCTATACTTGTATTAAGTTTCAAGGTTTCTGACCACTGGGCAGGTTTCTTGAAAGTTTTCTTTAGAATGATGTTATGGACTCAATGTTTGTAGTCTCTTCAAAATTCATATGTTGATACCCTAGCCCTCAAGGTGATGGTATTTGGAGATGGATTCTTTGTGAGGTGATTAGGTCGTGAGGATGAAACCTTCATGATGAGATTAGCATCCTTAAAAGAGGAGTCTTAAGAAAGCCTGCTTCCTCTTTCTGCTCTTTGCCATGGGAGGTCACAAGGAGAAATGGGTCATCTGCTACCAGAAAGAGGGTTCTAACCAGACAATAGATCTCCCAGGATTTTGACGTTGGACATCCCAAGTTCCAGAGTGGGAGAAACAAATATTACTTATTGAAGCCACCCAATCTATGGTATTTTGTTATAATAGCCTGATCTAAAACAGATGATAATAATTTCTTTTTGAGAGAGGAGTGATTCTACTTTAGCCCAATATTTATCTAGGTCTTGCAAATATTATTAAATAACATTTCTCTGTTAACATTTATTTTATAGTAAGAAATCTGTGGTAAATTTTAATTTGTGATTTTAACACTGTTTGTTCTTCTTACAGTGAGTGTATCCTTTCCTATTTTAACCAGGTAGATATGTTCTCACTTTGGGGATTTTGCAAGGCAGAAAATAAATCTGTTTGAAGCTGAAAACTCTTGCTTCCTTCTGTAAATACATTTGTTGTGGAGGTGATGTGAGTTACTCTAAAAGGGGAAGAGAGAGATACGAGAGGAATTTTTTTTGCCTTCCAGATTTAGAAGAATTCAGATGTCTTAGGGTTCTACAAATACTGGGAAGCTTTTCAGAAGATGGTAGCGACTGGGAGGTGGTAAAACATCAGAGAAGGTAGCCTCTTGGGGCACCTAGAGAGGCTGGATCCAGGCACAACATCGTGCAAATTTCCAGTTTGATTCACATGCCCAGACCTAGAATTCTGTATCCCAAGTGTGACACAGAAGCATCAGAGCTTATGGCTGAGAAGGGGCTTATGTTGTCTGAGATGAGTGAACCAATGATTTGCACCAATGGCCTTACTAAACAGGAGGTACTCGATTCTTCAGCATTATGTAAGTGCTGGAGATCTTTGTATGATTTTTCTATGATCTGGTGGTTTATTTTCTATCTTATGATATGATTTTTAGCACAGAGTTGGATTTGTATGGTATATAAGGAAATAAAGAAATTGACATTTTTGTGTAGTTTGGATTTCTGGACTGAGATTAATTTCACCACAATTTCTGGTGTGGCCAAGTGTTGTGTTTACTTCAACAACTCATATGGATCCTGATATTTAATAACGAGCCCAACACTTTGATATCTGATAGCTCAGGATGCTGTCCTACAGTATTATTTTTCATTGTTTGTCTTGTTTTCTGAGCTAGGATGTGGCTTCCCATAGTACAAAGGCTTTGTGTTTATTTCTTTGCATCTTCTACAGCATCTGGAATATTGCTTTAGATATCTGTGCTTGAGTCTTACTGTGATACTTGTTCTGGGGAGTATTATAAAGAAGCAATATTCATCATTGCTACAATGCTTATTTTCCTGGAATCTCAGAAGGCTGTGATCAGTTCACCACCCTGATCCTGAGGGGAATTTTTTTTTTTTTTAAAGAATGAAGATAATCTAAAGTAAAGCAGATTCTTTCTACAAGTGAATGTCTTTTTTTTTTCTCTGAGAAAAATAAGAAGGGATAAGAATGATTTTAAATATGTACAGCTGTGTAACATCTATGCTAAGCACAGTTACCAAGAAGGCCTGAATGCCTGAATTATGGTAATAGGAATATCCCAATTTGTCTGGTCTGTGGGATACCTCAGGGTATTTATTTTATTGAGCCAAAGTGCATTTATCTGGCACATCATTGCTCACAAGTAGTTTGGCCTCCTTTCTCTCCTGATGATTGCTTAACGGAAAAGTATGTATAACCCTTATTAAACACTAACAATATTTGTGGATATAAGAACTTTCTGGATGGTCTCCATAATTGCCATTTTGTCTCACTAGCGACTCTGACAAGGGCTCCCCCTGAGGCCTTGCTGGTGTTGCCTGAGACACATTTTGCAGCTTTCTTGGAAACACCCTGGAATGTGCCTATTTAAAATTCCTCCAAGCCGCATGCTTGTTGTATCCTTATCTGGCATGTCACACACTCCTTTTCTGGGTCAAATCATGCCTACTACATTTATTCAGTCTTACAAGAGGAAAAAGGGAAAAAAAAATACCGCTCGTACCTGTCCCCAAAGCTATTTTAATCTCTTCTTTCTGCAGGTTTTCTAGCTGGAATCCAGCGGGCAAGTGCTAGTAGCTCCCATCCCCATGTGAGTGAAGGCCCAGTGAATCCTGTCGGCTTCCCCTGAGTTCTGCTGTAGGTGTACTCACCCGATTGTAAAACAGGATCATAAGAGGAAAGGTTTTGTTGAAAACACCTGGATAGCATTTTATTATCTATTGCATTAATTTGCTCAGAAGCAGTCTTTAAAGATGTGAACTGTGGTTTAATTAGTCTAAAATATTCCTTCACTATTTCCCTCACATCCTTACCCTTAAAGTGCTGTGGACCCCCATGGTGCACAGTAGGTGGGAGGATTCAGGCAATCATCCGTTGTTGGGTTTTATGTTTCAGGGTCTTTCTCTAACTTTGGAAACTCAGGCAGCTTATCTGCGGAGGATGAAATGGTATGTCAGAGCCTCAGTGTTTAAACTATTATAAATTCGAAATGTGTTGCTATTTATTAAGGAATTTCCAATTCTCACATTCCCTGTTACTTTTATCTACACGTTTTTGAGCCACAGGGCTCAGGTTAAGTGTGTCATAAATACCTTTCTCTGCTTCATACAAATGGTGATAGTATTTCCTCCTTCCTATTTCCCTGCCGTATTCTATCTCCTAAGAGCAAAGTGGGAACAGAATATACTGGGAGGACAAAAGCCCATTTCATTTTATTTTTATTTATTTATTTTTAAAGATTTTATTTATTTATTTGACAGAGAGAAAGAGAGAGGGAGAGAGCACAAGGTGGAGGAGCAGGAGAGGGAGAAGCAGGCATCCCAGCTGAGCAGGGAGCCCAACTTGGGGCCCGATCCCAGGTCCCTGGAATCATGACCTGAGCTGAAGGCAGACCCTAACTGACTGAGTCACCCAGGCTTCCCAAAAGCTTATTTTATTTATTTTATTGAAGATTTTATTTATTTGACAGAGAGAGACACAGTGAGAGAGGGAACACAAACAGGGGAAGTAGGAGAAGGAGAAGCAGGCTTCCCACTAAACATGGAGCCATCATATTCAGTCTAAACCTAGCTTTCAGAGCAATGTAGTACTTTACCCTGCCAGGTTTATTCCTAAATTTTATGTAAAGCTCTACATGCAGATAACTTATAGAAGTAATGTTGAGGCAAGCCTCCAATTTGCTATATTTGCCCTTGATTGAGAGTGCCCCAGGAGCCAATTTTCATTTCAATAAGCAGCTCATAGATGCAATTAGTGGTATGTGTAATGAGGATTAGAAAGGTCGCAATTTTGTCCCATTAACTGGACCACTGAATAACGGAGAATTTTAACCCCAGTTGGCCAATGGAGGAAACCTGGCACAAATATAATAATGACATGACACATTGTTTAATGTTCTTATCAACCTGGAGCCATGGTTTATTAACATTTTCTGGAAACCTCCTATATGTTTTTAGAATTTGAAAGAATAAGTTGTTGTTGAATTGATTTGTAACCAACTTGTATTAATTATATAGGTGATCTTAATATGATTTATTGATATGCATGGCAAGCTGCCTTAGAATTAATGCCCTGTTATCCTTCTCATGGATTTATGTATCAGATAGCCACATACCAATATACCTATAAAGTAAGTTTTAACTTTCATGGAGAAGTGTAAGTTATTAGTTGCAGGATAAGCAGTTTTTAAAGTCTATAGATTCCTATTCCTCTTTGTAGAAAAATACTTTAGTCTGTATATTTGATAACTTTCATTTTTTTTCAGATTCCAATTCTGATTTTATTTTTTATTTTATTTTTTTAAATTTTATTAATTTTTTTTTATTTTGAGAGAGCAAGAGAGAGAGCACAAGTGGGAGGGGTAGAGGGAGAAAGAGAGGAAATTGCAAGCAGACTCCCAGCTGAGCATGGAGCCCATCATGGGACTTGATCCCACAATCCTGAGATCATGACCTGAGTGGAAACCAAGAGCCGGTACTTAACCAACTGTGCCACCCAGGCACCCCTATATATATATATATATATATATTTTATTTCCTTCCTTCCTTCCCTTTTTCTTTCTTTCTTTCTTCCTTTATTTCTTCTGTAATATCTGTGCCCAATGTGGGGCTTGAACTCATGACTCTGAGACAAAGAGTCCCAAATGCTCTACTGACTGAGCCGGCCAGGTGCCCTCCCAATTCTGATTTAAAAAAAAAAAAAAAAAGCTATTTTTTAAGTGTCTGTTTAACCCATTAGCTCGTGAACTCCACAAGAAAGGTACCATTGTGCATTTATTCATAGGTGTGTCCCGATGCTAAGTATAGTGCCTGAAATATGACAGATAGTGCATATTTACTGCATGAATAGGACTAAAATAAATCGAACTAATCATGTTCCTCATTTACATGTGCTATCAAAGATCCTTCTACCAAAAGTCATTGAGGCTGACTCTGGGGACAGTTTTTACCTACTGTTGTCTCACTTTTCTGTATCTCTGAGCACATAAGTAGCATTAATAGAATAACTGCATATTATTATTGAAAGCTTCAGTTAATTCAAAATTGTAACTGGCAAACCAGAAGAACACAGAAATTTTCAGTTAAGTAGTAAATGAAGTATCCGGTGAAGTACTGTATTAGACTAAATAAAGGTAAAAAAGCTCCACTTGACTCTCTGTGATGTTTCACAATGTGACACACATATTCTGTTTCGCCACTCCAAGTGTCTGTGAGTCTCTATCTAGAAAATAGTCACCTGTTGCACTTTCATTTGGAAGAGGTCCAGAGTATAATGTTTTGGTAACATTCAAGCATAAGAAAAGCAGGGGGGGAAAAATCTCTTCTGTAATGTTCCTTTTTTGGGCAACTCTGTCATTTGTCTCTAATTCTATATATCAGAAGACAACCAAGGTATAGCTTGATGTATTTATCAGAAAAAGAGAATCTCCTAGAAAAAAAGGAACTCCATTCATAACCTACCTTCTCAAGACATTCATTGATTTATGCTTAGTCCTTAATACTACTGCCACTAGTTATAGAATACTTACTGTGTGCCACACTTTGCATCATGCCTTTTCTACATATTGAGCATAAGCTCAGAATTCCCAGGAGGTGGTGATATCACCATTATTTTATAGATGAATGTTAGAGGTGAGTCAATGAGCTCAGCTAGGAAAAGCTAGAGTTGGAATCAAGCCCGTGTCAATCAGACACCAAGTGCACAGTGTTGATGTGTTTCCTAACTGGGATGTGCTACCTAAATATTTAGGGCTAAGGATTAGTGTGGCTGGAAAGAGTTTCTCTTCCTGCCATAGAACTCAAAAAGTCCTCCTTACAGGGGGAAGCTTTGTGGTGGCAGATAGGGTAGAGATGTCATAGATGAAATTTTTTAACTAGTAAGATGACAGGATATAGGGTAAAAAATCTTGGACCCCAGCTAGGTGAACTGCAAATTTAAATATGCTTCCATCAACTTCTTCTTCTTCTTTTTTTTTTTAGCAGCTTTATTGAGGTATAATTTACATATTATGGAAGTCACCCATTGTAAGTGCATTATTGAAATGATTCTTAATAGACTCATACAGTAATACAACCATTAGCAACAGTAGAAGTTCAAAAGGCTATATCTTCTCCTTTAGCCCACTATGCTGGGGTAGGGGAGATCCCCGAAGTGAGATTTTAATCTTACCACTTGACCCAGTGAAAGAATATTTTTAAATTGTCCTTTTTACCTTCTCCATTAAGTTGCATTCATTCCTCTGTTTTCAAGAACAAATTCTAAATTCTAAATTGTAAATCTGTTCTTAGCTTTTTGCATTTCAGCTTTCAGTGTATTATTGATTTCTGCATGGTTGTATGTTTAGGAAAGTAAGTGCTAGTACGGTGAGAGAAAAATAGTCTTTATCATCATAAAATTTTACAATTTAACTTCCTTTCTTATATGAAACCTGGGTTATTTTATATGTGTTATAAGGCATGAAAATATACTTTAAAATCATAGATTTCTTTAAAGTGGCAGGGGACTTAAGTAATCCTCTCATCTGTTTTTGGACTCTAAAATACTATTCTTCAATAATATTTCTGTTGAAGTTCAGAGTCTGAATTGATTTACTTACTTTTCAACCAATTGTTTGTTAAGTGAATTCTACATCCAAGTCACATGTTTGTTGTTAGTAAGAATTAGGAAACAAAGCAATGGGGCATCTGGTTGTGTCAGTTGATTAAGCGGCTGCCTTCAGCTCAGGTCATGATCCCAGCCAGGAAGTCTGCTTCTCCCTCTGCTCCTCCCACTACTCTCACACTCTCTCACTTACTTTTTCTCTCTCAAATAAATAAATAAAATCTTTAAAAAAATTAAAAGGAAACAAAAACAAAAAAGCATCTCCCACGGCAGCAGTTGAGCTGCCCTGGCTTGAATTGCAATCTCATGGTGTTCCCCTATTGAATATATGCAATTTCATAGAATATGTACATGACACAAGGTCCCTGTGTGATCGTGACAGAGCAAGATAAAAGCATGACCAAGTCCGAACAAAGACAAAACAAAACAGAGCCCACTGAATGATCAAGCTTGTTTCTTAACCAGCTAACATGAGGGATGGAAGGATAGGGTTTCTTCACCAATGATAGTTTTAGCTTTGTGTTGTCATTCTTGCCTCCTAAGTAAAAACAATGAACATACTCAGTTATAGAATTGCCCTTGCTTTCTAACCACACCTAATCCAGAGTAAAATCATGTTTTCTGGACTTTTCCACAAAAGCACCTAACACAAACCAAGCTCTTATAATGAGCTCCTCTAACACCATCCGTGGGGTGCCCACCCCTACATCTCCACCTGGTTGCTGTCCCCCTTGTTGCAGTGAACTAATATGCTCTATCTTCCTTGACTCCTGATCTGTCCCTGATGGTCTTTTGTTGGTGGGCATCTACATTAATGTTGGAGCTAAAACAGATGTTATCACAGCTCCAATTGCACTTTCCTTCTTGTCAGAGAGACAGACATGATGTAATTTACTAGTTAGTGGATAACTGCCTGTGAAATCAATGCTTTAAGCTGTGAGTATGTTCAGCAGGAGTCTGGAAGTTTCCCTAAGGAAATGTCTCTTGAGCTGAGAGGTAAGAAGAATAAATAATGGAAAGGTGTGAAGGGCCAACAGGAAGGACCTGGGACTGGAGAAAATGTGGTATTCTGGAGAACCTGAGACAAGACCAGGAGGAGTAGAGGACAAGGAGGAATTATGGGGGGGCGGGGTGACATTGGTTGTTAGAGGTCCTGGATGTTGGATATTTTTATCTATTTTTTCCAAAGAGTGGAAGAGAACCATCAAAGGTCTAAGGAGGGTAATGATATTACCACATCTTGCACATTGTGCAAAGATTTCTGGGTGTTGCATGAAGAAGTTATTGATGAGGATTCACAGTGGATGTGGGGAAACTGTGTAGGAGGCTTATTCAGGTAAGAAATGAGTAAAGCATGGATTACAGCAGAGGAAATAGAGGTGGAGAGATATAGACTCGATTGGGATACATTTTATAGTAAAACTATTTGGATTGGGTAATGGATTAGGGGCATGGTAATAGGAGAGAAGGGAGGTGTGGCTTGGGTAACTCAATAGGTGTTTGTGGCATTCATTGGTTGGATGAATGTGCTATATCTCCTGACTTCAGTGAAGTTACAAAACTACTAAATACTGGAGCTAACACTCACATCTTCTAGATTCTGGAGCAGGCCTTTCTTTCTTTTACATTCAGCCCTTGTTTGTACTATAAAGTGAATCTCAAGGGAAAATATGGAGCTAGATGAATTTCAGAAGAATAAGTTCAGGGATGGGAGTGCAGCAAGCAGAGACCCTAACCTATCTTGAACTTTAACATCATATGGGAATAATAATTTTTGAAGCTCTTTTTAAATTCCAAGATCAATCATTTAAAGCTGATTCACATTTTCCTGAGCAGAAAAGTGGTTTTCTGGGACTAGAGATGGCAGTAGGAGGTCAGGAAAAAAGGAGCTTGAGAGGATGGGATTATGTGTATGAAAACCATCTTTATCTTAGATTTCACTAGAACTGAGTCTCTCTCTTTTTTCTTCTTTTTATTAATGGGTCATCCTCCCATCCATCACTCAACTGTTGTCTCCATTCAAAAACATTTTCAGAGATGATTAATTCCCATGTCCTCTTTTAGAAGTGGAAGATAACAACAGTAAGTAATTATTGTGTAATATAGGATATGGTCCAGGGGTTAGGAAACCTACTTTTGGACCTAGATCTGTTTCTACTTTTATGTAGAAACTTTGCGTTTCATTAAATAATTTATTCTTTATCTTATTGGCAATGAGGGAATAAAAAATAACCTGATCATTTCATAAGTACCAACCTTTATTTGGGTAAACAAAAACAGAAAAAAAGATGTCCCCCAAATTGATGGGTACTATTAGGAAGGGACTCATATCCTACGAGCTTTGATTTCTTATAAAATGCGGAAAATATTAGTGTTTACCTAGGTTTTCAAGATAAATGAGATAAGGCATGTAGCACTCTGCTAAATACTAAACATTCCAAATAATAACAATGATACTAACTATTAAAACACTAAAACCTCGTTTGGGGGCTAGGAAAAGAATAAATGAAACAAGATGGGATCGGGAGGGAGACAAACCATAAGAGACTCTTAATCTCACAAAACAAACTAAGGGGGTTAGGGAGAGGGTGGAGGGTTATGGACATTGGGGAGGGTATGTGCTATGGTGAATGCTGTGAAGTGTGTCAACCTGGTGATTCACAGACCTGTACCCCTGGGGCTAATAATACATTATATGTTTATAAAAAATAAAAAATAAAAAAATATATATATATATAAATAAAATAAAAGAGAAAAAAACACTAAAACCTCAAATATTTATTAAAGAAAGTCTTTTTTTTTTTTTTTTTTTTTTTTTTAAGAGCAAGAATGTCCTCATGGGTAGGGGAGGGGCAGAGGGAGAGGGAGAGAGAATCTTAACCAGGTTCCATGTTCAGTGGGGAGTCCCATGCTCAGCACAAGTCCCACACAGGGCTCCATCTCATGACCCAGAGCTCATGACCTGAGCCGAAATTGAGTTGGTTACTTAACTGACTGAGCCACCCAGATGCCCCCAAAGTCACACATTTTAACATCTTTGATACAGTGGAAAATATGTAATTTAATGATTTTTGAGACAGGTGTCTCTAAGTCTTAGTAGTGTGGGATAAAGAAAAATTCTAGTGGTAGTAATGCTCACTTTGATTAAACATTCTCCTTCCCAGGAAAAGCTTCAGGAACTCAACCTCTTCTCTACCCTACCCGTCCCATTTAAAATAATTTTTTTGATGACTTAAATTCTGTTTTTGTTCTTTATCCTTTTCCTACTTTTTTCTTTTAAGTGATTTCTGTCTGGATAGCTTTTCAAAGTGGTATCTTGTCATTGCTGTCTCTGAGATTGCTTCTTCTTGGTCCAGTGTCTATATCCTGGTTTCATGCAGCTAATAAAAACAAGACAAAACAAAACAATGACAAAAAAACCTAAACCTTTATGTGATAATCATCATACTTTCCAAACCACTGCTTATTCTAGGCAAATGTACTTTGTCACCTGGGTCCCAAACTACTTATTGCTTTGGCCACAAATGTCTTCATAGTGGTGTAACCCATTCCAATGGGGGCAATTTCTAGAACCATTATTTTAATGTCTTGCCCTTTCTCTCTCTCACTCCAGATGCAAAATAAAAAGCAAACTCTAGGGGAATAGTAAGTGGTCACTGCTCTCATTTTTAATTCAGCTTGAAAAACCACTGGTCTTACCTACTACTGTCTTATTACTTATCTAGTACTTACCTACTGTTGTGGAATATCTACCTGTTTTAGAGGTTTCTCTTTTTTTCCTACTTGACTACATATATTTATTTTTTTTTCATAAATTAAAAAAAAGTCCACATGTCAAACTACCTTCTATTACCAATATAATAGCAAAAGTGCATTGGACAAGAAGCTGTGACAATCTCAGTTAGAATATAGCTTCTTCTACTCACTAGTTAAATCATATGAGGAAAATACATAAAATTCTCTGATCTCAGATTCCTGAAAAATGGACATAATGCTTTGGTGAATTTTTCTAAGAAGTAATGAGAGGAGGTCCTTGAAAGAATCTTGCCTCATGCCTTGCAATGTTCCTGATTTAGAGAACGAATGCAATGAAAGTGCTTGCCCCAGGTTGCCTAGAGGAAGCAGGAGAGCTCTCTTTTGAGAAATGTTGGCAGATGTTACCACGGAAATTCCTTTTAGAAGCTGAAGTATGCTTGATTACCTGAGGCATTGGGGAGGGTTTATGTTCTGTGTCACACTATTGCCATGTTATGTTTGGCACTATATTGCATTCTGCTAGATCTTCAATTTATTTTGGGAAGGAGCTTGTATGAGGAATTCTGTATTAAAGTAAGCAATATTGAATTTTTTCTTCAATTCCTCTAGGTTCTGTTATATTATTGGCTTTTTCTTTTCTTTTCTTTTTTTTCCCCTGATCATCATGTGAACAATGATGAGAGTAAAAACCGTTTATTGAGAATAGAATGCAGATGTTTGTGGTGTGGGCTGTTGTGTCTCAAGGCAAATAATTAATTTATTTCTTTTGATTGCAAACTTCTCCCATATTTGAAAGTGTGTTGCCTGGGGAGTCACTGTTTTATTGTGTGCGGGTGTGTGAAAGTTGGTGTGTTTCTTTTAGAAATGGTATCTTCACAATGTTAATTGACTGATCTGGTTTGTCTTATAATTCCTTCTTTGACCAAAGAGGGAAAGAAATGGTGGTACAGGCCCATTTGATGAACATTTTAAAAACAAATCTAACACTAGTAAAGTAAAGATTATATATAAGAAATGAGGCACAGCAACTCTCTCGTGATCGTAGTTGAAAACAATAAAAACAACGACAACCACTAATTAAAATCTTATAGCTTAGCCAAAATTTCTACTGGTCTTAAATTAGTATAGTAACCATCCTAATTCAGTTAATCTCATCTTGCTGACTTAATTTTTTAAGGAGATGGTGGAATGAACACTTTTAGTGGAAGAAACTCATTTCTAGTCATGAGACAGGAGGAAGTTCAAGAGCTTTTCCTAAATTCAGGTATTGAGATTTTGTGCTTTAAGCAGAGACAATCTTTTCTTTTTTTAAGATTTTACTTATTTATTTGACAGACAGATCACAAGTGGGCAGAGAGGCAGGTGGGGGGCGGGTCGTGGAAGCAGGCTCCCTGCTGAGCAGAGAGCCCCATGCGGGGCTCGATCCCAGGTCCCTGGGATCATGACCTGAGCAGAAGGCAGAGGCTTTAACCCACTGGGCAACCCAGGCACCCCATGCAGAGACAATCTTAAAGGAGAATTTTTGTCCAAATTAAGTAGAGAAAAGAGCAAGACAGACTATATTCCATATATATATATACAGAATTTATACACACACACACATATATATATACACACATAATATACGTGTATATATATGTATATATGCATGTATATGTATACATGTGTATACACACACACACGTATATACATTTACCACAAAACAGTTAAAAACACTAGATGACATAGGTAAAGCATCTTTTGAAATACATTGCTTAGGCTGGCAAGAATGCAGGAGATACCATTAGAGGCCAAAAGTAGAAAGGAAGCTGAAATCCAAAGATGAAAGAATGTAGTACTAAAGCTGCTGTCTGTCTGTCTCATGATGTCTTCTGATCATGGATATCTGTTAATATCTGTTTTGATGGCAATAGGGGCATGGAGGAAAAGGAACAAAACTTAGAACCTCTTCTACATGGGGAATATGACAATATTACCCACCCCCCACAGAAACATAAAGCTGTGGGACTTTATAGATGTGCAGAAAACAGGCTGCAAGAAAAGTTATTTATCTTGAAACTTGGCAATGGATCAAGGGAAAAAGTAAAATTTCCCTTTGGAATCTGTAATCATATATCAGCCCTCTGATGATTTAACAAGTCAAATCTATACTAACTGTGGGTCTTAGAAAAATCTCAAGCCTTTTATTTATTTTAAGGATGTCCCAAGATATTTACAGAAACCCAACCTTTATCAAAACACCTGGAAGGAGCCCTGCGGAGAGTCCAGTGTACCAGATGAGACTGCCTATTCCCAGTGTCCTTATTGTCACAGGCAAGAATGTTAAGATTCTGTTGTGTCCTTTATTGTGTGTAAGCCAGGACCATAGCAACTCAGATGTCTCAGGTCATTCCTCATCCAGTGTAGGCTACATGGATAGAGATGTTCTTCCCCTGTAGCACTCTCTCCTTCTCTCTGTTTTATTTTTCTCTACAGCACTTAGTACCATCTGATATATATATTCTGCTTGTATATTTATATGCCTTCCCTACTGAAATCTATGTTTCATTGCTGTTTAGAATAGTACCTGGTACATAGGAGTTTTTTAAATAAATACTCTTTTAAATGAGTAGAAAGTAGAATTTCTAGAAATAAAATATATAATAATTGAAAATAAAAGTGTAAATGTGAATTTATACTGCAGATTAGATACAATTAAAGAAAGCATTAACAATCAGGATGGTAAAAACTGAGGAAATTGTTCATGCCGGTACAGAAAGACAATAGAATGGAAAACATGAAGGAGAAGAGATGGAAGGATAGAGTAAGATAATCTAAACATGTCTGTTTCAATAGGGAGTATCTACAATAGGGAGTATCTCCCCTTCTACCAAAGAAGGGGAGAGTTTCCTTTGTTTTTTTTTTTTTTCTTTATTAAGTTCTAAACTAAATTATTAGTTATTTTTATGAGGCAGTAAATAAATTTTGAATTATAAGAGATACAAGTCAAAAGGAGTTTTCAACATATTCTCTTTTCTTTTACTTGGCAATAATATCACCACCTCCATTAATTTCTTATTTTTGACTCTATTTCTTTTCTGTAATTATTTGAAAAGTCTAAATAGCTCAGATCTCCCTATCTTTGAAAGAGGTTTGCAACATTTTCTGTAACCGTTTTAGGCACAGACGTCTAATCCCTTCTTTGTTTTCTCTTAAAACCTCTCCTACAATGTATATGCACACCAAATCACCATATTGTACACATTAAATACATACAATTATATTTATAAATTAATAAAATTTAAAAAGTCAAACCCATTCTTAGCTGATGGTCGATAAAAAAACAGTTCCTAGGCTGAACTGGGCATGTACTATACTCTGATCTCTGTCTCAGTTGGTGAAGTCAGAGAAGTGAGTGTATGGTCAAAGTCCATAGACACTATTGGTTGCTGCTTTCCTGAGATGAGAAGACCTGTCTCCTTCATCTATTCTGTACCTACATGATTGACAAATTAACCTCCTTTTTCTCATTCGAGGTAATAATAAGTGTGTGTGTGTGTGTATGTGTGTGTGTGTAACTTACATATTGTGTTTATGTGTATGTGTGTTACTTACATATTGTGTTTATGTGTATGTGTGTTACTTTGTATAACATAAGTCATACAAAGTGGCAAGCATGAAAAATTCTCCATGACTTAAAAGAGGCTAGAAAGACCTTAAAGAATATCCCACTCTTAAGTTTCTTCTCCTTGTAACTATATATCATGTTGGCAGTGACATGATATAAGCCTTTTGGTACTAGATCTTCAAAGTTACAGCATATCAAGTAGAATTTTCTTCACTGACAGAGGAAGACTGTGACAACGTAAATGATTCCTCAGACTTTGAGACAGGGTTTTCCAACCCTTGTACAAGTTCCCTTAGAAATTTGTTCTGACATCTCTTATAGCTCTTAGAAATCCTTTTTTTTTTTTTTTAATGTTGAGTTATTTATTTGACAGACAGAGATTACAAGTAGGCAGAGAGGCAGGCAGAGAGAGAGGAGGAAGCAGGCTCCCCACTGAGCAGAGAGCCCGATGTGGGGCTTGATCCCAGGACTCTGGGACTATGACTTGAGCCGAAGACAAGGCTTTAACCCACGGAGCCACCCAGGTGTCCCTAGAAAGACATTTTTATTATTTGCTAAAATGTTTCTTTCCTCACAGGAAGCTTCTAGATGATATGTACTCTCTTACTCATCTTTATATTCTGAGGTCTTATTTGGAGTGTGTGTGTGTGTGTGTGTGTGTGTGTGTGTGTGTCTTATTAAAGAAGTTAATAAGTATTATCTTCACAATGTATAGGAAAGGAAGGATAGCGAAAAAGCAACCAGGGAAATGAGATCATGTCTTTGGAGAAGTCTTTTTTTTTTCCCTGTGTATATGGCTTTGGACTTATGTTCATTCACTTCAATAGGTATTTATTTGTGCAATGTAATATAGCTTAGGTGTCAGCAGATTTTTTTATCATGGGCTAGATGGTAAATATTTTCAAATTTGTGCCTGTATAGTCTCTGGCACAGCTGTCTTGGGAAAATGAAAGCAACCAAAGACAATACATAAATGAGTAGCTGTGGTTATGTTCCAATAACATTTATTTATAAAAAGAGTCAGCATATCAAATTTTGCCCATAAATTGTACTTGCTAATTTCTGTTATAGAAACAGGGAAGGGAGGATACTCACTCACTTGTGTGACACAGTTGATGTATGACATACAAGTCACAGTCACAATTCCAGAGTTCAAGAGTTTTTCTTCAATGGCGTTCTGAAGGCTTGGACATTGAATTGTGCCTTATGTCTTCTCCAGTCCTCTACCTTTCTTGCATTAGGTCTGTATCATCTAGAAATACTTACATTCCTATTTTTAACATGTTCAAGTCAAGGTTCACTCCTTTACTAGGACATGCTAGCCAATGTGACAGTTCATATTTAAGTAGATACTCTTATGCTAATTTGTTAGCCTCTGCCTCTGCCTTCCTCCTACAATCAGGTATCATATATCTTCTAATTCGAGGAACAATGCTTTTAAACAGTTTTAATGTCAAAGAGTATCAAAACAAATAAAGTACTGATTAGTATTTGCAGAAGTCTTTTGTAATTTTGGTAATCTAGAACAACCTTTAAGGGTGCAGAGTTTGAAGTTACCCATCCCTGTATTCATGTCTCTGCCACTTAATAAAAATAAGACCTTGACTAAGTTACTTTACCTTTCTAAAGTTCAGTTACTCCATTCAGTAGAAGAGGGTCAGTAAGGTGTTCTATCAATGGATTGTTGTGAATACTCAAAAAAATTCATTCTTGGATAGTGCTCAGCACAGCGGTTCCTAGGTAGGAAGAGCCCAGTTTCTTAGATAGATAATGTCACATATTATCATTACCAGTGTTTATCATTATAGGACTAACTGGACTGTCCTTGGTATGTTCATGCTTCTAAGAACATAACAATTTAAAATTAGAGTTGCTTTTTTCTAGATAGGTTGTTATATAAAATCAATCTTCCAGGAAAATGTCAGCTTCTAGTCAATTAACTAAAAATTTCTGATGATGCTGTCAAAGATTAGAATAGGATTTTATTTGTGGGTGAAAATTTTGATGGGCCAAATAACTAAGTCAAATATATGGTTCATCCTTAACCTACCTAAAGAACTGATTATTTTTAAAGTGGGGTACTTCTTGTCCGTTCTGATTTTTTTATTTTATGTGCATTCTAAGCATTCAGTAACACAGGGCATTCAATTAGTTTTTGAGAAATGTACAAACATAAATGTGAAATTTTGTGTAAACTATGAAATTCAGTGACCATTGAAAGTAGATTTTTCATTACTTTCAAACTGCATGGCCTCCAAAGAACCTAAATAT
>NC_081557.1:219561657-219618404 GCF_022355385.1 Mustela nigripes | reverse complement strand
TCTTTAATATATGGGTGTATTAAAAAAATAAGAGGAACACACATATAGTCAATTGCTTAGAGAAGGTTACTTCCTTCCAAAAATGGGGGGGGGGTGCTTTTAAAAGACCTTTTAAAAGATCTTATCTTTAAGAGTACATATCTTGGGTATATAATTTGCCTGCTTCTTAGAGAATGAAAGGTCCAGAGAACCTGCACTCCAGATCATGGAGAAAGAGAAAAATGGGTATAGAACGTGTTACAGGTGATATGAATCAAATCCTTTCACATCTTTCACATCCTTTGAGAAACAGAAGTAAAGAATAAAACTTGGGTGAGAATATTTTAATGTTATACTACATAATAAGTAAACCACAGAGATCCCCATATATATTGGGGTTTCAATATGTTTTAAAAGAAGAATGTGTTACAGAATTTTACCAGAGATTATATAATATATACTTGCATATCTTTTATTAACCTATTTTTAAGGGAAATAGCAACATAAAATACATTGTATGAAACACATTTTTATTCAGTGGCATCCACAGCAACTTTAAACAGTTCAAATGGGGAGAATAAAGTTTATTTGGAATTTCCACCTATTCTGATCAGATTTTAAGTGACCTATTTGTTTTAAAGTTGTTGCATCTGAAACCTGATGGATAATAAACATTATTTGACTTCAGGACTGTTGCACAGAGTAGATCAAAGGGAATTTTTTCCTGAGAACTTAATTAGTCTGCTGGGGCCATTATAACAATACCACAGAAACTGTGGGGCTTAAGAAACAGAAATTTATAGTCTTGGTGTTCTAAAGGCTAGAAGTCCAAGATCAAGATGCCAGCTGGTTTGATTTCTTCTAAGGGCTTTCTGCTTGGCTTTCAGAGCCACCTTCTTGTAGCCTCCTTACATGGTCTTTCCTCTGTGCCCATCCTTGATGTTTTATCCGAGTGTCCTAATTACATATAAGGACAATAATCAGACTGGTTTTAGGGCCCACCTAAATCCTAAGGCTTCAGACTTAATTACCTCTTGAAAGGTTCTGTCTCCAAATATAGTTACAATCTGAGACACTGTGGGTTAGGGCTTCAACATTTGAATTTGGGGGACACAATTCACAACAAGAACCAAATGCACATTTACTTAGAGTATTTGAGAGTAATTGTGAATTTGGTTGGAGAAACAAAGGGAAGTGCAGGTGTCCACAATTATTTTAAGTCTGGGCCTCATACTCTCTGAACCTACCCCCAGAGCTCAAGGTTAAAAGCCTCCTCAGATGGCAGCCCGCTGTATTTCCAGTATCACTCCTGTGGTCATTATAACTCTCCTCAGATGCTGTCAAGGAGTTGCTAATGCTCATTGTTTACCGGGCATATATTTTCATGAAAAAAATGATTGAAAAGTGAACCATTCAAACAATTTATGTAGCTCTTGACATGAGATAGAATTAAGTAACACCTAAGGTGATCCAACAATGATGTCTTCTTCTCTGGTATATTTTCATGTTTTTTCCTCAAGCAGAGATTGGGCTCGGGCCTGGAAGACAGTTTGTATAGGAAGATTTTATATGATTAAGTGGAAATAAATTATTTCCACATAAAGGAAGAATTTAAGTTGTGTTGATTTTATTCTTCTCCAGCCTCTTGAATTATAAATTATAAATTTTATTATTTTCTGTGATTCAATAACTACTTGTCTTTTTTGAAAAACTAGAATATTGTTGGATAATTACCATAATACTTTCTGCAGAAGAATGGATACTATGGTATGTATATGGATAGATTTCCATTTACATTTGGTGTAGGTTTGTCTTTTAGGAACCCATTTTATGCTTTGTTGCCTTTAAAGGTCCAGGAAAGCCTGGGATCCCATATGGCCCTCCCCACCCCCCAGACATCCTCACCTCACTTGCTTCTCAGGAATAGAAAATTTCTGCTCTGAAACACTTAAGATAGTAACTTTTCCTGTCCCATCTGTTGACTCTGAGCCAAAGGATTCTTTCTAAATTCTTTTCCCATACTTGTAGCATTTAGAATGATGCCCTTAAGCGTCATGTCCAGTTTGTAGGTTCGATGTTTATGAAGAAATCAGGAACCATGGATGTTTCTTTTTTCACAGGATGACATCTGATGGATAATTTTATCAGTCACGCAGGGATTTGCCTCTGTGAGCCTAGAACTGTAGTTTTGTGCCTTCCATACAACTGTGTGTCTGCAGCCATATAAAGCCATGGGTTCCCCCAGGTAGCGATTCTTTGCTCTTCCGTCTGCTGGCCTCAGCCCAGCTATAAAATGAAGACCTTCCTGACGACTCCAGGGCTTTATCCCCACTCTCAACCCTGACCTCATCTCCTACCTATTCTCTGTGAAGTGGGCTGCTGAACCTCGGATATCTGTGATACAATGCACAACGTATCACCAGCACAGTGATTGCCATTTCCAACCTCCACCTATAGTATTATTTACTTAATAGTTGCCTTTAAATCGCTAAGCTTTGACTTCGTATGTTTACTTATGAAAGCAAGTTTATACCACTCGCATGCATTTAGAAATCTATACTATTGAACCATCCATACAAAGTAAATACAAAAATTAATAGAAGGGAGAAAAAGTGTTAGAGAAATTCTTAAGGCTTACTGTGTGTCCTGGGATCTGGCTTAGCTCATATGGGTTTATAACAGCTCCTCACTGATTCCTTCAGTGAGCATTTGTTGGGAGCCCACCATGTGCCACATACTAGGAAAAAGGTGAAAGCAAAGATAAGGTCTGTGGTCTATGGAGCTTATGACCTGTTGAGGGAGAGAAACAAAATAGATGAATGTCTACCTGCCCCCATCAGAAAATAGGTAGTGCCTTAAAAAATAAAGAGGATACAAGGATAAAGAATGAGTATGCCATAGGTGCCATTATTATTGCTTTTCGGCAGCTGAGGAAAGTAAAGATGAAGAACCTTAAGTAATCCACTCACAGTCATACGAGTAGTAATGACATACAGTGGAGCCAGCCCTCCTCCAACTAGCCAGTGTGTGGACATGGGCATCCCATTCACTGAAAGAATCACATATTGCTTTCATTGTCTTTGCCTAAATATGTTCTTGATCTTATCTCATTTTCTGGAATAAACCAAAATTACTAAAATAAATATTTGGAAAACTTTGCATTGCCTTTCTTTCTTCTTCAACCTCTCATGTGTTTGCCTTTTTTTCCAGCTAAGCAAGAAAAATAGCAGTCCTCATAAAATAATGCATTCCAAAAGGGATATTTTTGTGGAATATGCAAGCAAATAAAGGAATTGCACATTTCAGTGGGATGAATGCAAGGGCTAGGTATTGAAGTTATGAATTGTGAAGTTTGTGATGCTATAGAATAGCATCCTTTTAGCTTTTCATCATTAGCTTTGGGAAATAATGGCTACTCTTTGGTTATAAATGATGACATCCTTCAAGTGAGCAACTCCACCCTTTCAAGATACAGTTAAGTTCAAGATCCTAATGCAACAATTAAACCAGGTTATGTGGAAGCATCATTCAGGATAGCCAAGGTACTTTAGCCATGGTGTGAACTTATCTTTAAGTTTGAGGACAGAGCCCTCTTCTGGCAAACAGAAGTACTATTTATTTATTTATTTGTTTGTTTGTTTATTTATTTATTTATCCATCCTTACTGGATTTCCTATTTAAATGGAAATGTAATACAAAACTTGTCCTGGAAATCAGAGTTTTAACTTAATAATTTAATAATTTATGGTGGAATGTAAATTATCACAGTGTTTAAGGTCTCTCCTAAAATCTCCTAAATTCCTCTCTAGGACATAAGTGTACTGTGTAACACACTCTTAAAAATCAGACAAAGGTGAGTCTACATAGGGGGCATCTTACTATGAAATTGGTTGCTTATAATTATTTCCGGCATTGATGAAATATGTTTTTTTTATCCCTAAGTAATTTTGAAAATGTCTTAAGGATTGTGCTTGCTTATCAGGACATGGCTCTTCAGCAAGGTGGCTTCCCGAGAAAAAGAACGTGGGGGCTTACTTTGTATCATCTTCCACTGAAGCCTCTTATGCTCTCTCCCTGTCACTTAAACCTAATACCCACACAGGCTGTACGAGGCTTCTTCCTGGGCTCCTTTCATTTGCCCCTTCACATAATGGCTTTGCCTGGAGCTCTTTCCATGAAGAGACGTGCTGAGATTCTTTTCATGGTGGTTTCATCACCAAAATAACATTTCCATGCTCTTCCCAGTGTTGAATGGATATCGAGACTGAAAATGTGAAGAAATCAAATTTCAATTCTGGGCTTGCATTCAAATCAATTTACTTTAAGCCAAACACACGCTGAATCTGATGTTCATTTTCACAAGTAATTGTTGAAAAATCAAAATTGGGGCAGATTGCCTTAGAAATTGTATTTATTTAAATAGAGGGAGTAACAGCATCAGGTGCCCATCATGTGATTCTCCCCACCCCTGAATTTAAAAGAGAAAGTAAGCACAGATATAATATCTCCTCTTGCACATAAAAGCAGTGATCTACACGGAGACAGCATTAAAGCTTTTGGTTTATGCAGTTTTTTAGGAAACTATCTACAAAACTTTTTAAGTTGGGACGTGAGCTATCTCTGAAAGGCACATCCAGTTCTTAGCACAGATATAGCAAAGGCATTACATAGTCTTAAATATCCATCCCTCTGTGACCCACTTGCTGTGCCTAATAATAATATGGAAATTTAGATTTTTAAAAGAAGGACGTTTTGTGAAGCAAGCTGCCAAAATGGTGACCATTTCGCAGACTAGCCTCTGAATGGGTGTGCGGCTATCCCCATCTAGTGGTCTTGTATGGAAATAAGCGAGAGGAGCCAAACAGCAAAGTTTCCGTTATCCAGTTAGGAGTAGCTCTCTTTCATTATGATTTCCTAAGATGAATTGTTAGCTCGGACGAAATACTGCAGATGTAGTTTCTTTCTCTTTTTCTAAATTAAAGTGTAAAAGGTACATTCTTTCCAAAAGTAAATGAGACTTTAAGTAAGCCAAGATGGATTTAATAAATTTTCTCTCTAATGGTACTACATTTTATTATTTGTTACTTTCTTGAGTCACTTCCTGTGTGAGATCTTCCTGGTTTCCTCCAGCACAGTTAGTTGTTTCTTGTTCTTGGCTGTCCCTGTATGTGATTTCTCTGGGGCTAGCATGCCGGGGAGAATACCCTGAGTTTAGGAGCGCCTAGGTCTGGGTTATAATGCCTTTTCTCAGCTGTGTGACCATAGGCAAGGCACATGACTTCTCTGAACTTCAACTACTTTGTTGCAGTGATGAAGACATGACCTTATCCACTGTAACAGGTTGTTGTGAATATGGCAAAGGGTTGTGTGAGGTTGGGAGGGGCTCCGTGAAAATTGCCATTCGTGGTAAACCTATTTTTGCAATGACTTTTGCATTAACTCTCACTCAAGGACTAAGACATCAGTATTTGTAGGGATTTCCCCCCAAATCAGCTGTGAATTCCTTGAGGGGAAAAGCTACTTTAGTTGTCTTTGTATCCTAGGTGAATGGTAACAGGCCTGGCATAGGGTAGATGCTTGTAGAATGAATGCATCTAGGTCCATCTTGCAAAGTAGGAGATGGTCTCCAGGGGTTGGTGCTGGGTTGAGCCTACTTTGTATTCCTCACAGTTCCTAGCACAAAGCTTTGAGTAGTTAACTAGCACATAAATGGTATGCCTTTGATTGGCAGAGTAAAAATTGTGCACCGTCCACACTGTCATTCAGTTAATTAACTGATTCCCACTTCAGCCTGTATTCAACAGCACTGTTGTTTTTTTAATTCTCCATTTCAAATAAAATTTCATCTCCTTGTTTATATAGCCAATTGCTTAATCATCACTAATAGCAATACTCTTAAACGGATTTGAAATTCATCAGTGAAAACTAATGCAGGGTTGTTGTTGTTGTTATTGGGTTTTGTATTTTTTTGTTGTTTTTGTATTATTTTGTTTCGTATGCTTTAGTTCCCAAGTTTTGAATTGTCCAGTGTGGTTTCGCTGAAAAAGGGTGAATGTCTCTGGGTAGAAATTAGACTGACAAGACCTGCTGTTGAGTTCTGGGGCTTGAGTCTAAATGTCTTTTGGGAAATGTATTGATGGTCTGCTTCAAACCTATAGATTTGTTTTCTCCTTTGTTCATTTGCTGTCTCACCTGGAGGATGAGCCAGGCACTGAAGTTCATTCCCATGGCACAGTTGATGAAGGACTCCCTCCCCGTCTTTGAAGGTGGAATTGTAACATCCAGTATAAAAGTGAGGAGGTGAGGGAATTGTGTAGAAGTCTGTTGCCCAATTCAGGGGATTGTCAGCAGCAGAAACTCTACCTCCTGACAGTCTGCATGTCGTACTGAACAGCTGTGATGCCGCTCCACAGGGACTCCTCGTCATTACGCATTTCTTCTCTGTCACTTTAAAAGACGTACTTTTCAGACTTGCTTAGGGCTCCTCAGACTTGGCTCTGGTTATTTACCGGGTCTGTGGGAAATGGGTACTATAAACTCAGGGTCGAGCCTTTAATATTTTGGACTTGGAATTCTTTTGGAAATGGTTTGGTTTATCAGGCCATAAAGATGCAGGACACAAGTGCCTTATGTGTTAAACCCTACGAATGAGTCGCCTTACCAAAGCACGGAGTCTTAGAAATGGATTTGCTGAGGCTTCGAAGTTGTAATGAGAATGTGCTCTGTTAAAGAAATTGGGAAGCTAAAAGTTAGCTGTAGTGCCAAACGTAACGTTAATCTTTAACCTTTATTTCTGGGATCAGGCTTTTTAAATTCCAACACTGCTACTTCTCAACGTGGACAGTTGCATAACATCCCGCGTCTCATCTTTTGGAAATGATTGGAGTACCTGCATTCTAAAGCCATTGTTCCCTGAGAGTAGAACTTGGCCTGAATGGGCATTCAGTATCATCCATATTGTAGTAGTAATTCCTATTTGCATTGATAGCCATATTATTAGAGACCCTCAGAGGTTCCTTACCTTCCTTAGTTTTATGGACATGTTTGGTTTGACCCACACTGAATGTCCAGTAAGATGACTTCTTGTCTCCCCACCCTTCCATGAAGAGCCTTTCACTGAATTCCTGTATTGCCCAAGATGGTTGCCACTGGAGAGGTGGAAAGACTGAGGCAGAGGTGGAAAGACTGAGGAAAACCATGGGTTTGATGAGACAACCTGCCACATTCAGCAGCCCTTGGGATTTTCAAGGAATCCTCCTAGAGGGCTGACATTTCCATGAGGTTAGAGGCCCTGTCACTACAGGTGAGAGTTCCAGCTATAGAAATGTTGTTAGGTGTTAGGTGTTAGTTACTATGTGTTAGGTGAGGATAACTCCCATTAATAGTGGCTTATACCACACCGAGCACATGCTAAATGATTTAGAACATTACTTTGTTTAATAGAGCTAACACTTGTCTGAAGAGGTGATTATGTATTGATGAGATGGTGGGTTTGGGGAGCTTATGTAAATTGCCCAAATTCACATGATGATACATATAAAAGGCAAAACTCTAGACTTATTTATTATCTCAAATCTGTAAAATATTTGAAAATAAATCCCCTTGCTCATGAGACACTGTGATGTATGGAGAAGGGTTCTGAATGGGAAGAATAAGAGAGTACTCTGAACTTACCATGTCCAAATGCTCATTTAACGCTCACAGGAAATTATTATTATTATTATCCTCAATACACGGATGGGGAAACCCAAGCACAGAGGGTGAAATGGTCCAAGCTCAGTCTGGCTCCATAGTCTCCATCATGGTGGTGACCACATCAAAGATCTGGGTTCCCATCTTAACAGGGGCACTTAACTAGGCAGTTGCTGGCCAACTCACTTAATAAAGCCAAGTGTTAGTTTCCTCCTTTGAAAATTAGTGATCATATTTGTTCTACACTCTTTAGAAGCTGTCTATAAGAAAGAAGACACATTTGTTCCAGTGTTTTCTAAATTTACAAGGCATTATGAAATATAACCAATTATTACTATTATTCTTAGTTCTTTGCAGTGTACAAATTGATGTAATATACATAAAAATACATGTTTACAGAGCAACCTATTATTTTTTCTATGGTACCTCACTAAATAAGTCAAAAACATACAAATAAATATTTAAAATAGAGGCCTCTTCTTTGTTTTAAGCACCAAGGTGGGCAAAAAAGTATACAATGAATTTGGTCTTCTTAAAATCTATGGAGAATAATTTTAGTAATAGGTGAGAACCTTCAAAATGAAGGTAAAGTTTCATGTACACACTTATAAGACCATCAGAGCTACCATCTGTTTTTGTCGAGGAAATCATTACATTTTTAGTGCTTTTTAGTTTTAGTCTTAATGCTGACCAAATGTTTTGTTGTTCTTTGTCACTTCTCCCTGGAATGGCGTTGTCTCAGGGCACCTAAAGATGGATTTGATACTGGCTGTGCATTTTCTGCTCTGAATTGCATAATATATGTCGCAATTAATTTTTGCAAAGTTAAAAACAAAAAGAGAGTAAAAGGCAGTGATGCATTGAAGTCGATGCTAGATTCCCCAGTCCCATGCTCTGTTCTGCCTTTGGCCTGAGTGATGTAATGACCCTGGACAAACCAGAGAAGTATTTGCAGAGATACAGAGAATTTTCCAGTATTTAATATTATGATCTACTGAGGTGTGCAGCTAATGCCCAGAGCAGGAATGCCTTATCCCCAGTTTAGTGAACAGATCTTGTGTGTGAGGTACCCTCACTGTTTGTGGTCCTGAACACAGGGGTCAAAGCCAAGTCTTCAGTTCATTTGGATTTTCCTTATGCTTACGATATTTCCTCTCTCAACGCACTCTGTTCTAGTCCCCCCTCCTTCATTTCAGAGGGTTTTCTTAAACCTCATAAACTCTATTGGGTCACAGCGACATGAAGATGAAATATATTGTGGTTTTTAGCCTGAGGAAGGCAGGAGGAAGGAATAAGGCAAAGAAGGAAGCAACGGAGACTAAGATTTTAAGGAACACCTGCTAGGCAGCAGATGGGGACTGGGGTTGCTTAATGCATGAACTCCTTTTATCCTTATAAGAACCTGCAAGGTAGATGTCATAATCCTTTTTGTGCAGATGTGGAAATTCAAATGATTAAGTTTGTCACTCTTAGAGTTGCTTGATTATCCTATATCATCTTTGATGTCTCAGTTTGCAGTATGTCATGTCCTAACCATCCAGACAAGCTTAATCTGAGCACTGTTGGCTACAAGTAATAGAAACCCATTTTTAATTTTTTTTTTTTAGATTTTTATATATTTATTTGAGAGAGAGACCATGTGTGTGTGAGAAAAAGAGAGAGAGAGAGAGCATGTGTTTGTGTGTGTAAAAGAGAGGGAGAGAGAATGCATATGAGCAGGGGGAGGGGCAGAGGGAGAACCAGACTCCCCTCCCTGCTGAGCAGGGAGTCCCTTGCAGGGCTCCTTCCAAGGACCATGACCTGAGCTGAAGGCAGACGTCTAACCCACTGAGGCACAGGTACCCCTAGAAACACATTTCTAACTGGCTTAAGAGAAAGAGATATTACTGATGCTACTGTCTCATATGTTAAGAAAGCCCAGGGTTGGGGCGCCTGGGTGGTTCAGTGGGTCAAATCCTCTGCCTTTGGCTCAGGTCATGATCCCAGGGTCCTGGGATCGAGCCCTGCATCAGGCTCTTTGGGAGCCTGTTTCCCCCCCTCTTTCTGCCTGCCTCTCTGCCTATTTGTGATCCCTGTCTGTGAAATAAATAAATAAAATCTTAGAAAAAAAAAGAAAAAGAAAAAAGAAAGCCCAGGGTTTGAGCCGGCCCCTGGCCCCCATGGCTCTTCTGAACTCAGTCTCTCAAGCCTTGCTTTTTTGCTTCAGCCTCATTGTGCAGATGTGGTAATGGAAGAAGAACTTAACTGTAGACAGTTCTAGGCTTAGGTCATCTCCATTTAACAAGCCCAAAATAAAATGGGAACCCCAGAAATATTTTGTGTCTCTCCCCACAAGCAGAATTTACGTAGCTTCCTTTTGAACTCAGCCTCAGCAGATGACTTGCTTTGACTGAAGTAAGGTGTTTCTCCTGTGTATGGTTTATGATTTTTTTTTTTTTTTAACTCTCCTCTGGGATCAAGGAAGCATAAGCCAGCTGGAACCTCTGCCATGAGTGTTCCTAAGGGACTGTAGTGAGCAGAGTCTCCATGTTGACTTGTGGGGTGTCGCGGCCGGCACGACAAATCAACCAGGAATGTGAGGGTAAGAGGATGGTGAAAAGAAATGAAGAGACAAAGAGATGGGGGCAGGAGGAGCACCAAGGAGGATGTCCAATAGTGCCGATTTAATTTAAGGCTGTGAGGCATTATATAGCTAACAGAAACAATCATAAGAAAGTATCTATTTTTAGCGGATTACTAAAGAGTTTGCAACATGCACAGAAAATCCTTCAAGCTTTCCCATTATCTATTTCCCAAGCACCAATAGCAGACCCTCTAGCGCCGGATGTACTGACTTCAAGGCCACTGAAGACATAGTTTATGTAAGCACAGCACCGTCTTACAGTGGTGTCGTCTATAGCCCGTGCAAGGACAGCAAGGACCAGCCAAGAATTTCTGACCCCGGCCAAATCATCTCTATCTGACTAGCAAACGTGTGGGAAGTCACGGAGGCGAGCGCACAACACATAGCACAGACCCTTTCTCAGTGCGACTCGACTTTATCGACCTAAGTCTTTTGTGCGGCTATTCAGCCTTTAAAGGAGGCACAAGTCAGGGCCTGGTTTGGTCTTCGTCTCAAGCCTTACCATGGCCTCCCACAGTGATGGAGGTGTCACGTGAGGGAAAACTAGACTTGGCTACTTTAAGCTGCTGTGATTCTCTGGTTGGTTGTTACCACAACATAACTGAGCCTTCCCTGACTGATAGAAGACTAGGGAAGCGTGCTGGTCAATGCAGCTCAGGTCTTATGCCTGTACTTTATGTGTTGACTGTGAGCAGGTATGTGCTATACTGTGAGTAACCAAGCCGAGACAGGATACAAATACTTTGGCCAGATTTGGGATACTGTAATTGGCCCAGCACATTACTGGGTGGGGAGGGACGGTACCCAGTGGAGATGAAGGTATACAGGTAAATGTCTACCAAAAATAGAAACCCTAGATATTCTAACTGGCACCAGATTTTTTTTTATTAGAGTTTGTATAGTTGAGTTTATATTTGAGATTATTGCATTAATATCTTCTTCCTCTACCAGAATATCAACTCTAGGAAGACAGGTATGCAGTTATACACCCAGTGCTTAGCCTGATGCCTGGTACAGAATCAACATTCAATATTGAATGAATAAATAAGAAAAAAAAACATATACAATTAGTGGTTTATGGAAAAAATGCAAATTTCCTTTCAGATTTGAAAGTATGGTACCTCTCTAATACAGTTTCAGCTCCGTTTAACCCTTTAGATCCTCAACTTCTCCTATGTAAAACTGGGTTAGTAACAGCTTCTTCATAGAGTTGTGAGAAATAAATGACTTGGAGCTCTTAGTACAGTGCATGGAAAATACTTAGTTTTCCCACAGGAGCAAAAATGAGGATGCATCTAACTCTAAATAGTGAAGCCAGGCTTCCTAGAAGTGAAGAGGTTTTATTTGGTAGTTGACAAACTAGAGTGAAGTGGTAGAGGAGGGTGTGGTGCAGAAAGAAGAACTAATTTGTGTGTGTGTGTGTATGTATGTATACATATTCATATGTATATATACATATATATATATACATATATATATGTATATATATATATATATATGGCATCAATAAGCATTTCCTGATTGGGGGGATTAGTCATTTGGTAAGATTAACATTTGGAGGTGAGTAGGGAGTGGTGAAGGATGAGGTTGAATTCTTCTGTAGCCAGAAAAGGAATGTAGAAGTCATCTCGTCATCTCTCTCTCTCTCTCTCTCTCTATATATATATATATATATATGAAGAGTGGTCATTAACTTGTTTCATTTTCCTCCACTTGACAATGTGGCTTTCCAAATTCTGAGGCTAGAGACATAATTCCTGTTCTTATATAGCCATTGTTGGCCACATGTGGTATTCTTTGTTAAAGACTGGCATGGCAACTCTCAATCCTGGTTTTAAATATCTCAAGTTGGAGGGGCTCCTGAGTGGCTCTGCCACTGCCTTCTGCTCAGGTCATCATCCCAGCATCCTGGGATTGAGCCCCATATCGGGTTCCCTGCCCAGGAGGGAGTCTGCTTCTCTCTCTGCCCACTCGTGCTCTCTCTCCCAAATAAATGAAAAAAAAAAAATAAACAAATATCTCAGGCTGGAGATAAAAAATAATAACACAGCGCCTGGACACACCAGCTATAGCAATTGAATGAAACTGTTTGCAGGAACCCACTAGTGTGGCCTGATAGATCTGGTGATTGATCAGGCCTGATAGACCTGATAGATCAGGTGATAAGTGTTGGTGAAGATGAGGGGAAGCTGGAACCTCGCCCTTATACTGCTGCAGGTGGTATAGTCACTTTGGAAAACAGTCTTGCTATTCCTAGAAAGGCTAAATGTGGAATTACCATAAAACTCAGAGACTTCAATCCTAGGCATGTTATTGAGAGAAATGAAGGCATATATTCACACAAAAATTCATGCATAAATAGTGATGACAATGTTACTCATCATAGCCCCAAAGTGGAAATAACCCAATGTTTATCAACTGATGAATGGATAAATAAAATGTGGTGTATCTGTATAATTGAATATTCTTTGGCAATAAAAAAAGAATGCAGTTATGATTTATTCTACAATGTGGGTGAGCCTTGTGCTAAGTAAAGGAATCTGGACACAAAAGGCTACATATTGTTTGATTCCATGTGTTTGAAGTATCCAAAACAAACAAATCCATAGAGATAGAAAGTAGATTAGCGCTTACTTGCTTACTTAGGGCTTGGAAATGGGAAGGTTGAGGATGATACCTAATTGTTATCGGGGATTTTTTTTTGAGTGATAAAAATATTCCAAAATTGACTGTGATTAGGGTCACACAGTCCTGTGAATATACTCAAATCCAATGAATTGGACTCATTAAAATGGTTGAATTTCATGGCATAGGAACTATATTTCAGTAAAACTGTTATCAGTAGCAATGCTCTCTGAATAAGTGCTCTGAGCATTAGTAGTTTTTTCTTTTTTCTTTCTTTTTTCCATTTTATTTTGCTTCTTTTCAGTGTTCCAGCATTCATTGTTGATGCACCACACCCAGTGCTCCATGCAATACATGCCCTCCTTAATACCCACCACCAGGCTCACCCAACTCCCCACCCCCTTCCCCTCCAAAACCCTCATTTTGCATCTCAGAGTCCACAGTCTCTCGTGGTTCATCTCCCCCTCTGATTTTCCCCGACCCACTTCACCTCTCCATCTCCTAATGTCCTCTGTGTTATTCCTTATGCTCCACAAGTAAGTGAAACCATATGATAATTGACACAAAAGTTGGGTATTCATCCTTTCTGATGGAGGATAATACTCCATTGTATATATGGATCATGTCTTCTTTATCCATTCATCTGTTGAAGGGCATCTCGGTTCTTTCCACAGTTTGGTGATTGTGGTCAAAAGCGCTCCAAATTGATTCTGATCCACAGTAAGAATTGAACACAGCGAGTTTATGTGGACCAAATTGATCCATCCCCACTGTTGTATGTATGTACAGTTTAAATAACCTGTTGTTTGGGAGGGGTGGAGTGGGAGGGGGGCAGTCTGTAATAGATCTTTATAGTACCAGGACAATTTTATTTGTGCTTTACATTCAGCTGATTTAGCTTAAAAGATGATTTGGATGCAAGAAATGACACTTGCTCACAAAGGGTTTGGAAATATTAAATTAACGTCAATTCAACATTGACTCTGAGAGAGTTGATCAAATTTACTCTGGTAAAGAGTAAAAAAAACCACTAAATTTAGGACACAATCATGATAAGATCAATGAAAATGCTGCTGTGGGAAGGAGCCGTTGTCCTCTTTGATGATAAATTCTCAATTTCTATTTGATGTAGTTGGATTTCCATCAGATTGTTCCAAATGAAAATGTATCTTTGGGGATAAAGTGTTTGCCTTAATGTTTACATTCTTGAGGTTTTTGACATCTACTTCTAATTTTTGTTTCACATTCAAAATGCATCACTTTGTGTGATTTTAAGAAGACACCCTGTGCAGATATAGCTGTGTTGGGCAGGTTGACTTATTAGAACATGGGTAAGTCAGAGACTCCACTGACCTTCACAGCATTTTAAAAAACAATTCTTAGTTTTTATTTAAAATATAAACATTTGTTTTTCAAAATCAGCAAATTTTCTGTTTAGCGTAGGAAAACTTTCTGTGGGCACAGAAGTTTTTGTTTAGTTATTTGAAAGTTTTTGAAAGTTGCTGTTACACATATAATGGTAGGGCACAGAATTTGTTGGAGTCATGGTATGTTAATTTTTTTTATAAGATTTTATTTATTTGAGAGAAAGAGAGAGAGTAAGCACAAGCAGGGGGCAGGGCAGAGGGATAAGCAGATTCTCCATTGATCAGGGAGCCCAATCTGGGCTCAATCTGAGCCCAGCCTGGGGCTCAATCCCAGGACTGTGAGATCCCGACCTGAGCTGAAGTCAGACACAACTACCTGAGACATCCAGGCGCCCCTAGTTGTTTTGTTTTTTTTTTTTTATGCATGTAGAGGTTTGACTAAATAAATCTCTCTACAAAGTTTGTTATGAAAAGCAGCAGCCCCTTCTCCCAGTGCTTTCAACATACTGTTTCTTTGGTCACATGCTGTGACTTATGCTGTGACTTCTTGATCTTTTGGTCTTGAGTGCTATCTCTTGATTTACCCTCATGGAAGATGGGGATTTAGCTCTTTACCTACTCCTCCAATATGAACATTTTGTATGCATATTTTCATCTTTTTACTGTTTTGGATTAATAAATCTTTAGTGTTCGTTTATATTATTATGGCTGTAAACACTAATGTCTGAAGGCCTATACAATTATGCTTATGTTTCCTGCCTTTTATATCCTTTCCTTTTATTTAGAGATGATGGCTCCTCCTTTTCTCATTTGGTTTATTCTTAAATTTATTATTAATTTATCTTTTTTTTTAAGATTTTATTTATTTGTCAGAGAGAGAGAGGGAGAGAGAGTGAGCACAGACAGACAGAATGGCAGGCAGAGGCAGAGGAAGAAGCAGGCTCCCTGCCGAGCAAGGAGCCCAATGTGGGACTCGATCCCAGGACGCTGGGATCATGACCTGAGCCGAAGGCAGCTGCTTAACCAACTGAGCCACCCAGGCATCCCTATTATTAATTTATCTTTAAACTCTGCCAGTTTTCTAACAACCCTTTCAATGTTACTGAAAAAAAATTTTTTTTATTGATTTTACCTTTTTGGAGTTACTTCCCAAAGAACTTTTCATCCACATTTATTCATATTCAGTCCTGTTGTAAAGATTGGTCCTGAATTTTCCTTTGCCTTGCTCTTGTGTTGGATTCCCTATTTCTTGGATCTGTCTTTCTTCCTCTTTTTTAAAGTTCTTTTTGTAGTTGTTTTACTCTTTTAATTTGAATCAATTATAATTTAACGGAATTTGCAGGAAGTTGCAAAGATAGGGCTTAAACACCTTGTGTACCCTTCATTACTTCCCCCAGTTACATCTTCTGTAACTTCAGGGAAATATCAAAGCCAGGAAAGTGACACTATTATAATGTGTACTTATAATTCTGAGTCATCTTATCATGGGTGTGGTTGATGTAACGACCGCCCCAATGAAGATGCCTAATGATCGGATCCCAACAAAAATCTTCACTTCTGTACTCCTGTCCATCTCCCTCTCTTCTGCCATCCTTCATTCTTGGCAACCACTGATCTGTTGTCCATTTTGGTAATTTTGCCATTTTGAAAATGTGATATAAATGGAATCATACCATATATAAGATTGGCTTTTTTCAATCTGCAATGTTTCCCTGAGATGCATACAAGCTGCTGTTTTTGTCAGTAGTTTGTTCTTTTTTATTCCGGAATTGTGTTCTGTGGTAGGGATGTACTACAATTTACTCATTTATCGTAGGACATTTTCTTTTTTTCCAAGTTTTTGACTATTACAAATGAGGGTGCTATGAGCATCAGTATACAGATTTTAATGTAAACATAACTTTCCATTTATCTGGTGGAATGCAGGCCCTTGGGTGGCTTGGTCACTTAGGTGTCTACCTTCAGCTAGGGTCATGATCCTGGGGTCCTGAGATCGAGTCCTGTGTCAGGCTCCCTGCTCATTGGAGAGTCAGCTTCTTCCTCTTCCCCTGCCCCTCCCCCCACTTGCATGTGCTTTCTCTCTCTTAAATAAATAAATAATAAGATTTTAAAAATAAATATTTGATTGCTGGGTATTTAATAAGTATATGCTTATTTCTTTTTCTTTTCTTTTCTTTTCTTTGTTTTTGTTTTTGTTTTTGTGAGAGGGAGTGAGAGGGAGAGAGTGAGCATGTAAAGGGAGGGGGGAGGAGAGAGAAAGAGAGAATTTTAAGCAGGCTCCACATCCAGAGTGACAGAGAAAGTAGGGTAAGATATCTTTTCTCCTTTCAAGATTGGGGGTGGGTTTGTTTTTGAAAAGTTGAATTGTGATATGTCTTTGTAGGTATTTCTTTGGGTTTCTCCTTTTGTGACCCTCATATTGGCTTCTTGAATCCTGAGTTTATGTCTTGCCAAATTCACGAAGTTCAGCCATTACTTCTTCAAATACTTCTATTTATTTATTTATTTTTGTCAGAGAGAGTGAGCACAGGCAGACTGAATGGCAGGCAGAGGCAGAGGGAGAAGCAGGCTTCCTGTTGAGCAAGGAGCCCAATGTGGGACTCGATGTCAGTATGCTGGGATCATGACCTGAGCCAAAGGCAGCCACTTAACCAACTGAGCCACCCAGGCATCCCCTTCAAATACTTTTTAATCCTGTCCTCTTTCTCCTCTCCTGCTGTGATTGCTATCACATAAATATTAGATCTTCGGTTAGACTCCATGTAAGTCTGAGCTCTGTTCATATGTTAGCCTATTTTCATTTTGTTTGGACTGTTAATTTCTGTTGCTCTGTCTTCAAGTTCTCTGATGATTTGCTTTGTCATATTAGTTCTGCTGTTGATCCCATTCATTTATTTCTAAATTATAGTATACATTCTTTTTAATATGTGTTCTAAATTAGTATGTATTCTAATTTTTTAATATCTTGTTTCTTTGCTGATATGTTCAGTTTCTTTGCTGAGATTTTCTATCTTCCATTTGTTTCAAGCATGTGTGTAATTGTTCATCAGAGATTCTTGCATATCTGACATCTCAGTGTTGAACTCTGCTGACAGTTTTCATTCAAGATTACATGTGGATTGGAATCTGGATTTGGGGGGCATGATGTTATGAGGCCCTGGATCTTCCTTAAATGTTGTGTCTTAGCAGACCTTTTTGGACATTGTATCTGTGGATGAAGGGGGGCATTTTTTTTTTCCCTCTGAGATGTTCAACAGGAGTGTCTAAAAGTTCTTGTCCTCTTAGCCTTCCCCTTCTCTGCTCATTTAGTTAGAGAGAGCAAGATTTTCTTGGGACTTGTGTTTGTGTCTTTAGTCATTTCTGGGTTTGCTTCTCTATCACTCAGTCTGGGATATTCAAAGCAAAAAGAAAACCCAAGGAATTCCCCACGATGTCATTTTTTGAATCCGTAGTTTCCTAGTTAGTCTGTCTTTTTCTTTCCACATTTCAGAATCTCCTTAAGTTTGTTATACTGATGTCCAGAGTTCTTAGTTATGCCTAGCAGAAAGAAGAAGGAAATGAGTATCTAATTTGTTTTTCTGGGAGTGGGAGTCTTCTTTTGAGGACATTAATGAAGGAGTTCCACCAGTTGGTGTCTGTGAAAGGGTGCATGGGACTTAGTATTGACAATTTTTAGACTTTCTACCTTCTTACTTCCTGATATTCTGAATGTTTATAGAATTTAAAAGCAAATACAATGAAAAATTAAGCTATGCTTTAGGACCTTTCGTTTGCATGGGTTACTTCTAAGACCCTTATGTCTAATTTTGCATTTATAATTTTGAATTATTGTTCTTAAAAGAGAACATTTCCAAATTATGTAAGCCTCTGAGCCTCATAAAACCTTGATCCCCCCCCCACCCCGGCTTATATAGAAATCCTGTTCCTTAGAAATGTAAAGGGATTTCACATTCTCTATTTTCTACCTTTAGTGAAGTTCATTTGCATTCTGGTGCTTGGTTGTTTGTGTTCAACAGTATTTTCCCCCATGTCTCAGGATTTTCTTTCATTCCCCGTGTTTTGATATTTCATGACCATATTTCTCAGTGGAGGTCTAATTTCATCATTTCGTAGTACTTTGCTGTGCTTTCAGTCTAGGACTTTATATGTTTTATTATATCTTGGGAAGTCCTGTTGAATTATTTCTTATTTATTTTCCTCTTTTCCTCCCTATTTCCTGGAATTCCTAATCATATATCATATCTCTTGGCCCTATCCTTTAATTTTCTTATCTTTCTTTGTATCCTATTCATCAGTTAGTTGTACTCTGTTCACTTCCAAAGAACTTTCTTCAGTTCTGTCTTCTAAAACTTCCACTGAGTTTTTCTTCTATTTTCATAGTAATAGTTTTTATTGAATTTTCTCTTATGATTGTCCCTTTTTTATAGTATCACGTTGTTTAAAAAATTCTCTTATTTCATGAGTATTTTTGTAGATTTCATCTCTGCATGATTTCTATTTGAGAGTGGGCCACTAAATAACAAATCAGAAGCTCTGGGCCTGTGAGGAGGGAGGAAAGGAGATGAAAGACTCTGAGTTTCACTGTAGAGGGAATATGGCTGTGCTATTTAATTGGGAAACCCCAAGAAGAGCCCCATTTTTGGCCTTTTCTCTTGGGGGTATGCCATGGGTTCGATAACATCTCCTCAAATTTCAGCATACCTGAAACTTCTGAATATTAACCTTACTTGAGATGAGGGTCCTAGCAGATGTATTTAAGGTTATGGTAGAGATGAGGTCCTTATGGATTAAGGTGGGTCCTAAATTCAATGAGATCATCTTTATGAGACAGAAAAGGAGAAGACATAGAGACATAAACAGAAGAAAAGAACATGTGAAGATAGAGGCAAGGGTGAGAGCAACTGCTAGCTAAGGACCATTAAGGATTGTGAATGACCAGCTCTAAAAGCGGGGGATGGATTTTCCCTCAGAGTCTTCTGAAGGAACCAACCCTGTCGACTTCTTCTTCTTCTTTTTTTTTTTTTTTCCCAAGATTTTATTTATTTTTTTGACAGAGAGAGATCACAAGTAGGCAGAGAGGCAGGCAAAGAGAGAGGGAGAAGCAGACTCCCCGCAGAGCAGGGAGCCTGATGCAGGGCTTGATCCCAGGACCCTGAGATCATTACCTGAGCCGAAGGCAGAGGCTTAACCCACTGAGCCACCCAGGCGCCCCCCCTGCCCACTTCTTAATTTTGGATTTCTGGTCTCCCGAGCTGTGAGAGAATACATTTCTGTTATTTTAACCCACCAGTGTGTGGTGAGGTGTTACAGTGGTCCTAGGAAACTCATATTGGGTGGTATGTCTCTGAGTGAGGCATCTTCCTGGCCTATGACCCCATGTTATCAAGTTGACTGCCAGCTCCTGTGGGTGGCTGGTGGGGATGCTGGGGAGTCTCAGTCTGAATGACAAACTCTTCCTCCGAATCTCTCTTCTGTTTCATATGGTACCCTCATCTCAACTGCATGTGGCTTCATCTAGTGCCAAAGTCTTCAGTTTCAAACACCCTCAGTCTTTGGCAGATGAGGTTGGTAGAGAAGATAGATTGCCCAGCTGTCAAGAGTATGAGGAAGGCCTAGGGGGGAGGTCTCATTGATTGATTAATTGATTGATTGATTGTAGTCCCTTTTTATTGCTGTTTCTAGGTAGGGAGAGGAATTACTGAACCCTTTGGGAATTGGGCAGGCAAATCATGTTGCACTGCTTGGTAAAGATTCCATTTCCTTAAGTGACAAAATTAAAATTCCACACATCCTCACATTTCCAGCTTGAAAAATTACATTCTCTCGTGTTCTATGTTCACTGTCTGTACATCCTATTTAAAAACTACCATGTTTTCACTTTCACGGTTATTTGTAGAGGGAATGCCTGTATTTGGCCCACTATCTTTAACGAGAACTTCAGATTTGTTTTCATAATATTTACGAAGTGTGCGTTTCTGCTGAAAATTCTGATGTCTTTCAGCAATTGCGACATGCACTTTCTGGCAGACTTCACTTTTCAGTAATATATCCCATCTTTTTATATTTATATTCTTCAGGCTTTATAGTTAATGTGGCAGCAAAACTTAGGCTCAAAGTCTTTTTATACTTTTGGAATGCTAATAGAATTACCATCCTTGTTTATTGTGTTTTGTGACCCTAGAGATATCTATTACATTTCAGCATTACCACTGGGGGTTTATAGTAGCCTTAAAATGACCATAAATATAAAGAGGAAAGCAGAATGCTTATCAACATCTAAATATCTTTCTGGGGGAATGCCGTCTTTTGTTTTTCATCATGGGATGAATTCATGGGACAGGAAATGTGGAAGAGGCAAGCGTCAGTTTTAAAGTGGCAAAGGTTCTAGTGTCTGACACAGGCATACTACAAGGTAAACACACAAAATGTAATCCTCACAACTATCCTATGAAGTGGGTGTTGTTCACAACTTCTAGATTTTACAGATGAGAAAACAAAGTCAAAGACAGCTGAAGAATTGGCCCCAGGTCATACAGTCTGTAAGTGATTGAGCTGGCGTTTGCACGTGAGTAGCCTGACCATGGGGCAGCTGACCCAGAGTGAGAAGTCAAGCAGGTTGATTGCTGTTACTACTACTAGTGCTACTACTACCATATTTGAGTATATTTGGATCATATTTGCTCAGCTCCTTAAAACTTATTATTTTTACATTATGCATTTTTTGTTTGTTTGTTTGTTTTTAAAGAAAGAGTGCATACATGCACACAAGCAGGTGGGAGAGAGAGAGAGAGAGGGAGAGAGAAACAATCTTATGCAGGGTCCATGCCCAGCATGGAGCCTGATGCTGGGCTCAAGCTCATGACCCTGAGATCATGAGCTGAGACAAAATCAAGAGTCTTTTGCTTAACCAACTGAGCCATCCAGGCGCCCCTGCATTAAATTTTAGCAAAGGATACTTTAGGAGTCATGTGCAGTGTGTTTCAATATTTGCTCCAAAAAATGCTGTTTTTAATATTTTGTTATGGAATCTATCTGCAGAATCTCTTCTGTAAAGCAATACTTGAGAGTAACTTTGAGACTTTAGTTTTGAGAAAGATAAACAGATAAAGCCATATAAACCTTGAGAAGTTGCTGTGTGGCCTCTTTTTGGATCATAAGAGTTATAAAAATTGTGCATTTTTTGTCTGCCCCTCAGAGGGAGCACAGAGAACTCAGCTTGATAAGGCCAGGACAGTTGTCCTATACTTATCTTTGAAGGGTTGTGCATAATCATCATAATCAAATTACCATTTATCATTCCCAAATGAGGGTTTTTGTCTAACTAAGATTATAGTATAAAATTACAATTTTTTTTTTTAGCAAATCTACCCTCTGGTTCGGACATTTAAAGAAAAACTTCAACTTTTATTAAGGGATCCAGTCAAATTGCTGTAACAAAATACTGTAGAGTGGGGTGTCTTATAAACAACATACATTTATTTCTTACAATTCTGGGGGTTGTGGAAGTCCAAGATCAAAGGCACTGCCAGATTTGGTGTCTGGTGAGGATTCAGTTCCTCGTTCATCGATGGCTGTGTTCTTACTGTGTCTTCATGTGGTAAAGTGGGGATGAACCTCTCTGGGGTCTCTATTTATGGGGACACTAAACCCATTCATGAAAACTTCATCCTCACAACTTGATCACCATCCCAAAGTCCTGCCTCCTACCACCATCACATTGGGGGCTGGGATTTAACATGAGTTTGGGGGAAGGGACACTAACATTTAGTCTATAGTGTTGAATGAAAGAGGAAAGCCATAAAAACATATTTACTTGTGATAAAATTATTCAAGAAAAAAGAAGAGGGGCGCCTGGATGGCTCAGTGGGTTAAGCTGCTGCCTTCGGCTCAGGTCATGATCTCAGGGTCCTGGGATCGAGTCCCGCATCGGGCTCTCTGCTCAGCAGGGAGCCTGCTTCCCTTCCTCTCTCTCTGCCTGCCTCTCTGTCTACTTGTGATTTCTCTCTGTCAAATAAATAAATAAAATCTTAAAAAAAAAAAAGAAGAAAGAAGAAAAATGTTGAATAAAGGACAACAACAAAAAAGGCCAGAAGAGTTCTGAGTTGGTAATGGACTCATTAAGATACCTGAGTGACAGAATATATATTTCCTTGCCTGTACGTTATCAGTCACTTGCTAGTGGCTGACTTTATATGAATCTTGACATATAGAAGATTGTATCTGTTCATATGTAAATGTGATCAGAGGTAATGGGCATTTTAGTTCTATCCATTGGTGTGTTTCGTGATGTCATTTATCCAACATTGTTTCGTAGTGTGCTGGTAGTACAGTATAGTCATGTTACATGTATACAAAAAATTTCCATTTTAATTCTGTTTCTTCAAAAGGGTATGCTTTGTGGAATAGGAGGGCACTTAAATGATTGTTGTGTATTACTACAGTGATCATTGATTACCTAGTGCTCTTATGAGGCTGGATGAAATATTATCCAAGTGTGTCTGAGACATATAAATTCATAGTGACTTAGAGACTGGAGACAAATTTGAAATCATTAACATGATTTACTCCATCTTATATAAGAAGGAAAGGAGACTCAGGGAGGGATAAATTAGATGATTTTTTTTTTTTTTTTTGCAGGTCACAGTGTCTCTAGGGCCTCAGTTTGTGATAGTTTTTGTTCTTGCTCACTATGCTTTCTACTTCACCATGTGATCAATGCAGGAACATCCCATCATGCAAGATGCTTGTTAAAGCAAATTCTTGAAGTATGAAGTGATTGGCAACTGGCTAGTCTGTTCTCTGCCTAGTGCCCCTTCTCATTTTACTAGCCTCACAGTAATAGAATCCTGCATTTGTTTGTGGTTGAATTTTAGGGTGGGTTTTTATTTGATATTAAATATGATTTTTATTTTATGTTGATAATTGAAAATAGCATATGAGCACAAATATGGACATCTATGGAACAGATCTAGCCCATTAACAATAAGAGGTTCCTTATAATATCCTCAAAATATTTTGCACCTCAGTGTCCTAATTCATGAAGGAACAGAAAAGACAGGTGCTATGATGTGATAATGATTTATAGGTTCCCCTTCCTTCTCATGCCAGGCAACTTTATGAACTTTCATAGGGAAACCATCTATATAACATTTTGTTCCACAGAAAAGGAGATGTGAACAATTTTCTTCAAGGCAAAATAATGACAAATTTCAAGAGCAGAAACAGAATTTCTAAATGTAAAACCACAGGGATGAAACATGAAGAAGACTGATATATTTGATTAAATCAGAATTTAAAATCACTACATATTAAAAATTACCATGGATGAAATCAAGTGATATGTGACAGGAGAAAATATTTGGGACAAACACAAAGCACTGTTAGTTTTGCTAATTTTCTTCTATTATGATGCAAACACTTAAACAGAAGACCTGGAATGGAAGCCTAATGTTTTTTAGAAATGAGGAAATAGAAATATCCAGTAGACATGTGAAAAGAAAATGTTCACTGATCGAATAAATACAAGTAATAATAGCATTCCAGTTTTCTTCTTGATACTACTAGAGTAGCTTTTTAAAATAACTAAAATGATATAAATATATATAAAATGATGAAGTATAGAAAATAATGAATATATGGAGGGGGTGCCTGGGTGGCTCAGTCAGTTAAGTGTCTGCCTTTGGCTCTGGTCATGATCCCAGGGTCCTGGGATTAAGCCCCGCCTTTGGCTCCCTCCTCAGCAGAGAGCTTGCTTCCCTCATTTGCTCTGCTGTTCCTTCTGCTTATGTGCACTCTCTCTCTCTTTCTGTCAAATAAATAAACAAAATCTTTAGAAAAATATGGAGAGAGCAGAGTTTTCTTAGGAGTGTGAATTGGTATAGACTTCTGGAGATAAGCTTGGTCATATATATTGAAAGACTTCATATTTTGATATTCTTTGGCTAAGAAACTATATTCCTAGCAATCTTTTATTTAAAAAAATGGAGCACAGTCCAAATTCTTAAGCCAACATATTGCTCTACAAAATATATATATATATATATTTACATATCTATAGATACCTATATATCCATAACTGGATATCTGTATATCAGTGTGTACACATTTGTACACACACATGCATGTACATATGAGTATAAACAAAGTTAAGAAACCAAATGTTCAAAAACAAAATTATATATGATATGGTTAAATATAACATAGCTACAATAAGAGAATTAAATGACACACATTTTTAAATTCTTTTTTTCTTATTTTAAAGTAATCTTTACACCCAATGTGGAGCTTGAACTCCCAACCCAAGACCAGAAGTTGTATGCTTTACTGACTGAACCACCCAAGTGCTCCATATGACATAAATTTTGACAACATGTTTTAGGTGAAAAATACAAGGATTGTAAGATTGTGTGTTTTTGAAAGCTGTATACCAGATATTGTATCTGGGATGTGGGAATACAGGAATTTTTTCCTTGTGTTCTTCTATATTTTAATGAACATGCATACATTTTATAATGAGAAGTATGTTACTTAATAATTTCAAATGTTCAATAGTTTCCTAAAACCTAATGAATGGGTGGAGAGCTCACTTATACATTTTAGGGCTCTACCGGCAGGTGGCAGTAGCAAACAAGAAATGTGTCATAAATGAAGGCAGGACTTGAGATTGAATTTTTCCTAGATATGCGGGATTGTAATAATAAAGCCAGGGTGATACTCTGTTTTTTAAGCATTCCTGTACTTAAATCAGAATTTATATTTAAAGATAAATGTACTTAGGGATCTAAAAAGACAAGATATCTGTAGAGGAATTTAGAGGGAGAGCAGAATCTGTATTGTACATGTTTATTTTATTATGATTACTTGTCAACAGAATAAATTATTTTCATATTTTAAAAATGAAAACCAAATTAAATATCCCAGGTTTTAGAGGCTGTCTAAATATGCCTTAAAATCAAATTATTTTACTTAAGTATTCTTTTTAATCTCAAATTATAAATCTAGAAGCTCATAACAATTTTTCTTAAATCTGAGGCTTTTAGAGAATCTAAAAAATACACACTTCTGTGTAGAATTACTATTATTTTATATTCCATTTCTAATTCAGTCGATGATTACGTGCTTATGATGAGGGCTCCCAAAGGTTTCTTGCTTGGAGGTGTGTAGGCAGTGAATTGTGTAACTAGGATTGATTTCCTGTATGATGCCATGTCTTTCAATTTCCCTGTGTGTATATATATAACAAGAGCAAATTCTTGGAAGTTTTGTCTTTTTCAGTGATCACTTTTGATTTTTTTGACCTGAACCAAGAGCTCTATACAGATAAAACAGATAAGTCCATGACAAATTTGCTTGCTTTGGTGCCTACAGTAAACAGGTGTTTGCTTTTATTAAATCATGAGTGTATTTCAGATCAATTTCTGAATCAAATCTCTGTTTATTTAGCTCCCTCTGTATACATTTTTTTCAATGGCAGGTGAATGTTTCATATATTTGGGGATATATCATTTTGTTTTGCAAAGGACAGCCAAAGGGCTAACCTTTAAACTGTAGGTCAACTCTGCCACCCCTGCTCCAAACCGTTCTATAGCTTTTCACCATTCTTAGAAGACAAAGGCAACACATGATGATCGCGTCTTTCAGTTTTTGCTCTCGGTCCAGACTTGTGAGGTCCTTAAAAGCTGCATTTTAAAACAAAAACATAAGCTGAAACTTAGGGGTTCATTAAACTCAGGGTCACAGAATTGACAAGTATTGCAACAATGAAAAAGGCACCCAGCTCTAGTTAATAACCGTGTTCTGAGACATCCACCTCTCTCCCCTGCATGGCTGTCTGCTTCCTGATTCCATCTTCCTGATTTCTCCCTGGTACTGCTTCCCACCCCACAGCTCTCTCTAATCCCTATGCAGCCAAAGGGCTAACCTTTAAACTGTAGGTCAGCTCTGCCACCCCTACTCCAAACCCTTCTGTGGCTTTTCACCATTCTTAGAAGACAAATCCAGCCTTCTCCCCAGGGCATGTTAAGCCTGGTGTGATCTGGCTTCTTCCCTTGCCCTAGGGTCGTCCTTCAGCTTGCTCCCTCAGTTGTGGCCACCCTGGTCTCCTCCCTCTGTCGTAAAGCATACTTCTGTTGGGGCGTTGGCACTGGGTGTCTTCTCCCTCATTCCCCTCCTCAGGCATCTCTCTGAGGACAGAGATTCCCTGCCTCACCCCCCACCCCCCTCACCCCCACTTTGTCCATTTACTTGGCTTTATTTTTCTTTATCACAGTAGTCACCACCTGACACTTGATCCCCTAGTTTGTGTCATTGTATATTTTCCATCTTTTTCACTAGAAGGCAATCTCCAGGAGGGCAGGCTCTTTCTTTTTGGATCACTGCTATATCTCAGCACCCAGAATATGCCACAGTAGATGCTAGACGCTCCATGACTTTTATTTACATAAGTGAAATGAATGAATCAGTAAAACTTGCCCTTTCTGACTGTAGGCCTCTATCCCTCTGTGGTTTACCATGGGGTGAAACAAGATTTTCCTTAAAGGATACGGGACTTGAGAGTTCTTTGTATTAGCACCACTCAGGAAAAACTTACCCTCTGTCTCTGTTCCTCACTTTTATTTTTTTAAAACCTTTTTTTGGGGATATTTATTTATTTATTTATTTGACAGAGAGAGATCACAAGTAGGCAGAGAGGCAGACAGAGAGAGAGAGAGAGAGAGAGAAGCAGGCTCCCCGCTGAGCAGAGAACTTGATGCAGGGCTCGATCCCAGGACCCTGGGATCATGACCTGAGCCGAAGGCAGAGGCTTTAACCCACCGAGCCACCCAGGCACCCCTCTGTTCCTCACTTTTAACATGAGATCAGAGTAGTCTTCACTTTCTCCAACTTACTAAGCTGCAGGAGGATCAACATGGAAAATCTCTTTCCGAATAATCTTACTGAACTGTGAGACAATGAAGCAAAGTCCTTTTTGTTACTTGGGATTTTAATTTACCAGTTGAGCACGTTACTTTAGACTAGCAGCAATAGCAGTAGAGGAAAACCGGGAACGTTTGCTTTTAGACCGTGGGGAGGGCAGGCAGAACAAGGATTGGAGGCCCAGGATTCTGAAGACAAATGACCTTGCATGGGAGTCCCTCTTGGCACCTTGCAACCTTAGGTGACTTTGGGGTAAATTCTTCAAACTCTCTGGGCCTCAGTTTTGCTTCTGTAAAATCGTGTAACTGAAACTGCCCTGAGGGTCATTATGGGGATAATCAATGGGACAGATGCCTGCCAAGCACAGTGCTTTAATTTTATTACACGTTTATTGTAATCAACGTGTGGTGATGAGCACTGCGTGTTATAGGAAACTAATGAATCATTGAACACTACATCAAAAACTAATGATGTTGGCTAACTGAACATAATAAAAAAATAATAAATAAAAAAGAAAAAGGATGGCCTCTCACAAACCTGGCAACACATGATGATCACGTCTCTCAGTTTTGACAATATGTATTGCTCGGACCACCTTCTGCCCCATTAACAGAAAGGCCCTGGGGTTTCCTGTTCTTCCATTCCCTCCTCTCATCCCTACACAATCCAGGAACCCTGGCCCACAGGTTAGACCCCATGCAAAACAAGCTGGAGACAATCTTAGTCCACTGCTGTCCTTATACATTGTTGCCACATGGTGGCGCTAGTGCAAACTGCTCTTTGGAGGATGGACAGCGGCTGGTTTACTTTGTGCTTTTTCCTGACCAGCTTGCTCCTTGAAATAGCACCAGAGTGCTTGGGTGCTGGGAAACCAGCTTTGTGTCTGCACCCATACAGCGCAAAGGTCTATGAGTCAACAAGCAGCTGTGCTGCTGTGTGAGCCCTTTCCTGAGGCCATGTCTGAACCATCCTAATGCCACCCCCCTGGGGGAGTAATTCCTCTGGCAAGTGGCCCCTTACTCAGCCCACCTTCTTCCCAGGGATCATCTGTGTAATGATGGTATGAAACAGCTATTGTTGAGTAACAATATGCTCCTGCAAGCTCACACACACACACACACACACACACACACACAAACACACACACCCTATGTCTTACATAGACACACAGAGTCATGTATTGCCTTTTCCTAGAGCAGTGAGCATTCATTTGCATAATTAACAAGGCCATTCAAGTGAATGTACAAGATGAAAGAGATTAGATTCCCCTGATGGTAAAACAACAGAAACAATAACATGCCCTATCTTAAAATCCTATTAATATTGTTATTATGTTGACTGTCCTAATCATAGCCTATATTCTCTCTTAGTAGCTCAACTTAACTTGGAGGAGAAGCACTAGACTGTGTCACGAGTAGGCACAATTGTGAAATGGGCCTCCCAGAGTTACTGTTTCTTTTTTTTTTTTTTTTTTTTTTTTTTTTTAAAGATTTTATTTATTTATTTGACAGAGATCACAAGTAGGCAGAGAGGCAGGCAGAGAGAGAGGAGGAAGCAGGCTCCCTGCTGAGCAGAGAGCCCGATGCGGGACTCGATCCCAGGACGCTGAGATCATGACCTGAGCCGAAGGCAGCGGCTTAACCCACTGAGCCACCCAGGCGCCCAGAGTTACTGTTTCAATGCAAAACTTCCAATGATAGCAGCGAAGAGGTTATGAATTGGACTGCCAGAGCCACTGCTTCTTACCAGACTTTTCCAAGTGCCTCCACAGTGTCCGTGTTGAACACTTGTCTCCTTGCAGGGAGGCTTGGCTGGCTAGAAGGGGCCTGGATGGTCTCCAGTCCCAAGAAGCATGCAAAGCCCAATAGGTCTTTCCATCTCCTCCTCATCTGGGCTTTGGGTGGAAAGGGCAGCTCTGCTTTTTTTGGCCTGGTCACATAGGGGTGTTGCATGAAAGCCATTGCTAGTTTTAAAGAGCAAATTCAGCCACCTTCTGCTATCTTCTGGGAGTCGGGAAAAGAGTTGGCAGTAGTTGATGCATTCACTGTTCTAATCTTGGCCAAATAGAATTAATCACCACCAACGATGGATGCACATATAACATACTTTATTTTATTTTTATATAAATCACTGAAAACAGAAGCCTTAGTGTCATGATATAGCCTGAGGCTCTTCCATCTTCTCTCCAAATCAGACTAGCTTGCTTACCTACTTTCTCACTGGACTTGTCTTATTCCTCTTCTGAGTTGCAAACTTAGGCCATTAATTGGCCCTCATTCAGTATTGCTGCTTTTAGCATCTTTGCCTTTGCTCTTCTCCTGAACGTCAAGGTTTGTCTTCCAGGCTGGTATGATAGCCGTGTTCCTAAAATTGCTGGTCTGCACCCTCTCTGTACTCCACATAGTTGTCTGGAATAATTTGTTATCTGTAGCCATTATGGAAAATGCCTGCTTATCATACATGTAGGATTTCCATTTCTGCAGGGCTGTGAAGTTTCTATAATAAATCAAATCTCTTCTTACTGTTCCCTCCCCACCCCCCACTCTCCTGGCTTTACCTTAGAATCATACTGTTCATTACTAAAATGTATAATCTCATTTAGAGCAAATGATCTAATTGCATAAATTTTCCTCTGATCCAGAGTTCCTGGCACTCGAGCCATTTCCTAGCAAACCTATTATAACTCACAGGCTGCTTCCAAATTCTGTGAGTTGGCTCAAGGTTCTTTATTCAAACCATAAAAAGCAAACTTGGGGATTTTTTACAATTTGAGATAAATCAGATTGTTTTTCTTCCTTTTTGCCACCTTCATTTTTCAACAAAAAGAAGGGTGCACACATCAAACCCAAGATGAAAAATTTAGCATCCACTGGAGAAAAAGCACTCGACTAATGTTATTTAACCCTCAAAATAACCAAGTGTGCAAGTTTAGTTGCCGTTAGTTCCTTTTGCTGAGAAAACTGAGATTCAGAGCAGAGAAATAACTGGGGGAGGTTTGTCAGCTCAGGCGGCAGACCCAAGCCTTTCTGTACCTACCCCTTCCAACTAATACTCTGGCTCCAAGAAGAATGAAACAGGATGGGATTGGGAGGGAGACAAACCATAAGTGACTCTTAATCTCACAAAACAAACTGAGGGTTGCTGGGGGGAGGGGGGTTGGGAGAAGGGGGGTGGGGTTATGGACACTGGGGAGGGTATGTGCTTTGGTGAGTGCTGTGAAGTGTGTAAACCTGGTGATTCACAGACCTATACCCCTGGGGATAAAAATATATGTTTATAAAAAATAAAAAAAATTTTAAAAATGGCAAATTTAGTTTTTGAGGCTGCCTTGGGCCTTCACTCCATATTTCTGAATGAACTGTTGCTTTTAGGGGCCAATAGAATATGTTCAGTGGCTGACGCTCAAAATTTAAACCAGCTTTTTAAAAAATTATTGTTAACATATAATGTATTATTTGTTTCAGGGGTATAGGTCTGTGATTCATCAGTCTTACACAATTCACCGCGCTCACCATAACACATACCCTCCCCAGTGTCCATCACCCACCCACCCTTTCCCTACCCCTCCCACCCCCCAGGAACCCTCAGTTAGTTTCCAGAGATTAAGAGTCTCTTATGTAAACCAGCTCTTTTTATTCAGTAAAAGAAAAAAACAAATATAAGCCTTTATTGTAGTAAGAGAGCAAAGCCCCATTTATTTTTTAGTTACATCTAGGCTGATCAAGCATTCCATTTTGGCTCTATGTGGGACCATAATCACCAGCACCTTGTGTATATCATAACACTGGATGTTGCGTGCTATTGTGTTAGAGAACCACACAGCCATGGGCCTTGTTTATCATGACACACAGTCAACAACAATAGTTGCAATGGTAATCAAAATAGATAATTTGGGCAATGTTCTTCTCATTTCACTTGGGTGAACTCAACCATAATTCAGGAATTGTTATCAGGGGTGGACCTAACGGTTTTGTTAGGGATGCATTCCTGAGTGTCCTGACAAGTAAGGGGATTAGATCAATGGTGCATCCATCCATTTATTCATTCTAGAAGCAATTATTCGGTGTTCATTGTGTACCAAGTGCTGTCCTAAACAGGAAGACTTCTCTCCAGTCAATCATCTGGGAATAACAGACTTTGACCATCAGAGCACATTTCAAATCACCATTTGAATCCTCCTCTTCCAAGTCCAGCTCTCTCTAGACCCTTCCCCAACCTTCTGTGGTCCTCTTCCCCATGTCACTCTTGTAGACTTTATGAGCATTCATTCTGAGAAAGAAGAATCAGTACTGGGAAGAAGTTTTGATTACTTGTGGAAGAATCTCACTGCCCACCCCTCTAGTAACTCTAACCACATGTCTAAATGTTAGCCAGTGGATGCCATCTTGATTTATAGGAAAGTGTTTATTATGGTGGGCTTTACAACTTCGGAATACATTTAAATGGTGTTGCCCTTGCTTGTGTATTTTCTGTTTGTGGTTGAAGAACCGTATGCTTGGCTCTGCCCAGAGACTCCTCACAAAGCACAGCTGGTTTTGCTTAACATTATTTTTCATTAGTATTTTCTAAGTTGATTCTAGCCAGGATTTACTGAATCTAGTACTGTTATACTAGCCACTGGGGGCATAAGACAAGGAAAAGTTATGTTCATTAAACACGGGCAATGGATTATAAAGGTTGTATGGTAATATACATATATCTATATGTAAATATAAGTAATATAAATATAAATATTTCATTATTTTGAGCATATGGATAGGTAGGTAGGTTGATTAGATACTGCTTAGTGAGCACATGGATAAGAGTTTGGGGAAACACACAGCACATGCCCATAGATTAAACTTAATAAGAAAAGCCAACAATTTCTAACCTTCTCTGCTTCGCTCTGCTGTGATGCTGTGTAGTAGGGTCCATGTGGATAATGAGCACTTGAAATGTAGTTGATCTGAACTGAGATGTGTTATGAATATAAAGTACACATGCTAGTTTCAAAGACTTTAAAAAAAAAACGTGATGTATCTCACTAATAATTTCTTCTTACCCATTACCTGTTGAAAAAATACTCTGGGTATACTGGACTAAATAAAATGTTATTAAAATTAGTGTCTCCTGTTTCTGGGCCTGGGTGGCTCAATCAGTTAAGTGTCTGCCTTTGGCTCAGGTCATGATCCCAGGATCCTGGGATCAAGCCCCACATCGGGCTCCCTGCTCAGGTGGGAGCCTGCTTTTCCCTCTCCCTAACACTCCCCCTGCTTCTGAGCTCTCTCTTTCTCTGACAAACAAATAAATAAATAAATAAAGACTTTAAAAAATTAATGTCACCTGTTTCTTTTCACTTTATTTTTTATCTTATTTAAATTCAGTTGCTCAACATACAATATATTATTAATTTCAGAGGTATAATTCAGTGATTCATCGGTTGCATATAACACCCAGTGCTCATTAAATCTTGGGCCCTTCTTTTTTTTCTTTTTTTAAAGATTTTATTTATTTATTTGACAGAGTGAGATCACAAGTAGGCAGAGAGGCAGGCAGAGAGAGAGGAGGAAGCAGGCTCCCCCCTGAGCAGAGAGCCCGATGCGGGACTTGATCCCAGGACCCTGAGATCATGACCTGAGCCGAAGGCAGCGGCTTAACCCACTGAGCCACCCAGGCGCCCCTCTTGTGCCCTTCTTAATGGCCATCCTCCAGTTACCCCATCTCATGGCCCACCTCCCCTCCAGCAACCCTCAGTTTGTTTCCTATAGTTAAGAGTCTCTTATGGTTTGTCTCCCTCTCATCCCATTTTACTTTTCTTTCCCTTACCCTATGATCCTCTGTTTTGTTTCTTAAATTCCACATATACACGCAACCATTTGATAATTGTCTTTCTCTGACTGGGTTATTTTGCTTAGCAAAATACCCTCCAGTTCCATTTACATCATTGCAAATAGCAAGATTTCATCCTTTTTGATGGCTGAGTCATATTCCACTGTGTATATAAACCACATCTTTTTTTTTAATTTAATTTTTTTAGTGTTCTAAGATTCACTTTTTATACACCAGTGCTCCATACAATATGTGCCCTCCTTAATACCCACCACTAGGCCCTCCCAACCCCCCACCTCCCTCACCTCCAAAACCCTCAGTTTGTTTCTCTGAGTCCAGTCTCTCATGGTTCGTCTTCCCTTCCAGTTTCCCCCAATTCACTTCTCCTCTCCTTCACCCAATGTCTTCTGTGTTATTCTTTATGCCCCATAAGTAAGTGAAACCATGTGATAATTGACTTTCTCTGCTTGACTTATTTCACTCAGCATAATCTCCTCTAGGCCCATCCATGTTTATACAAAAGTTGGGTATTCATCCTTTCTGATGGAGGCATAATACTCCATTGTATATATGGACTATATCTTCTTTGTCCATTCATCTGTTGAAGGACATTTTGGCTTTTGCCACAGTTTAGCGACTGTGGCCATTGCTGCTATGTTTCATTGCTATGAACATTAGGGTTCAGATGGCCCTTCTTTTCACTACATCTGTATCTTTGCGGTAAATACCCAGTAGTGCAATTGCATAGGGAAGCTCTATTTTTAATTTCTTGAGGAATCTCCACACTGTTTTCCAAAGTGACCACACTTTGCAACTTGTAGTCCCACAGCAGTGTAAGAGGGTTCCCCTTTCTCCACATCCTCTCCAACACATGTTGTTTACCACCTTGCTAATTTTGGCCATTCTAACTGGCGTAAGCTGGTATCTCAGTGTAAACCACATCTTCTTTATCCAATCATCTGTCATTGGACATCTGAGTTCTTTCCATAGTTTGGCTATTGTGGATATGGGTGCTATAAACACTGGGGTGCAGGTGCCCCTTCAGATCACAATGTTTGTATCCTTTGGGTAAATACCTAGTAGTGCAATTGCTGGGTGATAGGCCTTTCTCAAGAAAAAAGAAAAAAGAAAAGTCTCAAATACACAAGCTAACCTTATACCTCAAGTAGCTGGAAAAAGGATAGCAAATAAAGCCTAAACCCAGCAAGAGAAAAGAAATAATAAATGTTTCTTATTGCTTTAAAAATGTGGCTAGTGGAAGAATTCAAATTACCTATGTAGTACAAATTATATTTCTGATAGTGTGGTTTCAGTGTATTTCCACCAGTCATTTTGAGACTTATTGTATAAAAGATTTATAATCTATTTTTACATTTAAAATTACATCATTAAACATTTTTCTCAAACCGTGATTGTTAAATAGCTTTGTAACTATCCATCATATGGATAGCCACTTGTATGTATAACCAATATCCTGTGTCCCATTTAGCCTTTGGGTGACTTCCAATTTAGAAAGTAAGGTATTAAAAAAATGAATTTATTTTTGACTAGTACTGTTTTCTTCCCCATTTCTTCCATAGGAGCAAATTTGGAAAAAATAAATCTGGAAGAAATAGTTAAAAATTAGATAGTCTCATTATAGGACACATTCAATTTTTTTTTTTAATTTTTTATTTTTGATAAACATATATGTTTATCCCCAGGGGTACAGGTCTGTGAATCACCAGGTTTACACACTTCACAGCACTCACCAAATCACATACCCTCCCCAATGTCCATAATCCCACCCCCTTCTCCCAAACCCCCTCCCCCCGGCAACCCTCAGTTTGTTGTGAGATTAAGAGTCACTTATGGTTTGTCTCCCTCCCAATCCCATCTTGTTTCATTTATTCTTCTTCTACCCACTTAAGCCTCCATGTTGTATTTTAATGTTGTGATGTATTTCTCTGTGTTTGTGTGTTTTTTTTGTTTTTGTTATATAAGTTTATTTTAATATATATTGAATTTTCATTTTTATTTGAACATAAGAATTTTATGTTTTCCATTTTCTTATAACCTTACTGCAAAGAAAGAGAAAGAGATCATTTAATGGCTGTACAGTTTCCTACTGAATGAATATATAATTTTCTTTGGCTTTATAGGTTGAATCCAATTTTCAGCAATTACAAATAATGCATATCTTTTTCTCCAAAATTTAGATTATTTTCATTTGTTCACTGAACAAACCTCAGTTGGGCATTTAAGAAAAGTATACAAAGAAAGGTTATGGATCACATCCTAACAACTGCCCTGCTTCCATGTGGAAGTTATATTGTTGAAAGCTTATAAGGCACTCTTAACAACTAAAATAGTTGTTATAGTTCATGCCTTCTACTTCTTTATTTCACTTTACTATGCTGCTGGCAAAACATATATATATATATATATATATATATATATATATATATATAAATTATACACACACACACACACGCACACACACATACATATATAAATAAAGTCAATCTCAAAAGCCCATCATTTTCCTATTTGTTTAACAAATTTAGAATAGTCCTTTAAAAAAGATGTCTAATTACCTGAAGCTTGAATTTAAGCCAGTTTTCCCCATTGTTAATAACTTGTACCATTAGTATTTGGGTGTGGTATGTTTTCATCCGTTTTAATAGAAGAGTTGCTACTAGAATTTTCCTTGTGCTGACATATTTTATTGTGAGCACCAGAAAAACATTAAAGATCTTCACACTCATTTATCGAGCCACTAGATTCTAGTCATTGATTGACATTTGTGAAGTTTGGGCTATGTGTGTGAAACATTAGGAAAGGAAGCATGCGAGCGAGGGAGGAAGTGAACTACATTTTCAGCCAAGACAACCATGAGTAATGGAGACGAGGAGCAAGGTGATGGGTGAGGGCATCTTCATGTTATTGCTATTCAACACTGCAGTTGGTAGGAGGCGGTTCTTGAGTAGATTTGTTTAAGGCCTGTATGTAATCCTCCCTTTTTCAGGTTAGATGTGACAGGGTATTTATGTTGGTGAACGTTGTGAGAAAGGAGAATGAAGAATGAAGAGCAGGAATCTTAAGAGAGAACACGTGAAAGTCAAGCCAAGGTGAAGGATGAGGATGTCAGCCTGTCTTGCAAATCCACTATTCCCAGGTCCACAGCCCTGTCTATGCAGGCATTTTAGTGGAAGATTACAAGGAGTGGTGGCAAGAACAGGGGTGTTAGGATTCTGGAAACTTAGGTTGCTATTCCAGGTCTTGGAAAGTAGGTTCACCCCTGAGGACTTCAGACTTTCAGAAGTCAACTCTAACATGAGAGGCTGAGCCTAGATGAGGGCTGGTCAGTAGGTCCCCTGATTGACAGGATGTTTGCTTGGGAATGACCTCATGGAACTCAGTGTGAAAGCCACACTCTGGGTCAGCTAAGGGATCAAGTATCTTGATCAATTACTGATATCCGTGAAAAGTAGTGTGATACCTCTCCTTGGGCAAAACCATGTCAATGGATCTTCTAAATTAAATATCTTATGATTCTTTAAAAAAGATTTGTGTGCCTCAATAGTGTAAAACTAAGAAGATTGTGTTGGATGCTTTCATTTTTAAAGATAAAATGCTACTGAGTAAAATCACATAGGTGATTTGTAAACAGTGAATAAATACAGCCAGTGTTGACTGAAGACCTGTTTGGGGGTTATAGGACTCAATCTTAGGCCAATGTGTAAGTCCACCAAAAAGGGAAGAATTATCCAAAGCTAAGGTTCTTACTCACTAACCACATCATCATGCTGAGAAATTTAATATTTTAAAATCTCTAGAAGATGCAAGAATGGTAAAAGTTATTGTTCTTAGTATTTGATAAGATTTGCACATGGACAACTTAGCCCATCATATTTTTTAAGTCAACAACACTGATTTTTCTTTCACAGTGGTTTGTGAGCCAGTGATTATAATCTGTTATGCTGGATGTCAAAGTGATGGGTAGAAGTGATAAAGAATGCTTACTGAGTTTTACACTGTGCTGGGACCTACTCACAGTACTGTACACAACTCTGTTCATTTCTCACACAAGTATAGTAAGTGGGGATTATTATTATTATCATCAGCCCCACCTAAGATTAAGAAACTGAGGTTCATTGAATTGACACAACTTCCCCAAGATCACATTGCTAGGAGGCCATAGTTCTTCACTAGAAAGTGATGGTAATTACCATTTTGAGTGTCTCTTCTGCACCAGGCATTTTACGAGAACCATTCCATAACTGATTTTGTTTCAGGACTATTTTATAGATGAAGTAACTGAGGTTTAGGTCACTTCAGGAATGAGTGCACTGTCACACGGCCGATCAGTGTAGTAGCTGAGAACCCTCAATTCCCAAGAACATGATGGGTTCATGGGGTTAAAGTCCTCCCTTTTAGATGGTTATGTATCAGTGTATAGTAAAGCAAAGTAAATAAAATATACATGTTGAAATCCAGATCCTATTTTGTACTGGGATTTACAGAATCGAGAGATTGTAGAAGGTCCAAAAAGGCATCTTGAATAATCACGTGCTGGAATCCTACAGATGTCAGCATGGTGAACAGCGGGCTACTTATCCTTTAGGTCAGAGCTCAGATCTTACTTGTCTTAGACATTCTGTAATTATCCTATTTTTAAACTACCTCCTAAACATACATCCTCCAATATGACCCTGCACACCTTCACAGCTAATTTCTCTTTGCATTGCTTTTTTTTTTTTTTTATAGTCTTCAGAGCACTGTTGACATTGTCAACATTGTCCTATCATTCTTTGCTAGGAAATAGGTTCCTGAGAGCAGAGAACTTGTTGTTTTACTGACCACGGTATCTCTTCTTCCTAGCACAGTATCTGGGACCCAGAGTGCCTCCTAAAATTTTTATTGAATGCATGTTGCATATTCTTCTTATTTAAAATATCAGTAACAGTAAATTTTCATTAGCCAGTTTCCTATATGCCTTGCTTTGTGTGAAGTACACACTTTTAAAATTTATTTCTAATGGTAAAATTAGGGAATTGGTCCTATTAGCCTAATTTTGCAGAGGAGGAAAATATAGCACATTGATGTCAAATGACTTGCAAAGGACATACATATAGTAGTTAAGAGTCTCAAACCAATGCAAAGAGACCATCCCAATACTGACCTCACCTGTGACTACAAATAGTCCCCAAACAGTCTCAAACTGTTGGAAGTTTGATCTACTGCTTGGTTGGTTTCCCTAAGAAGTAATTTATTTGTAGACTAGCAGACTAGACAATTGTAGACTAGACTAGACTTCAACATTTATTGAACATAGCGACAGATTATGTGACAAAGATCATTAGTTTCACTTTATAGGTCAAAAGAGAAAGTTCCGATAGGAGATGGGTATTGCTGGCAGTTGTTGAAGCCAGAATAAAAGCCCTTACTATTCGTTCCAAGTCTTCTGCCTACTCTGTTAGGAAGTAGCTGAGTCTCCTCCACAAAAGGGAAATGGCAATTAACTATTGTATTCAGACAGTATGTTGAGAGGGCAATTTATGTCATGGTAAAGACTGTGATTCCATTGTAAAGTGCTCTCTTAGGGAAGATAATATTTGCATATAGGTTCTTGATTGTTATTAGCTTCCCATCCATGCATGAACTGATTTTCCTTTTTGGCAGTGATCTAACCTACACAAAGAGGTGTCCCGGATGATTTTCTTGTAATTTCCTTCCTTGCAAGGTGAATTTACATTTGCATTTCAGTATCCCTAACAACAGTTGACAGATTTCTGAAGCTCTCATTGATTTGCTTTTAAGGGTAAAGAATAATTTCAGGAGTGATTCAGAAATACCAAAGCAGATTTGTGTCTCTCCTAAAGTGGTCAGATATTTATGAAACTAATAAACACAATTTTCAAATGAGAGAGAGAATGCAAAGTTGAAAGATACTCCTTATAATACTTAGCTCAACTATTTTAAATGATATCCACTTGGAGGCATTAAAAAAATAACATATAACAAAAACTAAAACCAACAATGTGTAGATTACAAACTGACCAAATAGAAGGAGAAATGTTTCTTCATTTCTCTGAGAATTGAGAAAGAAATAGAGAAAAATCCATGTTTTTAAGCTACAGTATGTCAGTGGATATCCCTTTAAGGTATACAGAGATTTTAGGTTGTCAAGCAGATAATCTGACTCTAACAAGAGAGGCCCATAAAGTTAAAAATGTGTTGCATTCGCAAGGCTGTTTTAGAGGTGATGGAGCCATTTATAGCTTCTAATACAATCTAAGGTAGAAATACAATTTATTGTATCAATTCAACCATAACATAAGATCATTACTCTGCTATCAACAACTATAGAAATTGTGAGATAATGAATGTGTAAGACCACATCAGAGCTAGAACATTAGCAGTATTTTTCCCCTGAGAATTGTATTAATGCAAATTAAAATGAAGAGCTTTTGGTGGATATGCACTGAATATTTCCAGTACATACATACATACATACATTTACTTACTTACTTACTTACTAACTTGAGGGGCAGAGAGAGTCTTAGGTAGATTCCAAGCTAAGCACAGAGCTCAATTCGGGGCTCAATCTTCTGACCATGAGATCATGACTTGAGCTGAAATCACAGACGTTTCACTGACTGAGCTAAGCAGGCACTCCTACCAATACTTTCATTAAAGATCTTTCATTAACTCTAAATAGTTCAACCAGATATTTGACTAGTGGGTGATTAGATGATTTCCTTAAGAGTGTTTGGGAAGTTTATTAGTTATATCCAGATCAGTATTTGGATGCTACTACACCAGCCTGATCAATTAATTTCAGTAAGTAAATTTGGAGCATCTTCTGCGAGGTTAGAGACCAGTGGTTGTGATTGCCACCTGTCCCTTTTTCTCCAGTTGAAGGAGCTCTGGAGAAAGTCTTTATGTTCCTTTGAGGTGCTCAGCACTGTTCTGTTTGCTGTTTTTTTTTGTTGTTGTTTTGTGAATCATTCCTAGATGAATAACAAAGACTGAATTTTGTTTATTGTATTTGTATAATTTGTATATTGTCTATTTACTGAGGACTTATTTGATTAATGTGGCTAAATGAGTCCTTTATTCTTCTTGAATTTGTGCTAGAAAGTTTACATTCATTATCTCACTTTCTTCTGCCAGTAGCCTTGGGTTGGGGAGAGGTAGACATTATTCTCACTTTATAGATATGAAAACTGAGGTTGAGAGAGAGAGCAGATTAACACCTGTTCTTGACTCTTAGAAAGTTTTCATTCTTCCCACTTTTCCTCAATAGTACTTACTTTTATGTTGACTCTGTACAAGATTATACTGTCTTCTGTTTCATTCAAAAGTTTCTCCAGATGACATTTGTACTTTCATCATTTCCTTCTCCTATAAATTGCTTAGGAGACAATTTATAGTGTCTTCATCCCATCCAGGGAAGGTGAGGCTTAGGGAAGCTTCAGGTATTCAGTGTGTGCAGGAAATGGTTCTGTAAAACAGGATGATTTGGAGCAGTGATCAAGAGGACAGGTTTTCTATTCTGCAAGACCTGGTCTGAGCCAAGGCTTCAGTATTTATCAGTACAATGATGAGGGGCAAATGTCTTATCCTCAGTAAGTCTTGGCTTCTCCATCTATAAATGGAATAAAGGTCACACCAATGTTCATGGTTATTCATACATTCATTCTTTCAACAAATGTTTATTGAGCCTTATTGTGCCACAGACTTGGGAGTGAATAAGTTTCCTGCCCTGAGAGCTTATGTTCTAGCAAAGGAAGACATAATCAACTAATAAATAAGTAAACTTGTGTTAGGTAGAGGAAGGGGCTGAGTAGAAAAAAAATAAAGCACTGTTAGAGTCATAGAGACAGTGCAGGAGTGGATAAATGATGAAGTGGGGAGGGACATTTTTTTAAAAAGTGACTAGGGGAAGCTTCCCTTAGTAGATCTCAGCTGAGCAGACACTGGAAAGAAACATTTTTACGAGAGTTAGGAGCAAAAAACACAGTGTCTAGAGTACTTTGCAAAATGACTGTTAGGAGCAGATGCAAGCTTTACTGCACACCCATTTACTGTGTGTATGTGTGCATGTATTTTATTGTGATAAGTACACTTGACAGATCTGCATTTGATAGATGTTAGGGTGTATGATGCAGTATTGTTAACTATAGTTTAATGTTGTATAGCAGGTATCTGTGACTTCTTAATCTTGCATAATTGAAATTGTATGTCCATTGATGCTCATTTGAAGTCACCAAAATAAGGGTTCCCTCAGGGGAGGGGACCTTTGTGCTTTGTTCCCTGCAGGATCACCAGCACACACAAGGCTGGGCAGGTATTTGGTGCAACTAAGCAGTAGGTCATGAGGTCTCTATTTTCCTGATAACCATGGCAGAATGAGAGGGTCAGAAGATATAGGGAATAGAGGGTAGATTAGGAAGCCCTGCATGGGGCTGTCCCCAGTGCACCTGTCCCAGGGCACCTCATCAGAATGTCATCAGTGGTATAGACTCAAAGGCTCTTGGCATGAGCTTGACTCTGGTTTCAGAAGAGAAACAATACTCCAGTGAGAAGTTTCCTGCAAAGCAGCTGTGTAATCTACTGGAAAAGAAAAACAAAAACAAAAACAAAACAAAAACAAAAACAAAACAAAACAAACATGGGTAGATCCAGAGACCTAAAGACGAGTTCTGGTCTCTCCACTAATCTGGCTGGGGACACAGGGAGGGAAATATACAAAGAGGGATATAAAGGTCATAGGTTTCAGTTCTGACCTAGCTCAGGCATTCCATTCTGATTTGCCATTAGCTTGCAAGAACAGTCTGGCCATATTCCCTGGAGACCAGAAAGAATTCTTCCTTTTATGCATTCAATGAATATTTATTAGTGAACACATGGGTCCAGCCCTTCGACTTGCAGAATATAGTTTTTTGTGAGTCTTCAGTTCCTAGTTCCAAAGTCTGTGTTTAAGGTATGAGATCTGAAAGTTCATGCTGTTTAAACCTGGTTTCTGCCACGATGTCTATGCTCTTTTTCCCTGGTGATGCCAAAAAAGAGATGCTCACTTCGAAAATAACTTGAGGTTTAACTAGCATCTTTTGCACCCAGGGACTGCTTGACATAGCTGAATGATTTATAAGGCAGTCTCTTAAGTAGATTTTCTTCTGATTTACATAATGTACATTTTGTAGGATCTTGGTGTCTTAGCTAGTGTGAGAGACCTTTCTTGATGATGTAAGTATTAGGAACTTCGCCATACTTCACCTTGCACTGTTTAATTGCAGATTCTGGAAACACTCCCTCAAAGATGCTAGATATTTAACTAAATTTCCAACTCCATGTTGCTAAATTGCAAACATCCTAGAAAAACTGATGAATGGGAATGAGCTCCAAATGCCTCCAGAAAGGCAAAATGCTTGGAAAAAATAAAAACCTCTAATTGCAGCAGCACATTTTATGGTCAATAAAGTATTCAACATGCTGTGCACCAGGGGTGTTTCAACAGAGTCAAATAAAAATAACTATGCACATGATAGCTCAATGTAAAGTTTCTTTTCTCAGGGAGAGAGAGAAAAAATCTCAGCTGTTTCTAGCCTGGCATATTTGATGAATTACTTGCACAAAGAGAATGTGTGGACTTAGTCTAGCTAAAACAAAACAGAGCAAACAAATTCCTGGTAGAAGGCTACTACGCCGGCCGGACCGCGGGGCCGAGGACGGGTCTGAGCCATTGTAACAATGCCTTCTTCTGCACATAAAGTAGTTGGTTTCGAGGGAGTCGAATTTTCTTTTTAAAAAGGAGCTTCAATTATTTGTAACTGAAATATCAGGTTCTTGAAGAAACTGACCTTTAAACCAAATTGCATTGATTTATTTTTCAGTGACATTCAAGTGTTCAGATGGACAGAATTCTAGTCAACCGCTGGCTGGGCGGACAGTCAGGTGGGGGCGTGGGGAGGGGCGGGCGGCCTGGAACAGACCTGCGCAGCAGCAGCGGGTGGTGCCCAGCTGCCCCTAGCCCGATGCCCTTGGCCCCGTGACCCAGCTGGAGGAGGACGCGAACCTGATTCCTGCGTGTTGGAAGAACGTTGGGAAGGTGATCCCCAGTAACGCGGGTCCCAGTGCCGGCGTCCCGGCTCGTCTCTGGTACCGGAGAGGTTCACGTTGGTCTCTATCAGTAATGACTCAAACTTTGTTCTTAATCACCACGATTGCTTTTGAGGGCCTGGAATTATAAATATATATATTCTATTTTAATTGTTTGGAATTATTTTGACACATTTCTTTGATACCTGAAGAGTTGTTTTTGATTAATTTGAAGTTGTTCTCACGCAGTGGCCCCTTTACAGAAACGCTGGCAAGGGCAGACCGGTTTGTGGGTTTTAACACACGGCTTCTCACTTTCTACGGGAAAACAGAACTCTGACCCGCATGTCAACTTTTTTGATGTGATAAAAACAAATACTCGTAAACATTTTACTAAGTGACTTTTTAATTCCAACTTTATTAAAGACAGTGTCCCCTTTAAAAAAAAAAAAAGAAGGCTACTAAGGAGAGCCATGTATCTGATTCTGATTGGTTTGGGATTTTTTCACTGAAGTCTTCTCTTAAACATGGATCCCCATACTCTGATGCCAGTGATTTTTCTCCTTAGGAGGGAATAACACTTGTTTCTTTTTTCCCCCTCCCTCCCTTTCTTATTCCTTCTCCAGTACCCATGCATCTATCATCCATCCATTTATATCTTCTACTATTGGTGCTTTTATTTTTTTTTTTGAAGAACAGAAATAAAAGTTTATTTGCAAACAGGATGATCTTGTTTGTCAAAAATCATAAGGAACACATACACATATATGCTTATATTTCTTAAGCAAGTCCATGCACCACATTCCAAGGCTTGAGCTAGTCAATATCTCTTCCTTTATAAAGTGTAAGAGAAAAACAGAAGAGTATGAATAAAGCTTTGTGAAATCTCAGACAGGGAGCAGTTAACGGCTTTGGGGAATTACCAAAAGCCACACAGATCTGTAACTTTAGAGATGGGTCTTGAAGGAAGAAGGGGGCTATGCCACCAGAGTGTTATTTTCTTTTTTTTTTTTAAGATTTTATTTATTTATTTGACAGACAGAGATCACAAGTAGGCAGAGAGATAGGCAGAGAGAGAGAGGAGGAAGCAGGCACCCTGCTAAGCAGAGAGCCCGATGTGGGGCTCGATTCCAGGACCCTGGGATCATGACCTGAGCCGAAGGCAGAGGCTTTAACCCACTGAGCCACCCAGGCCCCCAGACTGTTATTTTCTATTAGTAGTTTTGTCACCTTTTCCCTGAGCTTCTCGTACTTGGAGTTCATTAACATCTTTCGTATTGTGCCTATGTATATAATTATTGATTGTTCCATCTGATGTTCTGTTAATACCCTCTCTCCCTCAGGCTCCTTATTATCATGGCTCCACTTGCTTTTTCCATCCCTGTGTTCACCCCAATCATGATTTCATATGAATCTAAATGGATCTGGAGACTTATAAAACTTGGACACATTACCTGGCAGGTAATGTCCTGGCAGGACACTTTACCTGGCAGGTCAAATGTCCGTTTTTGAGATAAAAAGAATCAATTCATATACTTTTCTTAAAGCTTTTTGTTATGGAAATTTTTCAAACACAAACCGATGAAAGTGAGGAGTATAATAAACCTCATGTATCCTAGCTGTGACAGTTATCAACAATTTACCAAACTTGTTTCATCTATTATTTTACAGGGGGGGGCGGACACTGATCATATTTTAAAATAAATGTTAGACATAATCCTTATCTCCTACAAATTCCTACATATATGTCTCCAGTTGATAAGAACAGGTTTATACATAAAGATCATGCCATGGTCATCCTTATCACAATTAATAATAATTCCTTTAAAAAGTTTATTACTCAATCTATATTTTCCTATTTATATTTCCCCAAGTCATCTCAAGAATTCTTTTAATAGTGTGTTTATTTACGTCAGAGTCCAAAGAAAGCTTTTTTATTGCATTTGGATGCCATTTTCCCAGTCTTTTAATGTATCATGCTTGCTCCTTTTTCTTTTTTATTAAAGCCATTGATTTTTTTTGTTTGAGAAACAGGACGTTTGTACTGTATGGTGTCCTGTATCCTGGGTTTGGCTGAGGGCTTTCTTATTATGGTGTCTGTGCTCACATCCCCTCTGCCCGGCCTGCCCCTGTAGAAGCTCAATTCGATCAGGTTTTGTTCACTCTGCTTGGGTAATCAACCAGCCAGCAATACAGCATGAAGAAAATGAAATCCAGTGTATTGCCCAGAACTGTCATCCAGGAGAGTGCTTTCTGCCTGCAAAGGGGTGGATTTAAGTAACAATAGAAGCCCAAAGTCTTATGTAACTAGGAGGTGTGGGTACCCCACCTAACTGAGTCCATTAGCCCTTTGTGGGGATTGTAAATTTGAGGTGTTAATATCAGCGGTCTATCTTCTCTATTTTTCTGCTCTTCGGTCCATAGTTTCAACTATAAATCAGTACCGGACATTTGGAAACTATAGTTTGTTTTCAAGGACTGTCCTTCTCAGGGCAACCACAAGTTTCTGACTCAGTCTTGCACCTCCCGGGCACACAGGATTAGACAAGAACGATGTATATGAAATATTGTAGCATACTTCATGCTGAGTGAATGCTGAGTAAATGGTAATATTTATTTTGAAAACACATTTATAATTAGCCATTTTTCTCAAAGGATGTCAATGCCTTACTTCGTGGGTAGTAAAATGATTATCAGGCTCAAGCCCTATGTCCTGATTCCCAGCAATCTCAGACCTAGATGTTGAGGAGGGACATCTGAGGGAAATACAGAGCTGGTGGTGACTCTTAATGTGGTGATGGGAATCTTTGTGTTAGGAAATGTTATGGACATTTTCCTTCACATGAGCATCATACCTCTTTATTTTGGCTTCTTTCCCTCCTCATTTTCTTGGTCAGATTGGGTCAGCAGCCCTGGAAAATGTAGGAGGCCTTAAAGTTTGTCCATCCGTCCTTCCTTCCATCCTTCCTTCCTTTATTTTTCTTTCTTTTAAAGATTTTATTTACTTATTTGAGAGAGAGAGAGAGAGTAAGAGAGAGAACACAAGCAGGGGGAGTGGGAGAGGGAGAAGGAGGCTTCCCACTGAGCAGGGAACCCCATGCAAGGCTCGATCCCAGGACGCTGGAATCATGACCTGAGCCGAAGGAAAATGTTTGCTCACTGAGCCACCCAGGTGCCTCAAGGCCTTAAAATTCTCTGGAACACACCCTGTAAGGTGATTTCTGTGTCTACTCCCATCAAGGATCAATAAATTGGGTGTACTTTGGTGAGTCAATAGAATTTCTTTAAATAAAAAAGATCATAGTTGTTTGTTGTTTTATTTACAAGATCCTTTAGAGTGTATGAAGCATATTCATATACTTCATATCATTTGATCCTTTTTTTATTAAATTTATTTATTTTCAGCATAACAGTATTCATTATTTTTTCACCACACCCAGTGCTCCATGCAATACATGCCCTCTATAATACCCACCACCTGGTACCCTAACCTCCCACCCCCGGCCACTTCAAAACCCTCAGATTGTTTTTCAGAGTCCATAGTCTCTCATGATTCACTTCCCCTTCCAATTTCCCCCAACTCCCTTCTCTCTAACTCTCCATGTCCTCCATGCTATTTGTTATGCTCCACAAATAAATGAAATCATACGATAATTGACTCTCTCTGCTTACTTATTTCACTCAGCATAATCTCTTCCAGTCCCATCCATTTGATCCTTAATGCTGCTTTAAACAGTTTTGTACCCAGTAAACAATGAAGCATGGAGAATTTAAACAATATGTGTTATGCTATGGATTGGTGAATTAGCTTAGGTTTTGGTTCCATTAGCTTATATGTAAAGCTGTTTCAGGGGCATCTGGCTCAGTAGGTTAAGCATCCAACTCTTCATTTCAGCTCAGATCAGTATCTCAGGGTTGTGAGAACAGGCCTTGCGTTGGGCTCCACAGTGGGCATGGAGCCTGCTTAAGATTCTCTCTCTCCCTCTGCCCCCCTCCCCTCTGCCCCCAATCCTGCTTGTGCACACATATGCTCTCTATCCTAAAAAAACAAACAAACAAAAAATAGGGTACCTGGGTGGCTCAGTTGGTTAAACACCTGACTCTTGATTTTGGTTCAGGTCATGATCTCAGGGTCCTGGAATCATGCCCCGCGTTGGGCTCCCTCCTCTGTGGGAAGTCTACTTGTCTCCTTCTTCCTTTGCCCATCCCCCACCTTGAGCACACTCTCTCCCTAAGAGAGCACACGCTCTCTCTCTAAAATAAATAAATTTTTAAAAATAAAGAAATTTGTTTCAGGTACATTCTATGTGCTGTTTTTATGCATATGTAGGGGTATTGAGGTGGACTATAGTATCCCAGCATTAGGAAACTTAGCCTCTAAATAGGAAATATGAAGTGTTAAGAAGTGTAATCTAAGGGTATGTAGAAAAGAGCTATTCTTTCTACTCATAAGCCCCAGAACGGGAGATGGTGCAAGGCCTCATTGTGACGGCAGGCAGCATAGCATGTGTGGAGGGCAGTGTGGGAGATGTGGATCCAGATATAAACAGAAGTTGGGTGAGGAAGGAAGGCCCTCATCAGGTGAATATGGCAGTGACAACCCAAGAGTGGGTGATGGTCTGAAATAATGGGGGAAGATGGAGAGAAGTTCTGCAGGGCTTCAAGTTCTTTTCCATCAAAATTACTTTCACTTGCATGTTGGGTGGGTGATATTGAGTGGGAGAGGGCAATAAGGTCAGAGTCAAGAGGAAACAGCACTTGAAACATTGATTCTCTATTTGAATATCAAAGAGAACTGGGGAGGAACAGTGACAGCCATCAAGATAGTGTGATTCCACTGAAAGTCAGTAGTGATCACAGAGCAGATGACCCAATCTTGATAAAATGGTCTTTGAGGAGGTGGGCTGTGGAGAAGTAATTTGCTGTTTGATTTTTTTGATAGGAACACTATTGATTCCCCATCATCAATTAAGTTCACTATAGATTGCCTTTTGGGAATGAGCACTGAGGAATGAGTTTTGCTTTCTGCTCTCCTGGGGTAGAAAACAAGAATGCCAGGAGCTGTGATCATACCTTCCATTTAATTTTGAAAACATGTTTGTATGGGAATAATTTCATGAGACAGGGTTTGAAATCATTATCAAATATAGGTAATATTTTTACTGCATAAGAAGATTCACAATTAAGTCATAAATTCAGGTTTTTGAATGATACAACAAACCTACTTTAGAATTGAATAATTGTAGTAGTTATGACAATCTTGAATTCTTTTTAATTTTTTAAAAATTTATTTATTTATTTTAGAGAGAGAGAGAAAAAAAACATGTACAGCAGGGGAGAGGGAAAGAGAATCTGAAGCAGGTGCCATGCTAAGCATGGAGCCTTATGTGGGTCTTAATCTCATAACCCCAAGATCACGACCTGAGCCAAAACCAAGATTCAGATGCTCAATGGACTTCGCCACCTGAGGTGTCCCTTGAATTTTCTAAGAGCATACAGAGCTGTGTTTATCACTGAAATAACTACAATTGGTTTCCTTTTCTTTGATACCTTCTATCTGCTGCTTTCCTCAGATTTGAAGAATGCCATAAAAACCCAGGATCTGGATATTAACAGCTGGATTCTTTGTCCCTGACTTTCTATTTTTTCAGTCAGCAACACTAAAACTGTCTAACCATCTACTGATTTTCTTATCCCAGTTTGGATCACTAAAAGGAGAACAAATGATTATTAATGACAACACAACAATGCTAAAAATAACTTGGGCCTGGGTCACTCCCCTGCTGCAACATCCCAAATAATTCACCTGTCTATGTGATAAATGATTCATATCAGGATTCAAAATCAGTCTTCAGGATATAAACCCAACCTTTAGGCCAAAAGATTCTGTAATAAAGAAAGAACTGAGAGGCAAACAAAACATGTATTTGTATAAATTTCTTTTGTATTTTCAGTTATCATGTCATAAAACAGACATCTAGTGCATAATTGGCATTTACTCTGACCGATTAACAACAACAACAACAAAAAACTCATTTCTGTCCACTATACAACTTTTCAATGCTTATTACATACATCATGTCATTTAATCTTATCAACAGTCCTGTGCAATTGATATTCTCATCAGGTATATCTTCTAGAGATGGTTAAATGGGTATTTGGAGGCTAACTGGCTTGCCCAATCAAGGGTTACAGAATGGAGCCAGCACCTTTTGTCTCCAGCTCTTTCTTCAGAACCATTCTGCTTCCAATATTTAAAGGGATGGTTTTCATACACAAAAATAGACTCAAAATGGATGAAAGACCTAAATGTGAGATAGGCATCAATCAGAATCCTAGAAGAGAACACAGGCAGCAACCTCTGTGACCTTGGCTGCAGCTACTTCTTGGTAGACATGTCTCTAAATGCAAAAATGAATTATTGGGACATCATCAAGATTAAAAGCTTTTGCTCAGGAAGGAAACAGTCCACAAAACCAAAGACAACCAATGAATGGGAGAATATCTTCACAAATGTCTTTTCAGGGAAAGGACTAGTATCCAAAATCTATAAAGAACTTATCAAACTCAACACCTGAAAGGTAAGTAATCCAATCAAGAAATGAGCAGAAGACATGAACAGACATTTCTCCAAAGAAGAAATAAAAATGCCCAACAGACACATGACAAAGTGCTCAACATCACGTGGTATCAGGGAAATACAATCAAAACCGCAATGAGATACCCCCTCACACTGGTCAGAATGGCTAAAGTTAGTAAGTCAGGAAATGACAGATGTTGGCGAGGATATGGAGAAAGGGGTACTCTCTTAAACTGTTGGTGGGAGTGCAAGCTGTTGCAGCCACTCTGGAAAACAGCATGGAGGTCCCTCCAAAAGTTGCAAATAGAACTACCCTACCATCCAGCAATCACACTACTGGGTATTTACCCTAAAGATAAAAACATAGTGATCCAAAGGGACACCTGTGCCCCATTGTTTTTAGCAATAATGTCCACAATAGCCAAACTATGGAAAGAGCCTAGATGTCCGTCAACAGATGAATGGATAAAGAAGGCATGGTGTATACATATACAATGGAATACTGCTTGGCTATCAAAAAAATGAAATCTTTCATTTGCAATGAAGTGGATGGAATTGGAGGGCATTATGCTAAGTGAAGTAAGTCAATCAGAGAAAAACAATTCTCTTATGACCTCACTTGTATGTGGAATTTAAGAACCAAAACAAAGGATCATGGAGGAAGGCAAGGAAAAATAAAACGAGATGAAATCAGAGAAGGAAACCAACTATTAGAGACTCTTCTTTGTAGGAAACAAACTGAGGGTTGAGGGAGGGGAAGGGGGTAGGGGAAAGGGTAACTGGGTGATGGACATTGAGGAGGGCATGTGATGTAATGAGCACTGGGTTTTACGTAATGCTGATGAATCACCCAACCAACTCTACCTCTGAAGGTAATAATATACTAAATGTTAATTAATTGAATTCAAATTATAAAAAAAAATAAAGGGATGGTTTTGGTGAAATGTGGCAGGAATTCTCTCTGTAAACCAGTTTTATGTTCTTTAATTTCTTAGGGCTTCCATAACAAATTACCATAAGCTAGATGATATAAAACAATAGAAACTTAATCTCTTTCAGTTCTGCAAGCTGGAAGTTCAAAGTCAAAATGTCAGTAGGCTCATGGTCTCTCTGAAGGCTCTAGGGGAGAATTCTTTGTCACCTCTTCCAGCTTCCGGTAGTTTCCAGTATTCTTTGATTTGTGGTAGCGTAATTGTAACTCACTTCTGTCTTGACTTCTTTCCGAGTATCCATATGTCCTTTTCTGTCTCTTCTAAAGACACACTGGATTTAGGGCAATCCAGTATGATGTCACCTTTATCTTTACCTTTACCTTAATTACATCTATATAAGGTCATGTTCTAAGATCCCAAGTGGATGTGAATTTTGGGAAGCACTATTCAAAACACTACAGCTACATTTCTTATTTCTGTTCTAGTAGGGAAATTAGAGTGCCGATTAAGGTTAATATCAAGTAAATGAACATGGTTTGAGTCCTGATTTTGTTTGTTTGTTTGTTTGTTTGTATTTGTTACAACCTTTTAATGTAGAATGTGATTGAGCACTATATTTCCACTCACGGAACTTGTGGAGTTACTTCTCCAACAGCTTTATAACACACCTAAGTAGGCTGAGAATGTCGCTACTCTAAACAATGCTCCTCTTTGGAAAACAAGCCCCATGCATGGTTACTCCCAGAGTCCTGATATTTTTGATTGCAGTTGATTGCACGAAATTTACAGTTTGAGACTCCTCATTGACTCCAGGAATGTGTTTACTTTATTTATTTATTTTTTTAAGTAGGTTCCATGCCCAGTGTGGAATTTGATATCAAGATCTGAGCTGAGATCAAAAGTCAGATGCTTAACCTACTGAGCATCCAGGTGCCCCTAGATGTGTGTACTTTGAATCTCTGTATTTTACTAAAGAGGAAAATATACCATTTTGCCAATTCTGATGATGAAATATTCTGCAGCCTGCACTTACTAAGAGTTGGTACCCATTTAGCAGAACTCACGATAGCTTCTGTATATTTCCCTTGGAGTCAGAGAAGAAGACAGCAGACATAAAGTGTCTCCTGATCTTGAGATGTCTACAGAACTTGTGAAACATGGCTCTTTTCAGATCCACACAATGGATGGTCTTAGTTTGACAAACTGGGTAGGGAGTGATCTCATCAGGGCTCCCTAGAAGGTGAACTTGATCCATTATTGATTGTCAAATATTGATGAATCTCATAGGAATTCCATAGAGTGATCTACTTTTATTTTTTATTATGTCTACAGTGACTGGGATGGAATGAAGGTGAGGTTGGCCATGGGTGTTGTATGAAGTTATCATTCAACAAAATGTCTGGTTCTGGCAGGATGAAAACAAAGCTTCTAAACTAGCAGCTAACGTAGTAACCTAAGCTTATTGAAGTCAAACAAGACTTTGCAGATTCAATCCAATCCTACCTAAGTTGAAATGATTATTTTAAATTAGAAAAAACAATGCATGTTGCTTTTTGGAAATTGAAAGCATGTAATACCAGAAAAAACAAATAAACCCACAGTTCTGTTATCTTCAAGAAAAACCTATAGGTTTGTTCTCTGCATCCCTTTATTCTATGTACCTTTTTAACATATAGTTTTGCATCCTACTTTAATTTTTAAAAACAAAATTCTAGGTATTTTAGGTTTTTTATAGTCTTTATAAATGCCATTTCTGTGCCTGCATAACAGCTCATCAAGTATAGAATAAGTTTCTCCATTGTGGGCATTTAAGTTGTTCCAAGTATTTTTGGCATTATAAGTAATACCTGGATGCATAATATTTCAGTAAAGATCTCTCCCCGGAAACAAATAACCTGATCTCTAGATAAATTTTTATTATCATTTTCTTGATTATGTTGATCTATATTGAGAGTTTAATATTTTTTATAATCCTGAATGTATTGCAAGTTTACCTACCAAAATGTTTTCAGTAGAATTCATTTCACACTGTCAGTAGAATTCAGTAGAATTCTGCTGCTGTCAGTAGAATTCATTTCACACATGGAACTGAACCCTTGCCAGCATTAAAATTATTTTTGATCACCAATAGTTTGATAAATTTAAAAATGCAGTCATATTTTACTTTTAATTAACATTCCTTTAATTATTAGCACAGATAACATTTTAATGTACTTTTTAAGATCATGTTTTTTTGTTTTGTTTTGTTTTGTTTTTTGGTTATCTCTATTATGAGCTGGATTGTGTCCCCCCAAAATTCCTGTGTTGATGTCCTAACCACCAATATCTCAGGATGTGACTGTATTTGAAGAGAGGGTCCTTAATATTAGGGTAAAATGAGGTCGTATGGATGGATCTAATTCAATATGACTGGTGTCCCTAAGAGGAGATTAGGACACCAACAACACAAAGACCAAGAAACAACACATGAGGACATAGTGAGAGAGTGGTCATCTGCAAACAGAGGTGAGAGGAACCAAACTTGCCAGCATTTTCTATCTTCCCTGTGAGAAAATAAAGTTATCTTGATTAAAACATTCCAGTCGGTAATTTGTTATGGTAGTTCTAGCAAAATAATACCATGTTCCCCGACAATTTATTTATTAGGTCTTAGAGCTTTTCTTAGTAACTTGTATAAGTATTTTTTTTTTCTTTTTAATGTTGAACACTTATTTCCTTTTTGCATTTGTTGCAAAATGATTATTTGCTTTTTTTATATTTATGTTTCTAGCGGGCAGCATGTGTTTATTTATTATTTTTCTAATATTATTCATCTTTTCCTTTGTACTTTTTTCCCCAGTACTTCAAAGCTTAGAAAGTCCTTCTTCCTTAAGAGATTGGACACACTGTCAGTTCTATTTTTTGTTAGTTTTTCTGTGGTTTGATGTTGACCTGTACAATATAACTATTCTCCATGGTTTAAGAATGAGGGCTCATGAAAGTAAGTGAATTCAAATTTATCGAGCAAAGTTTCCTTTAAGGTTTTTAAGCCCTGACCAATACCATATAATATTCATTTGCAATGACTCAAATAAGTTATTTTCTGTGGTTATTACTTCATTTTGAAAACCTGCATTTTTAAAATGAACAATAACCTCATTCTTAAATCTTTAATTTTATTAATATAACAGTTATAAAGACCGAGAGTCTAAAGGAGAGAGTAGCTTGAGCTTTCTGAAACTTGTTAAATGTCTTTGAAATTCTACTGGAATCTTATTTCAGTTGAAAGGACATGTTGTCTTACAAGATGAAAGAAACATTCTTCTCTGTTTTTGCTTGTTTTCACTTATGATTCTTTTGCTAAGAAAAAAATTCAAGTCTTTTTGTATGGATCATTTTATCCAGAGTTTTTACCTTTTTTTATTGAAGATTGTTTTAGGATTTATTCAGAAATGTCTCTCTTTTATAGCTGTATGTTTATTTCATTTAGTTCTCCACTCAGGTCCATCAAAAAGCCATCTCTAACAGACATTCTTCTTCATTTCTTTGTTGTTGATGTTCATTTCAAAATATAAAGCTGGGGGTATAGCTCAGTGGTAGAGCATTTGACTGCAAAACATAAAGTTGTCTCCACTTGTGGGTTAAAATTATCTGACCATTGTGGAAATTCTCCTGAGCTGAACCATCTCTTATTAGTACTAAATAGTTGAAAGTATCATCTGTAAAATTATCTTTTTAAAGATTTTATTTATTATTTATTTGACAGAAAGAGAGATAGATCACAGGTAGGCAGAGCAGCAGGCAGAGAGAGAGGGGAAGCAGGCTCCCTGCTGAGCAGAGAGATCAGTGCGAGCCTCCATCCTAGGACCCTGAAATCATGACCCAAGCTGAAGGCAGAGGCTTAACCCACTGAGCCACCCGGGTGCCCCTGTAAAATTACCTTAAATAAAGATTTGAATGACCTTCTCTGAATAGCTGACAAATAAATGTCCTTTCTTTTTTTTTTAATTGAAGTATATTTGACTTGTACATTACATAAGTTTAAAGTGTGTAATGTATTGTAGCCTTAGCTAATACTTAGGCCTAGTCATGTAATTATAACTTCTCATGTTGGCAGCAGTTAAGATCTAGTCTTTTAGCAAGTTTAATGGTTATAATACATATTTGTTGTCTGCAATCACTATTCTAAGTATTAGGTTTCCAGCACTTATTTATTTGCTAGTTGTGACTATGTACCCTTAAAGAAAATCTCAACTATTCTTCTATTCCCACAGCTCCTGATAACTACCATTCTAGTCTTGATTTCTATGAGTTTGGGTTTTTAAGGTTTCACATGTAAGAGACATCACATAGTATTTGTCTTTCTGAGTTATCTCACTTGGCATAATGTTTTTAAGGTCCATTCCTGTTGTCGTAAATGGCAGAATTCCTTTTTTCTAATGGCTGATTATCTGTTCATCTGTTCATCTGTTGGTAGACACATATCATTTCCATATCTTGACTATTGTGGGAATAATGCTACATTACACATGGGAACGTGTATATCTCTTTGATAAACTGTTTGCATTTCATTTGGATATATACCCACAAGTGGGATTGCCAGATCAAAGGGTAGTTCTATTTTTAATTTTTTGAAGACCCTCCATACTCTTTTACTTAGTGTGTGTACCAGTATACGATCTTACCAGTAGTACACAAGGGATCCCTTTTCTCCATACCTTCCCAACACTTAGTTTTTTTCATTTCAAAAAGAATTTTAGTAAGGTTTACTAATGTACAAGTATATTGATAAGATTTATTCATTCAACAAATACTTACTGAGCACCCATTACATATCAGGCACTATCCTGAAGTTTGGGAATTGCTGTCAGGATTTGTAGAGCATGGGGTACCTGGGTGGCTCAGTTGGATAGGCATCTGACTCTTGGTTTCAGCTCACATCATGACCTGGGGATCATGAGATTAAGCCCTATGTTGGGCACTGTGCTCATCTCAGAGTCTTCTGGGGTTTTTCTCCCTCTTCCCCTCCTACTTATACTCTGTCTCTCTCAAATAAATAATAAATCTTAAAAAAAAAAAAAAAGAAGAAGAATTTGTAGAGCATGGATAATGACTGATCAGAAAAGGCTCTGGCTGTGTTGTAGCAAAGTCCCAGAAGCTCTTGCCTGGAGCTTTAGTAGCTGGGTTGAGAGTTCCAGTGGAAGACTTAAGGGAAGCAGCCATGTTTCAATATTTTAGCAAGTAGTATAGCCATATCAGACTATAAACTTACCCCTGGTTTCATTGTTATCTTTTGTTTTTTGTTTTTTGTTTTTTTTTTATTTTAATTCCAGTTAGTTCTAGTATAATATTAGTTTCAGGTATACAGTGTAGTGAATTCAATACTTTCATAGAACACTCAATGCTCACCCCAACAAGTGCGCTCCTTAATTTCCATCACCTATTTAGCCCATCCACCCACCCACCTCCCTTTTAATTACTATCATTGTTACCTTTAAGACTAATGAAAAGGAATCAAGCATATCCTTACCTCTGAATTTAATGGGTAAATATGGGAAGGCAGACAGTTATAGAAGGAAGTCACAAATGTCATAACAGAAGTACTTCTAACAGAATCCCAAAGAAAGCAGAAGTCACGGCGATTTGAGAATGAAGGTTGGATCCAGTGAGAAAAAACTTTCTAGGGGAGGTGACCTTGCTAAGTTTTGGAAGATAAACAGTTGTCAAGGGGCTGTAGGAAGAGGGTAAATCAAGAGCAAAGATTAAGTCTTAATTTTGTAGATTGTAATCCTCATAAGATTTATCACCAACTTTAATGTGATCAGGTCTGCAAAATGTTTATTAGAAATTCAGCCCCTAAACCTACATTGTTCAAGGTTACAGTAGTACTTTATTTATTTATTTTTTAATTTATTTATTTTCAGCATAACAGTATCATTATTTTTCACCACACCCAGTGCTCCATGCATTCCGTGCCCTGTGCCCTCTATAATACCCACCACCTGGTGCCCCGACCTCCCACCCCCCTGCCACTTCAAACCCCTCAGATTGTTTTTCAGAGTCCATAGTCTCTCATGATTCACCTCCCCTTCCAATTTATCCCAACCCCCTTCTAACTCCCCATGTCCTCCATGCTTTTTGTTATGCTCCACAAATAAGTG